>NW_012105187.1:562248-563655 GCF_000951045.1 Mandrillus leucophaeus
AACACGGGTGGATCGCCTGAGGTCAGGAGTTCGAGACCAGCCTGACCAACATGGAGAAATCCATCTTTACTAAAAATAGAGAAACATTAGCTGGGTGTGGTGGCACATGCCTGTAATCCCAGCTACTGGGGAGGCTGAGGCAGGAGAATTGCTTGAACCTGGGAGGCAGAGGTTGCGGTGAGCCGAGATTGCACCACTGCACTCCAGCCTGGTCAACAAGAGGGAAACTCTGTCACACACACAAAAAAAGAAAACAACAACAACAAAAAAGCAGTTGAATACGGAAAATTACAGCCTCAAATGACAGCTCACCTCTCTTGGTTTGTATGTCTGGCTATTTATTATTCTGTCAGAAATTGTATATTAAAAATTATGCAAAAAATTAATTTTGAGGCTCTGGATGACATTATCTTTTTCCACAGGTGATCTCCTTCTGCTCCTGACAAACAGGAAAGCTAGGGAAGATCAGTTTAATTCATTTAGGATTTAAGTTTATTCAGTGTTTGGCTTCAGCCTTTGTGAGGTCTGGTCTCTTTCTGATCTACCTTTACTTCTAGAATAGAGCCTGTCAGGTCTCATTCAAAAGCCTAGTGTTTACTGGACTTCTCCTCCTCCTTCTTGGGCCTGGGATTCCAATTTTTGTCTTTCTTGTACCACGAAATATTGAAAACTCTGCTAAGCCTTGCACGCTTTGGCTGCTGCTTCCACTTTCAGAAGTGACAAGCACACCAAGGGAAAAAGCAGTCCTAAAAAGGGCCTTTCTCCTCCTCACAGATCTTGGTCCTGCAAGGTTTTATAGCATTGAAAACTTTCTCTTTAAATCAGTTTGCTTGACCAAGCAATACTTACCACATGTAAGATAAAGCTTTATTTAATTATCCTTTTTGTTTTCTTAACAGACAGGTTCTCACTTTGTTACCCAACTTGGAGTACAATGGTACAATCGTACAGCTCACTGCAGCCTCAAACTCCTGGCCTCAAGCTATTCTCCCACCTCAGCCTCCTGAGTAGCTGGGATTACAGGCATCAACCACTGCTCCAAGCTTTAATGATGCTTCATAGTTAAATATGTTAGTCAATCCAATTTCTACAAGGTATAGTTGAAATTTTTAGTTTCTCCAATAAACGGTCATACAGCTTCTGCTTAAATATTTTCAGGAAGGACAAGTAGTTATACTCAAGCCAGTCCATTCCATTTTGGGATGGCTATAATTATAGTAATGTCTTATCACATTCAACAATAACAACAATTAAAACCCACTTATTTTCTCATAAATTTCTTAGTCCTACTATTAGCTTCTAAAACAACAGAGAACAAATTATTTTCCCTCTTTTCTAATGCATTCTTTAAAAAACATTAGTGTGGCTGTTGCATTCCCTTTTATTTAAAACAAACAAACAAACAAA
>NW_012105187.1:567080-569062 GCF_000951045.1 Mandrillus leucophaeus
AAAAAAAAAAAAAAAAAAGGTTCAAACAGTAAATTTCATGTTATGTATATTTTACATAGGATTTCAATTTCTCCACATCTTCACCAACCGTTGTTATATTCTGGTTTTTGTCTTTATTTTAATAATAGTCTTTCTAATGGATGTAAAGGGGTAGCTCATTGTGATTTTGATTTGAATTTCTCCAATGATTAGTGATGATGAGTCACTATTGACCTTTTTAAGTCTAATTCCAATTATCACTTTTACTTCTTCCTAAACAGTGAAAGGACTTTAGAACACTTGGTCTCCATTTTCCCTCTTACTGCCCTATGTGCTGCTATCATCATGTAATTTAATTTAGATACATTTTTATTTTTGATTTTATTTTTTGAGACAGAGTCTTGCTCTGTCGCCCAGGCTGGAGTGCAGTGGCGTGATCTCGGCTCACTGCAACCTCTGCCACCCGGGTTCAGCAATTCTCCTGTCTCAGCCTCCCGAGTAGCTAGGACTACAGGTGCGTGCCACCACGCCTGGCTAATTTTTGTGTTTTTAGTAAAGATGGGGTTTCAGCATCTTGACCGGGCTGGTCTTGAACTCCTGATCTCATGATCCACCCGTCTCGGCCTCCCAAAGTGTTGGGATTACAGGCGTGAGCCACCGCGCCTGGGCAATTTAGATATATTTTTAAACTTTTCAAGGCATTACGATTATTTCATATCATCAATATTGATTTATATTTTTTGAAATATTTACCCTTTCCATTCTTATATTTGTTCTCTCATTTTAAAGTTTTTATCTTAGGTTATTTTTCTTCTATACCAAGAACATCCTTTAGTGTTGTCTGCTGGTTTCTTGGTTTTTTTGTATTTGAAAAAAAGTTTTTATTTAGTGTTTGGTTGGTTGGTTAGTTGATTAGTTTTTGTAGAGATGAGGTCTTGCTGTGTTGCCCAAGCTGATCTTAAACTCCTGGACTCAAGTGATCCTCACACTTTGGCCTCCCAAAGTGCTGAGATTACAGGTGTGAGCAACTGTGCCTGGCTTTAATATTTATTTTAAAGTATATTTTTACTGGATGTGGAAGTCTAGGTTGGCAGGTTTTCCCACCATCATTTTGAAGATATGATTCATTGTTTTATGGCTTTCATCGTTTCTGTTGTGAGTGAGTAGTCAGTCACATTGGTGCCCTACTGCAGGTATCTGGGTTTATTTGACTTCTTTCGTATGGTTTTTCCCTTTGTGTTTGAGATTCAGCAGTTATACTCTGATGTGCTTAGGTGTGATTTTCTTGTATTTATCTTGTTTAAGAGCCTCAATATTTCTTCAACCTGTACGGGGCTCAATTTTTTTATTGGTTTTGGAAAATCCTTGGCTATTATCTCTTTAAATATTACATCTGCCCATTTTCTCTCTCTTCTCCATCTGCATCTCCACTTATATGTAGGTTAGACATTTTTAGTGAGTCTCATTTGTTTCTTATGCTCGTTTTGGTATTCCCCCTCTTTTATTCTCTCCATCTTCAATCTGTCTTTTTTCTCTGACCTGTATTTCAGTTCACTAATTCTGTCTGCATTTATGTATTCTGTTGTTAAATCCATCCTTTGAATTCTTAATTTCAGGTTTTTTCAGTTCTGAATTTCCCATTTGATTCTTTATATTTATTTTTAGTTCTTTGCCAAATTTCTCCATCTGAGATTTTCTTTCTATTGTTTTTATCTGTTATTTTGGGCAGACTTTTAGTTCCTATTTTGGTTTTAATATCAGCAGTTGAGGCCGGGTGCAGTGGCTCACACCTGTAATCCCAGCACTTTGGGAGGCCAACACGGGTGGATCGCCTGAGGTCAGGAGTTCGAGACCAGCCTGACCAACATGGAGAAATCCATCTTTACTAAAAATAGAGAAACATTAGCTGGGCGTGGTGGCACATGCCTGTAATCCCAGCTACTGGGGAGGCTGAGGCAGGAGAATTGCTTGAACCTGGGAGGCAGAGGTTGCGGTGAGCCGAG
>NW_012105187.1:570242-585917 GCF_000951045.1 Mandrillus leucophaeus
CTATTAGCTTCTAAAACAACAGAGAACAAATTATTTTCCCTCTTTTCTAATGCATTCTTTAAAAAACATTAGTGTGGCTGTTGCATTCCCTTTTATTTAAAACAAACAAACAAACAAACAAATAAACTACTACTGGCTGAATATTACTAGCTTTCTTTTCTTTTTTTTTTTTTAACCTAGTCTCTATCAAGCCAGGCCTTCCCCTGGCTATGATGGTGAGTTATTTTTAGACATATATGTGGGACTTTATATTTAGAACTATTAAATTTCTTTTTAAAAAATTTAGCTTAATATCTCAGTCTATTGAAATCACTTTAAAACTAGGTTTTTGTCATCCCTATAAACTTTGTGTCATCTTAATAGTGGCAAACATTCCTCCAAATTCTTAGGGACATTTATAAAGATTGTCGAATATTAAAGTGCCTTGAATAGATTCCTGTGGAAGTTGATGAGAGACTTTTCCAAGCTCGCTCCTCAACCATTAATCACATGTTTGCGCACATTCTACAACTAGATTTAAAACCGCCTAAAATTTATTGTCATTCCTATTTTTCAACCATCTTATTCACAAGAATATTTTCTGTGCCAAAGTCCTTGGAGAAAAAAATTATTATGTCTATAGCTTTCCTATAATCATATCAACTTAGCAATGCTATGAAAAACAGAAATGAGTTTTATGTGCCATGACTTATACTCAATGAACAAATCGCACCAGTTAATCCAGGTTTTTGGGAGGTGCAACATACATTTTAAAATGAATAAATACAAATGGAATAACATGTAGGCTAAGTGAAAAACTAAGAAAAGACATTATTAGAACTTGGAATTTTATAAATGCTTGTGGAACGTAATAGAAAATTTTACTTAGTAGAGTCAACTGAATGAATTACCTAATTATTTTTATTTACTTTATATCTGCATGTATTTTCTCTTTCCAATTGGATTGTACTCTAATTATAATTCTTTTGTTCCTCATTCCTACTTCTATCCCCATTATCTAGTGTAATACCAGGTGCATTGTAAGAACTCAATCATTGGTTGATTCGCTTTCTACCAGTGACATCAGTGAAATGCTTTATTCATTCCTTCAGTAAATATTTATTTATTTATTTATATTTTTTATTTTTGAGACAGAGTCTCACTCTGTCACGCAGGCTGAAGTGCAGTGGCATGATCTCGGCTCACTGCAACCTCTGCCTCCTGGGTTCAAGCAATTCTCCTACCTCAGCCTCCCTAGTAGCTGGAATTACAGGCACCCACCACCTTGCCCGGCTAATTTTGTATTTTAGTAGAGGTGGGGTTTCACCATGTTGGCCAGGCTGGTCTTGAACTCCTGACCTCAAGCAATCCACCCGCTTCAGCCTCCCAAAGTACTGGGATTATAGGCGTGAGCCACCGCGCCAGGCCAGTAAATATTTATTGAACCCTTAATTTATTCTAGGCATTGTACTAGGAACTGGGCTACCTTAGCACAATGCTCCGAAGTTGCTGTCAGTCCAATACAGAACTGGTGAGCAGACATCCAGACAAGTGGATAGGCACTTAGAATCCCATATATTAAAAAGCTAGTAAGAGATAGATTTCCTTTACTTTTAAAGGCAGATTCTAAATCTAAGAGACCATTCTAAAGCTAAGGGAAAAATCTCCTTGGCAGCATATATCCACCGAATATTTGAGTCACAATATGTTGACAGATTAATTTAAATATGATCTTTTACCTGGGCGATAATGTCTACCTTCTGCTGCGCCATGAGGTAGGAAAGCATTTTATCACATAAAAAAGTTGTTGGTGGGGCATGGTGGCTCACTGCTATAATTCCAGCACTTTGGGAGGCCAAGGCAGTGGGTCATTTGAGGTCAGGAGTTTGAGACCGGCATGACCAACATGATGAAACCCCAACTCAACTAAAAATACAAAAAAATTAGCCGGGAGGTGGGCACATGCCTGTAATCTCAGCTACTCGGGAGGCTGAGGCATGAGAATCACCTGAACCTGGGAGGCGGAGGTTGCAGTGAGCTGAGATCACGCCACTGCACTCCAGCCTGGGTGACAGAAAGAGACTCTGTCTCAAAAAAAAATTTTTTTTTAAGTTATTGATCTTTTTAATCTGTTAGGAAGTAGAAATTGGTAGTGACAAAAGAGTATGTAAGAGATTGCCTGAAACTTTTTAAAAAATATAATCTATGAATATATAAAAAAAATGGGTTTTCTCACTCTAGGGAGATTTTTCGAGCTATCACTATGTCAACAGAAACAGATGTTTCCCTTTCTTCATATGATGATCAGGCATCCAAACTTACTTGAAAAGCTAGAGAGGCACCATTTGTCCGTATGGTAATGGCAGGTTTTGTAGCAATCGTTGCATATGGATTATACAGATTGAAGAGCAGGGGAAATAATAAAATGTCCCTTCATCTGAACCACATGCGTGTGGCAGCCCAAGGCTTTGTTGTAGGATCAATGACTGTTGGTATGGGCTATTCCATGTATCGGGAATTGTGGGCAAAACCTAAGCTTTAGAAGAAGAGATACTGTCTTGATCTTGTTGGAGGAGCTCGCTTCAGTTAAACATCTCATTATCGAAGTTACATATTAATGTTGAAAATAAACTATTTGAGTAGGTTCAGATGAAGATAACATGGTATTTTGAATATCGGCTTCCTTTCTTTAGGTTTGATTTGCCTGTGACTGAATTACTAGTAATCACTGGTTTACTAACGAAGTCATTTGGGGGAGTCAAGTTAACACAAAAGAAACGTGTCACCTAAATCCACTTGGTGGTGTTGAAATGTCCAGCTTCTTAAACTGTTTAGATGAAATTAGTTCTAAAGAGGATAGCAGACCAACCCTGAAGTACTCCCAGTTTGCTGCAGAAGCTCGCATATTTTGGATGTTATATGAGTCTTATTTGCCCCAGTTAATTTAACTTTTTTCTGCCTGTCGTGTGGACTGGCTTCTGCCTTAGAACTCTGTCAAAAAAGTGCGTGGAATATAACTTGTAAAGCCTCCCACAACTGAAAGTATATATATATATGTGTGTGTGTTTTTAAACCAAATCTAGAAAGCTTACAATAGAGCTGCATAGTCTTTGTTAAAGAATCACAATTGTAAGCATGAGAACAATTTATGAATTCTAGTTTAGTTCTTTTGTAATTGCAGAATTATATTTCTGCTGCTGTTATATTAGAATACTTTTTAAATGTCATCTTGAAATAGAAGCATGTATTTTAAGCACTCAAGCAAAAGTAAATGAAGAAACTTTAAAAATGTGTGTGTCGTTTATTCTATCCATAAGAATCGTAAACATTAAACTAAATAAATTACTTATAATGGAATTGATTAATGATTTATGAGCAGGCTAGTTTGACCAGACATTATACGCAAACTTTTATATACTACAGAATGCCATTGCACTTGTGAAATTCTCTTGTCTATCCTGAATTTACATTCCATGGTGATATCATGGTATATGCGTTGTTATTAAAATAAGCGGCCATGTCAAAAAAAAAAAAAAAAGAAATTAGAAGGTTGCACCTCAACATGTTAATAGTGACTGACAATGGAGGAATTACTATTTATTTTATTTTCTTTGGGCTTTTTTGATACTTTCAAATTTCCCAAAATTAGCATATTTTACAAAATGTTATTTGCAAAGAAGGTCATAGTTCATGAATCTCCCATACTTTAAGAGAAAGAACTACTTTTAATTTCAATATTGAGAATGCTGTAAGGATTAGGAACAGAGAAAAGACTGAATGAAACTAAATAAAATTCTTAGAATGAGAGAAGATATTGCTGCTTTATTTATCCAGGAACTGACTCTGAGTTTTAAATCCTAGGACTGCTACCACATGTGGTATTTCTCTGGTAGAAAATGAATTATCTCCATTTTGGAAAATCTTCAAGTGGCAGGCTAAAAAAGGGTCCTTTACCTTCCCTCATTCCAACATAAAAATATTGAGGTTTATCCATCTGTTGCAGGGCTCCCTACTTCATAATTTGTCTATAGGGATAAGGCCATGTTACTTATGTCACATGACTGGCATTTGAAATAGAAACAGATGTTAGCATTTTCTTCCTCACCCCACACCCTTATAATTTTGATGTAGATGGGAGGATTCAAAAGCCATGAGGATGCCCTATGTCAGACATGAAAATTTGGATAGGCAAAAGTTACTTTAATTGCATGGCAAAAATGCCGTGAGTGGTTTGTTTTTATGGCATCTGCTATCTCCCGCAGCACCCTAGGGTTATTTGTATACATTGTGTATTTTTCATTTTGTTTTGAACCTGTATGGTAAGCCTCCAGACAAAATTCTATTTCGATTTCTTTTGAAATTTATTTTTCTCCTTTCTCTTTTCTTTCATACATTCCTCTCTCTTTAGTTGCCTTCTTTGGCTTTTTCTCCCTTTTGTCCTTAGCATCCAGTATCAGTCCCAGTAATTGCTTAATCATACTAGGGGTATGGAAACCTAAGGAACACAATACCTCAATGTGCCACATTTGCCATTTGTTCTCATCTCTTTCTCTCTATTGCCCTACTCTGTTCTGCATCACAGAGAATTGTGTTTCCCAGGATTTCTTACTAACTGCTTAGGTTCATCCAAATGGGAGGCAGTGGCAAAAGACTGGAAGGTAGGAAAAAGGGTGCTTCAGGTGCTATCTCCAGCAGTCACTGTGATTCCTCCGTGGCTGCAGCTCTTACTGGACATTCCTTCCCTCCGGGGTCCTAGCACTCCCTGGGAAGTCCCAATTGTGGTGCTAGTTCCCTGTTGCACTCTGGCCTCTACACTCTGGGAAGAGCTCCCCACTGCATTGCCCCTGCTAATATCTTGGTGGTCACACTACCCCCTGGGATAGTGCAGCTTCTCAGTTCCTCCATCACCTATGGAATCAGTTTCTCATATTTGAGTCTCTCGGTTTATAAGTCTTGAAGGGGTTTCCATTTTCTGACTAGACCCTATTGTTATACTCTAGAAAAAGATATTACATAGTTCTGAAAAGAGACCCAAAACAATGAATGCAGTAAAGTCCATGTTAATTTTAATTCTTGGGAATGGTGTGGGTTGATTTCAGCTCTATTGTAAACTTTGGAAGCTTCAGATCAATGTTTGCCAAATAGGAAAAAATAAATACATTGGTAATTAGGGGAAGGAAATGTTATTTTTAAGAGTCTAAGCTACATATTTAAAACAATAGACTGCTTAAAAAAGAAAATCTTAAGATATATAAAAATAATCCCATTTCCTCTGAAATATTGCAAATCATTATTTCCTTTATGAAAAATTCATCAATATCTATTTAGAAAATAAAAACATTCGGCTGTGCCTTTACAAACAAATTTAAATTTATTATGTTTTTAAATTAAAATTTTAAATTTGAATTAAATAATTAAAAATGTATGGCATACCAGCTGTGTATTATGAAACATACAAAGATGAATAAGACAAAAGTAGTTCAAAAGACAAAATACCAGAAAAAAAAGCATATGTATGAAGACAAAGTCCATGTATAAAATCAGCCTTCATTTAATTTAAATTTAACTGACATTTATATGATAGCTATTTTTGTTTCATTCTGGAATCAGAACAAAGATTTACTGTTAGGATACTAGTGATATAATGCTTTTATCTTTTTTTTGTCAATTAGCTTCCTCAGGTTGAAAGTATAATGCTGATTTCATCTTATACCACCTTCCTTCTTGCTCCCCTCACTTCTGCTATACAGGCCTTATTGCTATCACTTAAACAAGCTAAACATGCAGCAGTGGCAGTGAAAGGATGGTTACATAACAGAAGATCAATCAAACAACAAAATATATTAATGATGATGGATGGCTGCCAGATTCCTCATTGTCAGAGAAGAGAGTTACAGATATGTGAAGGAGGAAAAGTGGAATGCACATTTTGTGTTGGATTGCAGTTAGAGATACAAGTGTGAATCCCTGGATTTCAGTGTGTATAAAAGTAAATGTAGACATAACATATATGCATTTCAAAATTCTGACCTGGAATGGCAATTCCCCAGTATAATGAGTACACCAAGTGTCCAGAAGTTGGCTCCTAAATACTATTCTCCACGAAAAATAATCAGAACTCCTTATAAAAATGGCTGATTCCAGAGTGGTATAGGGAGGGTACAGATGACCCTGGAACATTTTATTGTGCCACTGAGAAAGAAATTACTTAAAAAATGATGGAGACATGTCAAAGGGACACAGAAGCCAATCTGAAGGAAGTTTCCATTGGCCCCAAAGGGGGTCTGTTTTAATAAGAAAACAGACTGCTTGGAACATAAACTAATAGACTGAATTTTGGTGAAACTTTATATAGTTTCAAAGTACCACTTTACAAATATTTATTAATTATAAAGGGAAAAAGAGTAACTGTAAAGTGGAGAAAGCTGGCAGACAACATGTTAATCAAGTTATCAGAGTTAAATGGAACAAATCTAAGTTCTCTGCCCTCTGATAGGATGATACAGGAAGAACAGAGCATTACTTCCTGACAAGGATTCAATACCTGAACTCATGAGGATCCCTCAGACAAATCCAAATTGAAGAACATTCTACAAAATAACTTGCTAGTAATTCTCAAAAATATCAAGGTCTGGGAGGTCAAGAAAGACTGAGGAATTGTTTGGTACTGAAGGAGTCTAAGGAGATGTCACAAGTAAATTTAACAGGTGATTCTGTGTGGCATCCATTGTCTGTAAAGGAGATTTTAAGTGTTAATTTTCTGATTTCGACAGTTGTACTGTGGTTATGAATTCATGAAATATTCCAAGTTGTGGGGCAAGTTAGCAACTTGACTCTCAAATGATACAAAGACAATTTCTTTGTACTGGATTTGCAACTTTTGTCTGAGTTTCAGATGGTATCAGAATAAAACGATGTATACAAAGAAAAAGAATACACCTCTTATAATTCTGTAGGTTAGGTATTCAAGTGGGATTCAGCTGAGCAGTTTTTGTGCTCCATGTAGCAAAGGTTTGGTCACTCACTCGGCTGCGTTTAGCACGAAGCTGAGCTAGAAGTTCCAAGAAGTCTTCACTCACTGTCTGGCTCCTCTCTGCTCCTCCCTGTGTACCACCCTCTTCCCTCACATGGAGTGTCATCATTCAGGAGTCCAGTCCAAGATTCTTTCAGTCTGATGGCTGGATTTCCAGAGCCACATAGGAAACAGCCAGGACTCTTAAAGGTCTCTTCACCTGGATGGTGGTTACACAGGCATGTTCGCTTTGTAAAAACTTAATCAGGCCGGGCGCGGTGGTTCAAGCCTGTAATCCCAGCACTTTGGGAGGCTGAGACGGGCGGATCACGAGGTCAGGAGATCGAGACCATCCTGGCTAACACGGTGAAACCCCGTCTCTACTAAAAAATACAAAAAAAAAATAAACTAGCTGGGCGAGGTGGCGGCCGCCTGTAGTCCCAGCTACTCGGGAGGCTGAGGCAGGAGAATGGTGTGAACCCGGGAGGCGGAGCTTGCAGTGAGCTGAGATCGCGCCACTGCACTCCAGCCTGGGTGACAGAGCGAGACTCCGTCTCAAAAAAAAAAAAAAAAAAAAAATTCATCAGGCCATATATTTAAGCTTTTGTGTACCTTATAGTATATATGAAATACTTCAACAGAAAAAGTAAAAATAAATTATAGTTACTGTTTTTCTAATTGCACATCCTCTTTTTTCACTTTTCTACTTAACACCATGCGACAGGGGCAGATTCTTCCTTGGATGAAGCCAAGATGGTAACGTAAGCGTGAGGATTTGATCACCTCCCTATCCAACCCCCTACAGACACAGCCTAGGCAAACATAAAATGGGTAAGTTTTGACTTACTCTAGAAAATAAAGATCATCCCACCTCGATATCTCAAGACTCAAGGACTCTTCCCTGCACTAACATGAGAAAGAAAAGCCAACCTGTCAGCAGTATACCTTTCCCCATTTTCTGTAGGGAGAGTAGGGAGGATAGCTTTGACTCATATCATTTTGCTTGCTATGAGAACTGGCTGGTCCACAACATTAGCCTCCCACCTTGGAAGAAGCTTCTTCACAGGTCTGCCCCCAGGGAAAGACATGCCTGGCCTTGCTCTCAAAACCACTCAACAAAGAGGAAGCCTGCTTGAAGACTCGCTCCAGGGAGATAGAAATCTACCACAGGCTCCACTCCTGCTCAAAGGAAACAATCTGAGAATTTTTTGAAAGAGAAATACATTTCTTATTTATTTATTTAGAGATGGAGTTTCACTCTGGTTGCCCAGTCTGGAGTGCAATGGCGCAATCTTATCTCACTGCAACCTCCGCCTCCCGGGTTCATGCGATTCTCCTGCCTCAGTCTCCCAAGTAACTGGGATTACAGACACGCACCACCACTCCCGGCTAATTTTTTATATTTAGTAGGGATGGGATTTCACCATGTAGGTCAGGCTGGTCTCCAACTCCTGACCTCAGGTGATCCACCCACCTCGGCCTCCCAAATTGTTGGGATTACAGGTGTGAGCCACCATGCCCGGCCCAAGAGATACATTTCAAACAAACCCAGTTAAAATAGACTGCAATTGAATGAGTACCAAATTATGAAAAATTAAATGTGTAAATTAGGTCTTGGTCAGTTTTCCCATAATGGAGAACAAACAGGCTGATGAAAATTATTAGGAAAAGGTTAGGCCGGGCGTGGTGGCTTGTGCCTGTAATCCCAGCACTTTCGGAGGCCGAGGTAGGGGATCACCTGAGGTCAGGAATTTGAAACCAGCCTGGCTAAAGTGGCAAAACCCCATCTCTACTAAAAAAAAAAAAAAAAAAAAAAGAAAAATTAGCCAGGTGTGGTGACACACGCTGTAATCCCAGCTACTCAGAAGGCTGAGGCAGGAGAATCACTTGAACCTGGGAGGTGGAGGTTGCAATGAGCCAAGATTACATACATTACTGCACTCCAGCCTGGACGACAGAGTGAGACTCCATCTCAAAAAAAAAGAAAAAATGTTAAAACATGAAATATAGATGAAAGTAATTAAAAAATGAGTTGCAGAAGGCAAAAAAGGAAGAGAAGTAAAAATAAAGTAAACAACAAAAAGAAGTTTATAAATAGATATGTAGTCAGGCACTGAAAAAGATATGTATACTTGAACACATGCTAATAAAATTTGTAAATTCCAAAGACAAAGAAGTTTTATATTGTTGTTTTGAGACAGGGTCTGGCTCCGTCTCCCAGGCTGGAGTGCAGTGGCGCGATCTTAGCTCACTGCAACCTCCACCTCCCGGGCCCAAGTGATCCTCCCACCTCAGTCTCTCGAGTAGCTGGGGCCACAGGCACACGCCACCATGCCCAGCTAATATTTTTCCATTTTTGGCAGAGACGGGGTTTCACCATGTTGCCCAGGCTGAACATATGAATTTTGAAGAATACAAACATTCAGATTATGGCATCCACCATCCTCTTACTCCCATCTCAACTGATTGCCCTGTAGGCCTCGTGCATAGCTGTTAAAATAAGGCATTACTGCATGATTCTCGTGGGGTGGATCCCTGTTCCCCTGTTTTCTAGCTCCCTATGGATTCTTTTTTTTTGAAGCAGTCTTGCTCTGTTGCCCAGGCTGGAGTGCAATGACTCGATCTCAGCTCACTGCAAACTCCACCTCCTGGGATCAAGCGATTCTCCTGCCTCAGCCTCCCGAGTAGCTGGGATTACAGGCACACACCACCACTCCTGGCTAATTTTTGCATTGTGAGTAGAGACAGGGTTTCACCATGTTGGCCAGGCTGGTCTCAAACTCCTGACCTCAGGTGATTTGCCAGCCTTGGCCTCCCAAAGTGTTGGGATTACAGGTGTGAGCCACTGCACCCGGCCAGAGATAATCAAATCTTAGGCAGTCCATTCTATATTCTGTAAGTTTAGCTGCTTTAGGAAAATGAATACATGGTGAGATAAGTATATCTCAGTGGTATCAGATCACTCTTGCTTCTCTTGCTGTAAAATAAATTATTTGGACAGAAGCAATGTTGTGTGAAAAACTATGTTGGGGATTAAGATTTTCAGTAAACCCATAGGTAGTATTGCTGGCAGAAACGTGGTAAGTAGTAAAGAGAAATCCATATTCAGAATAAATGCTTACCTTTGCCTTCACCATAGTGGGAAGTGTTGTTAGACCCCTGAGTGTGCCGCATTTCAAGGTCTCAGTGCTGAGTTCTGTAGTACTGAGCATTGGTGCATGAGTTGTTCTCGCTATATTCTTTCTTTGTTACACAATATTAGAGTTTTTTAGCTGCCCACTTGGTTGCCCAAAATAAAAACGACATTTCCCAGCCTCATTCACAGTTTGACCTCACAGATTAAATTCTAGGAAATAGGACGCATAATCTCCAGTTCATGCCCTTAAGGGGAAGTAGTGGGCTCCCATGCTAATTTCTTGACTTTATCCAGCTAAACTGTGGACTCAATTATGGGAGCTACAGTAGCTGCCATCAACCACAAAACGAAAATCGTATTTTGAAAATGACAGAAAAGCAAGTCGGAACGAATCAGGATCCCCAAAACTCTAAAGCCTGTATTACCTACGGGGATTTTAATTTAATTTTAATTTTTAGAATAATTTCAACTTTTATTTTAGATTTAGGGGATACATGTGCAGGTTTGTTACATGATTTGATTGCCTGTTGGTGAGGTTTGGGGTATGAATGATCCCATCATCCAGGTAATGAACATAGTTCCATAGGTAGTTTTTCAGCCCCTGCCCCACCTCTAGCAGTCCCCAGTGTCTTTTTTGGTGGAATGATTTATTTTCCTTTGAGTATACACCCAGTAACAGGATTGTTGGGTCAAATGGTAGTTCTAAGTTCTTTGAGAAATCTCCAAACTGCTTTCCACAGTGGCTGAACTAATTTACATTCCCACCAAGAGTGTATGAGCCTTCCCTTTTCACTGCAGCCTCACTAGCATCTGTTATTTTTTGACTTTTTCGTAATAGTTATTCTGACTGGTGTGAGATGGTATCTCACTGTGGTTTTGACATGCATTTCTCTGATGATTAGTGATGTTCAGCATTTTTTCATAGGTTTGTTGGGTGCTTGTATGTCTTCTTTTGAGAAGTATCTGTTCATGTCTTTTGTCCACTTTTTAATTGGGTTATTTGTTTTTTGCTTGTTGATTTAAGTTCCTTATTCTACTGGCATTTTTATATGTAAGAGAATCACACTTCATTCCTATTACTTTTGCTTTGGTTAAGCCACTGTATTTTCAGACTAATTTATAACCTATTTTGTACAAGTACTTTGCAGTAGCAATCATGAAATCAACTTTGATAAGGGGAAGTCCATTTTGCTGAACTCATACATAATCTCCATTATTACCATCATAGCTTGTTTGTACTTGTGCCCATTAAACATTAGAAGACTGGAGAAAAAAGTTGACTGACATTCATTATGCAGGTCCACTTGTTCACCTAATTATTTCTCTGGAGGGTAGGGTAGAGAGTTGGGAGCTCATTCAAATGTGACATAAAGACTTCACATTCTGAATCTAGTCTGAGAAGCTCATATATATAGTTTACCCAAATCTCCTTGTTACTGATTCTTCCAATGAGCATTATTCCCAAGTCCCTGACCATTGGATAGCGCCCGTAAATCATTGTTGTTGTTCTGTTGTTGTTGTTGTTGTTGTTGTTGTTGTTTGGGGGGATTTTTTGTTTGTTTGTTTTGAGATGGAGTTTTGCTCTTATTGCCCAGCTGGAGTGCAATGGCACGATCTTGGCTCACTGCAATCTCCGTCTCCTGGGCTCAAGTGATTCTCCTGCCTTAGCCTCCTAAGTAGCTGAGGTTACAGGCATGTGCCACCATGCCCGGCTAATTTTGTGTTTTTAGTAGAGACGGGGTTTCACTATGTTGGTCAGGCTGGTCTCGAACTCCTGACCTCAGGTGATCCACCCACCTCGGCCTCCCAAAGTGCTGGGATTACAGGTGTGGGCCACTGCTCCCAGCCTATTTGTTTTGTGACACAGAGTCTTGCTCTGTCACCTAGGCCGGAGTGCAGTGGCATGATCTCAGCTACCTGCAACCTCTACTTCCCAGGCTCAAGGGATCCTCCTACCTCACCTCCTGAGTAGCTGGGACTATGGGTGTGTGCCAACATGCCTAGCTAATTTTTGTATTATTTGTAGAGAAGCAGTTTCACCATGTTGCCCAGGCTGTTCTTAAATTCCTGGGCTCAAGCTATCCACCTGCCTCAGCCTCCCAGAATGATGAGATTACAGGAGTGAGCTACCATGCCTGCCTCATAAATCATTGTTTATTTTTGCCTTTGATCTTCTATCATTCCAGGCAAAGCAGATAACCACATTGCTGCTTGAAGTTCCTCTTACCAGAAAGGGAACTGTCTAACCAGAAAGGGAACCTCTTACCAGAAAGGGCCACTTCTGGGCAGAGGTCTAATTCCATAGCAGTCTACTTCTTGCCAGCACCAGTATATATTCCAAAATCATCTGTAAATCAGGCTTGAATTTTTCCTTCTCAATTAACCGATGATACTGGATCATGAAGTCATATACATGGATTAAGGGAGAGGAGCCAGTGTACAGCATGAACTGATGCATTGGAAGAATGAGCCACTGTGCTTTAAGGGCCTACTTCAGATGAAACTCAGTTTTTGCTTTCACTGATGATGAAGCACAGGTCATTCCCAACTTTACCCTACAGTGGATTAGAGAAGAAGCATCCTGTTTGTGATGAGTAATCAGGCTGATTAATCATTTAGTGTCCTATGGCCATGTGAATAGTCTTTATCAGGTGAAGATTGAGGAGAGAATGTCTTTGTGAAAAAATCCAAAGAGGCTTTGATGTGATTGTCTTGTTTAGAGCTGCCCCAGATTTCTAAGCAGCGTTCCAAATTCACCATGAATACCTCAACCACCACTGTATCCTCTGGGACTCAAGGACCAGGTACTTTCATTGCAGCCGGGACCAGCTGACAGCTTCTCTCACACTAAGCCTTACTAAACATGAATGGCATTATCAGTTACTTGGTAAAGAGGCCAGAGCAGTACACCCAATTATGGCACATGTTAACTCCAAATGAAAACAATCCCACCAAGTATTGTGTGTTTCTCAAAGTAGAGTTGCCAGGTGCATCAAGATATCTTTCCTTTTGGAGGGAATATCCTGATGTGACTCAAATAATTAGGATCCCAGAAACTTTACTGAGGTGACAGGACTGTGCACTTTTATGAGACATATCTACTACTCTTTGGCACACAGGACACCTGCACACCAAGATAGTGAAAGTGTACTGCTGTCCTCGTTAGTGAAAGTAGGCTATTTCTAGTGTTCTCAGCTTATAGGTAGAGAAAAAGTGCATTTATAAGATCAATAACTATATACAATATGTGATATTTTGTTGATTTGATCCGGTGAAGAGGTCATAGCTACAATTGTCAACTCTTCCTGATTAAGCTTGTAATGCCAAGACTTATTTGTCTTTAGCAAAAGTTAATGTCAGGTTCAATGAAGATAAGATGGGGATTACTACTTTCATTTGTTTTAAGTATTTTAAGCTCTTTCAAGCACCAATTTCTACGATTCTTCCAGGAATGCAGCATTGCTTTTGGTTTGCTGTTTTGATTGTGAGAGACCTTCTACGGGACCCTTTCTACCATAATAACACTTACTACTTGAATTAGGGTGTTAACGCTAGAATTCTATCAGCTGCTGAGTATACTATCCCAATTCTATACTCTGGAATAAGGGGAGTAACCATAGGATGGGTTTTTTAAGTGTCAAGACCCCTTTTGAGATGGACTTAAGATCAACTCTATTTATGCCCTGACCCCTATAAGTTAAATTCCACTAATAATAGTAATGTTCTGGGATCTCAGGGATTCGTGGCAGCTCAGAGCTGCCAGCGTCCACTAATCCCTGAAAGTTATTTCTCCTCCCCCAGTGCACAGTTGTCTCAGTAAGTAACGCAGGCTCTTTTTGGGAAAAGATAGGAGCTCTAGATTTGAAACAGTATTATGGTGAGGGGTCATGACTATTGGTGTGTCTTAAATCAGACTCCATATACCAATTCAAGGGACAGACTCAACAAAGAATTGTCCTGCATCCTGCATAACATTCAGTGTTCTCCCAGATATGACTCTATGTGAAAAACCTGTATAATGATCTGAACCTAGAACCTAACACCATTTAATATATAAACACAAAAGCATTTTGGGGAGGTTTTAATACACACTAAATTTTCTGTAATACAAGAATTATATGCATACAGCTCTTACTATATTTTGTTTAAAACTTTATCGAGAGTTGTTTCATCATTTTGGAAAAATCACATCACTGACTGCAATACTGCCTGCAAAATTTTACCTTCAAAACAACACATCTGTGTAAGTCTGCATATGGAGTTGTTGTAGTCATAGGTGATTCCACACATATATACAAACACATGGCTACTTTATTGTGTCTTCTAGTAGAGTTGTGCCTAAGAATTCACATGTAGAAATACTAATACTTTCCTTTTATTTCTTCTCTATGTCATAGTTAGAATATTAATGTTGATTTAAACAAATGTATAGGTAGGTCATATGAACTATGAATTTAATTTGAGAATAATAAAAGGTGTGTTATAAAAAATTATCATAAAAGGGGGCACTAAGTCCATAGGGTTGAGAATCACTGTTTCATAGAATACCAAGGAATTTTTCTTATCTCAACTTAACTCAGCTTTAGGACACTGTTAAACCCCAGCCGACAATTAGAACTATTCTCAGCTGCTTGAGTTAGCTCACTGATTCCAGAATTTCTCATAGACACATGCCAATAGAGAAATTCAGCCAGTCTAAAATTACGTGCCTGCCTCCTGATCTAACACCCTTAGAATCCATTGTCACACATATTCACCAGGGTTTGGATGATAAAATTAGCACTTAGAAAAAGCCAGCCCACCTGACAGTTTTTGACTGGTTGTGCCCTCACTTAAGATCAATTGCAGCAGACATGATGTCTCCTAAAGCCTTGCCTTCAATGGACACTTCCTTCAAAGTAATCACAGGTGGTAATTTAAGTGTTTTGTCACTGGGTGCTTGGACTGCCAGTATCTCATCCGTTTTTCACTATTGTTTTCTGATACTATTTCATAGAGGATATGTCTTCTGGCATTTTATGAAGGCCAAAAAAAAAAAAAAAAGAATTTTATTCTGATAATGCTGTAGATGACTTTCAGAAGTATGTTCCATCTCACTCTCTTCTTTTGGATTGTCAGTCCACAAATGTTTAGCTAATGTCCAGAATCTACTATGTGCTGGACATTAGCTCAGTGTGGGAGGCAATAAGCCTGGCAATGTCCCTGCTCACATGGCATTTTAAAAATACTGTTCCTGGCTGGGCACGGTGGCTCACGCCTGTAATCCCAGCACTTTGGGAGGCCGAGGCAGGCAGATCATGAGGTCAGGAGACTGAGACCATCCTGGCTAACATGGTGAAACCCTGTCTCTACTAAAAATACAAAAATTAGTTGGGCGTAGTGGCATGCACTATAGTCCCAGCAACCTGAGAGGTTGAGGCAGGAGAATCGCTTGAACCCGGGAGGCGGAGGTTGCAGTGAGCTGAGATCACACCACTGCACTCCAGCCTGGCAACAGAGTGAGACTCCACCTCGAAAGAAAAGAAAAGAAAAGAAAAGAAAAGAAAAG
>NW_012105187.1:586077-590350 GCF_000951045.1 Mandrillus leucophaeus
TGTTCTTTCTCCTTGTTCTGAAGAATTGTTTCATAGTCCACCCTTAATTTTTATCTCTTTCCTCATTTCTCTCTGAGATGAAAACTTTCCAGACTTTATGTCTGTCATTGTCCATAACAGTGACATTTGAGTAGATCTGATATCTAAATCTGGGTCATGCCTAAGTGCCTGCTAATGTAATTCAGAGAGAATATATCTACGATGTGAAGAACACTGTGCTGAGGACTGGACATGGTGGTTCACCATGGCTTACAGAAGGGAGTGGGGTGGAACATCTAATCCCAGCACTTGGGGAGGCTGAAGCAGGAGGATGACTTGAGCCCAGGAGATCAAGACCAGCCTGGGCAATATAGTGAGAGCTGTCTCTACACAAAATTTAAAAAATTAGCTAAGTGTGGTGATGCACCCCTGTGATCCTAGCTACTCGGGAGGCTTAGGTAGGGAAAGATTGCTTCAGTCCAGGAAGTCGAGGCTGCAGTGAGCCAGACGGTGTCTCAAGAAAACAAAACAAAACAAAAACCACTGTGCTAAGATGTGTGGCAGATAATAATATATAATCATAGCTAACACTGAATGCTTAATAAGAGAAATTACTTTTAAGTACTTTGCATATACAACTTGGTTAGTCCTCAATCACTCTATGAGGTATTGCTGTTATTACCTGTATTCCCATTTTACAAAGGAAGGAATGGAGGCATTAATAGTGACTAAGAAGCTTGCTCAAGGTCACATACCAGTAATTAAATACAGGTTGTCTGGATCCAAGACCAACTCTCTTAACTACTTCCTTGTGATAAATAAGATATTAAGTTGAAAAACATGCCTTGCCTCAAACAACTTGCCATCAAGGGAAAGCTGTGGAAATTACTATAACTTATCAGTCGTGAAAAGAGTCAACCAGTCAACCAAGAGTCTTAAAGTTTTTTAGAACAGCTAGCTCAGGTAAACTTTCTGTTTATTTTTTTCTTTCTCTCTTTCACTTTTTTTTTTCCCTAGTGATTCTCTTGATGATTCATGGAATTGTACTTCTGTATATTCACCTTTTGATCTTACTGCTTCTCTTTTCTACTACAATTGAGAATTTCTTAAAGATAGGAACTATATATTATTTCTCTTTTTATCTTTAGTCCCTAGCATATAATAGAGGACCACTCAACATAAAGACTCAATAAATTATTATATTCAAAGAAATGACAGTAATTATTCATAATTAGTATCTATGAATACATTGTACCTAGGGGCACTATAGTATTTTGGAGCCTCTGATTGAGTAAGTCCCAATACTATTCTGGTAAGAGAGTTAAACATTATTATCCACGTTTCACAATCAACGGCTTAATTGTCAAAAGGTCGTGTGGCTTACCACAAGTTAGTCAGTAGGGGAAAAAACAGAATCTAGGAGGTTTTTTTTTTCTTATTACAAAAAAAAAAAAAAAGATTTCCCCAAAGTTAAATTAATGCACATAAGAATATCAAAAAATATAGCAAAGATACTTTGTCAAAACCAAGCAACACTTAAACACAAAACATTAATTTATGTTAACTTTATGTAAGTTATTTTGAAAATCAACTCCAAAGACTATGTTCAGAAACTTCTTTTTATACTATTTTTGTTTTCTGCACATTATTTTAGTAATAAGGGCTATATCCTCCCATGAGATCTACAGGGCGGATATTAGATAAGCCACAGATGAGTTAACTTGTTTTGGCTTGAATGAGGAAATGTGGTGGTTCCAGATGCTTCCATGCTCCGAGCACATCGGATCCAGTAGGCAAGAGAAACTGGGCTAAGACTCAAACAAGGGAGGTGTTTTTAGCTAATCACAAAGTCTACTCTTCCAGTGTTTCCGTAGACAAGGATTTTTTTTAAAGAAAAATATTATTACAACATAGTTATAAATTCGTTTTTGGTAAACAAACTTCAACAAAGGATGATCCAAAAGGCTTGAATTTCTAGCCGCAGAAAGAGTTATTTTTACTCTTCAGTCTGTTTCAGTGACTGTTTTCCCTACTTTTGTTAATGGCTTCAACATCCATTGAACTGACCAAGCTAAAAACCTCAAATTCATTCTCCACAGCTCCTTCTCCCTCACCCTCATATGCCACTGGTTTTAGTTTTACTCATATGCCCATTCTGTCATCTAAGTAGATGTATTTATTATATCTACTTATATATCTACTATATCTACATGTATAATACATCTGTTATAACCTCCATTGCCTCTTCTAAAGGTTGAGCCTCTCCACCATCTCCAAGATGGTTTCACTGCCCCTGATAAAGTTATTTATTTACCTAAAAACCACCAATGACTCACCCTCATCTACAGATCAGAATACAACCTCCTGAGCATATCTGTGCCCTCTCTAATCTGTATAATCACCTGTTTTCTTCTACTTCCCTGAAAACCTCTACTCTGTCAGTTTCTTCTCAGCATTCCCCAGATATCTTCAGCATATCCAGCTCTTACATGTTTCAGTGTTTTTGTATGTAATGTTCCTTTAACTTGCTGTCCTTCCTCTGTCTTCATTACATGGTCAGTCCTGAGGCTTCCTTTAACTCCCAGCACAAATGTGGCCTCTCTCTGAAAGATGTCTTGACTCCTCAAATAATTAACCACTCCCATTTCATATTTGTGGCAGAGATTCTTGCTCCTCACTGAATAGAGTCTCTCGATGCTACACATTTCCCAGTTCCTTTCCAGTGAGGTAAGGCCATGTGACTTCTTCTGGTCAAAGGGCTGTGAGTGGAAGTGAGATGCGCCACTTCTGGTCCAAAACACCTAAGAGTTGGTGCATGACCCTCCAACTCTCTCTTCTCTTGGCAACTGTAAAGGTCTTATGACGGGATGGTAAAACCACAAGATGGAAATGGTCTAAACAGACCACATGTTTGGAGCTGCTCTGGGAAGTCCTCTGATCCTGCATTAGATTTCTTGTAAGCAAGAAATAAACTTTTGTTGGTTAAGTCATTGAGCTTTGGGGTTTATTCACTACCACAGTGTAAACTCCCCTAACCAGCCTAACTCAACATCCTACATATCTCTATTTAGCCTTTTATTTTACAAAACTATAATAATGGATATTATTCTGTACTATTAACCCTCAAGGTCAGGCACTATACCTTATTTAGCATCTAACACAGTATTATAAACAAAATTGAACCTGAAAACTGGACTTTGCATCTTCAAACTTAATCTCCAAACCTGTTTTCCTACCAGTGTTTCTTATCTCAGTAAATGGCATCATCACTTACCCAGTCAGTCATTCAATCCAGAATATAGAAGTATCTTTCTTGTGTCTTTTCAAGCTTCTAAAGCCAGAAAATACCTTGGAGGTTCTTATTCTACCTCCCAAGTGTATCTTAAGTTTGCCATGTTTCTCCATTCTCTTATTCATCACTTTCTACCTCTTACTGAAGTGGTAGCCACCAGCTTTCTTTATATATATACACACACATATACACACACACATATATACACACACACACACATAGAGAGAGGCATATATATGTATACACATGCACATATATAAGCTTTCATTTTATATATACATATGTAACATTATTAGGTAAATATGTGTATATTAACTTCAATAGCTTTTGGAGTATAAGTGGTTTTTGGTGACACAGATGAATTGTATAGGGGTGAAGTCTGAGATTTTAGTGTACCTGTCACTCAAGTAGTGTACATTAAACCCAATATGTAGTTTTTTTTTTAATCCCTCTTTCCACTCCTACCCACTCCCCTTCTGAGTCTTCAAAGTCCATTATACCACTCTGTATGCCTTTGGGTACCCATAGCTTAGCTCCTATTTATAAGTGAGAATATGCAGTATTTGGTTTTACACTCCTAAGTTACTTCACTTCAAATAATGGCCTCCAGCTCCATCCAATTCGTTGCAAAAGATGTAATTGTGTTCCTTTTTATGGCTGAGTAGTATTCCATGGTGTGTATATACCACATTTTATTTATCCACTAATTGGTTGATGGGCAATTAGGTTGGTTCCATATCTTTGCAATTGTGAATTGTGCTGCGATAAACATACGTGTGCAGGTGTCTTTTCGATGTGACTTCTTTTCCTTTGGGTAGATACCCAGGATTGGAATTGCTGGATTGAATGGTAGATCTACTTTTAGTTCTTTAAGAAATCTCCATACTGTTTTCCATGGAGGTTGTACTAATTTACATTCCCACTAGCAGTGTATAAGCATTCCCTTTTCATCACACCCATGTCAACATTTATTGCTTTTTAACTTTTTTTTTTTTTTTTTTT
>NW_012105187.1:592620-594028 GCF_000951045.1 Mandrillus leucophaeus
TTTTTTTTAATTGAGATAGAGTCTTGCTTTGTTGCCCAGTCTGGAGTGCAGTGGCATGATCTTGGCTCACTATAACCTCTGCCTCCCGGGTTCAAATACCATCACATTAGGAGTTGGGGCTTTGATGTATGAATTTTGGAGGGGACAGAAACACTCAGTCTGTAACAATAATTTAAAGTTCTTTTTTTTTTTTCTTGAAGCACTTCTGGCTGTTGGTTATTGCCATGGTGCCAATTTCCAGGGAGTTACTTTTATCTATTTATTTGTTTTTTGAGACAGAATCTCACTCTGTCACCCAGGCTGGAGTGCAGTGGCACAATCTCGGCTCACTGCAACCTCTGCCTCCCCGGTCCAAGCGATTCTCCTACCTCAGCCTCCTGAGTGAGTAGCTGCGATTACAGGCATGAACCACCACGCCCAGCTAACGTTTGTATTTTTGGTAGAGAAGGGGTTTCACCATGTTGACCAGGCTGATCTCAAACTCCTAGCCCCAAGTGATCTGCCTGCCTCAGCCTCCCAAACTGCTGGGATTACAGGCGTGAGCTCCCGGTCAAGGAGTTACTTTTTTTTTTTTTTTTGAAACGGGGTCTTGCTCTGTCGCCCAGGCTGGAGTGCAGTGGCGCCATCTCGGCTCACTGCAAGCTCCGCCTCCCGGGTTCACGCCATTCACGGAGTTACTTTTAAAAATATTGTGCTGATTTTCATGTCCCCAAATTTAGCAATTGCTTTGATCTTGCTCAATATTCATGGGCTGTTTATTTTGTGAAACACTAAGAAGAATTCTTTGAGGGTGATCATTTTATTTTTCTGCTTAAAGTTTCAAAACCTGTGAAATATTTTTTGTTTACTTGCCTTATGTAGTGATTATACTGAATTCCTGCTTTATAGGCTGGATTATTTTCTTTGCTAAAGCTGCAATGATGTCAAAGAATTCTTTTCTATTCAGATTGTCCTTTTCCACAACTCATTCCAGAATAAGCGATCAATGCTTCCATTAGCACAAATGTTCAGATGCTATTAAAAATAAGACAAGGGTGCTTTATGTCTGAAAAATTCTGTGGATGCTTATGCCTGAAAAATTCTGTGGATGCTCGTATAAACTGGACATCCAAAAAGTCATCCAGCTCTTTGAATGAAAATGTCATTCTTGTATTCAGTGAGTTCTCTGATGTCAAATTACTTCCTGGAATGACCTTTCCATAAAATCAGTTTGAATCAGTAGTAATCCTTGCTTTGGAAAAGCATATCCTATGTGGATAACAAATGGATATAGTGAACATACACCAAAGACAAGAGACGAAAGGTTAGTAGGAAATTATCATTACTGCGGTTAAAAAAAAAAAAAAAAAAAGATCGGATAAAGGATTCAAAGTCCTACACCTGGCACACTAACATTTAAAAAAATCTT
>NW_012105187.1:597204-598813 GCF_000951045.1 Mandrillus leucophaeus
GCCCAGGCTGAAGTGCAATGGTGTGATCTCAGTGCACTGCAACCAAGAGATTCTCCTGCCTCAGCCTCCCGAGTAGCTGAGATTACAGGCGCATGCCACCACACCCAGCTAATTTTTGTATTCTTAGTAGAGACACGGTTTCACCATGTTGGCCAGGCTGGTCTCAAACTCCTGACCTCAGGTGATCCACCCGCCTTGGCCTCCCAAAGTTCTGGGATTACAGGTGTGAGCCACCATGCCTGGCCAGTTTTTAAATTTTTTAATAATGATCATTCTGGCTGGGGTAAGGTGGTATCTCATTGTGGTTTTAATTTGCATTTCTCTGATGATTAGCAGTGTTAATCACTTTTTCATATGTTTGTTGACCATTTATACATCTTCTTTTGAGAAGTGTCTATTCATGTCATTTGCCCAATTTTTGATGGGATTATTTGTTTTTTTATTGTTGATTTGTTTGAGTTCCTTGTAGATTCTGGATATTAGTCCTTTGTTGGTTGCACAGTTTGCAAATGTTTTCTCATTCTGCAGGTTGTCTGTTTAATATGATGATTGTTTCTTTTGCTGACCAGCTGTCTAAATAGCTCTCTTCTATTACTTCTTTGTGATTCATTTTTCTTTTGCAATAAGAGAAATGTTTTTTAAAATTTACAAATATAATCATATTACTTCCACGCTTAAATAATTCCCAGTTGTTTAGTATTTAGTATTCCTTTCAATAATTTTCAGTAGTGGCTGTATTTCTTATGTCATACACCATCTTACTTTATTTTAATTGTTTATTTAAATTTTTGTCCTTCTCATTAAATTTCAAGTGTGTTCAGGACATAGCATAGCCCTGTCTTGCCTATTCACTGCTATTTTTCCAGCTTCTGATACAAAACAGGAAAATAAGTATTTGTTGAATGAATGAACGAATACTGGGAAAATAGTATATAGTCAATAGGAATTTATTGACTAGATAAGCAACCACATATCTTCAAGCAGGTATGAATTTTTCCATACATTCTGAAATATTTTATCAGCATATATTTTTACTTGCAACACTCTTTTCTTTCTTTTATGCTATCCCACAATCCTTGCAACCTTTAAAATTCTAATTCATGGCTAATTTATTCACTCATTCACTGGGGGTGGAAGCTTTTTGCATATTAATTCATACCCACTTTATACATTTGAGTTATATAATATGACTTAAGCTTTTGTTATTTTGTAAATGTGCTTGAATAATTTTTACACTTATATACTCTATCTTCTAGACTAAATTATAGATTCCCCTTCAATTGAAACCATGATCCCTATTTGTTTTGAAACTCTTGCCTCTCCTCATACCTGTAACCTCCAGGTACTTAGCACGGCGTTCTGCATTTAGCGACCGCTTAATTTATTGAAGGATTGGCAAGGGTTAGCGTGTAAGAGTGAAAACTGGATGGGTGAAACGTCAACAGACAGATACTGGAATGGATCCTGGCTTTGCCTTGAGGGAGAAATGAACTTTGGGGAGGCTTCTAAGACTTCAGTCAGAGGTACAAGATCCTTGGTGTTTGTTCATTGTCTTAATTTTGTTGGGCTCTATCCCAAGACTCTTTTTTTTTTTTTTTTTTTTTTTTTT
>NW_012105187.1:600388-607812 GCF_000951045.1 Mandrillus leucophaeus
AAAAAAAAAAAAAAAAAAAAAGATCGGATAAAGGATTCAAAGTCCTACACCTGGCACACTAACATTTAAAAAAATCTTTAAAAACTAAAAGAGAAATTTTTTGAGACAGGGTCTCACTCTGTTGCCCAGGTTGGAGTGCAGTGGCATAATTTTGGCTCACTGCAACCTCTGCCTCCCAAGCAATCCTCCCACCTCAGTCTTCTGAGTAGCTGAGACTACAGGCATGCACCACTATGCCCAACTATTTTTTTTTTTTGTATTTTTAGTATTTTTGTATTTTTTGTATTTTTTTTGTATTTTGCCATGTTGCCCAGGCTGGTCTCGAACTCCTCGACTCATGTGATCCACCCAATTCGGCCTCCCAAAGTGCTAGGATTACAGGCGCGAGCCACTTTCCATTACAATTGAAGGACTGTATAATTTGCTGAACAGTTTTTAAAATGTGATGTATGGGGAGAGGATTCTTTGGCTTTGCTGCCAGTAAGCTTACTTGAGTATGGCCATCCTGTCTCTGGACTTGGATAAAAATGGACCCTTTTTCCCTTCCTGTGGAACTAACATTGAATAAACCTTGTCTCTCTAGCATATTTATGAAGTCCTTGAGTGGTTTAACATTAAAGTTTAAGTTTTAACTTTAATAATTCAGATTGCAGCCATGGAAGAAATAATCTGTGTGCATAAATTAAAGTAAATTGAATTTTTATTTCCCTGAGCTGATCTTATCTACAACAGTGATTCCTTTTTGCAGCAGAATACAAGCTGAGAATACATGTATTTTTGTGTAATGGTTATTTATCAATATTATTGTTTGTAGATTATTTCTATTATGCCTATAAATTATGTTTTTACATTTTAAAAATTCAAAACAACTTTATGAAGATATTATTTATTAGCAAAACATCCATTCAAAGATAAATGTTTTGTTATTTCGGACATAAATATCAAACCTAGGTGAATGTTAATTTGTGACTGATAGTATGACAACATACACATAAGCCAATGTTTGACCCTTGCTATGTCTTTGATAAGTCAATATAATTTGAGAGGCAGTATTATGTAATGGTGAAGACAGAGACTGTAACCAGACTGCCCGTGTCTGAATCTCAGCTCCGCCACCTATTAGCAGTATAATCCTGAGTAAGTTACTGAATCTTCTTCACCTATAAAAAACCTAGGTGTTTTCTCACCTATAAAATGGAATGATAGTAAAACTATATATCTCATAGGATTATTGCAATGATTAAATAAGTTAACATATACTGAGCACTTAAAATGTCATTGCTACAAACTCCAAATAAGTATTTGTTATTGTTGTACATAAGGGGTAAGCGCATTGACTCTAATGTCAGACATCCCCAGTTTGAATCCAGTCTTCACCAGCAGCCGAATGACCTTGGAGAAGCTACTTAAACTCGTCATCGGAAAATCGGGAAAATAACAAATACAAGGGCTAACTAAAATAATAGAGGCAAAAGGCATAGAAGAGTGCCCAACATATAGTAAGTGGTGAGTGAATATTAGCTATGGGTATTATTTTCACATTAGAGAGACTAAATTATATATATGTCTCCTAAATATCAAACACAGTGTGAAATGATAAGTATGCTATCAAATGAAAAATGTTATTTCCTGTTTCACTAGCTTGGAGAATAACTTAAGGTCACATATTTTTAGTAGTAATATGACTCCAAATATCTATCCTGCTTATTATAAGAATGTCTTCCTTTCTTAGGTCCCCATATCATGGTAAGTCGGGGAACCCAGGGGTTGTTACTCAATTTCAAGGCATTGATTCTGATTATTCTTTTTTGCTGCTGAAAGACCATTGCTACTTCTGTAGTAGCTCCTCAGAGTAGTGCGTCAAATAGGTTCTGGTGCCAGCCCTCCTTTTCCAATTTGTTCAAACCACTGAGTCTTTCTTCTCATCTCTTTAAAGCACAGCTAGGACAGACTCCATGATTGATGCAAGGAAGAAAGTCAAGTTCCCAGTTACTTACTTTTAAATAACAATACATAGTAATAATAGACCGTACACTAAGAAAGACAACTAGAAAATCTCCTAATGTTTGGAACTAGAAAATCTCCTAATGTTTGGAAATTAAGCAACACATATAAGTAACCTGTGGGTTAAAATAGAAATTGCAACCAAAATTAGAAAATGTTTTGAACTGAATAATAACAAATAATAAGCCACATCAAAAGTCATGAGATGTGGCCGGATGCGGTGGCTCATGCCTGTAATCCCAGCACCTTGGGAGGCTGAGGTGGGCAGATCACTTTGAGGCCAGGAGTTTGAGACCAGCCTGGCCAACATGGTGAAACCTTGTCTCTACTAAAAATACAAAAAATTAGCCGCGCATGGTGGCATGCACCTATAATCCCAGCTACTCAGGAGGCTGAGGCATGAGAATTGCTTGAACCTGGGAGGTGGAGGTTGCAGTGAGCTGAGATCGTGCCACTGCACTCTACCCTGGAGGACAGAGAGAGAAAAAAAAAAAAGTAATGAGATGCAGCTAAAGTGCTGTTTAGAGGGAAATCTATATTCTTTAGCATGTGTTAGGAAAAAATGGCTGAAATTCATTATCTAGGATTTCATCTCAAGAGGTTAGAATATGACATCCATTGTTTAGTTCCCACTTATAAGTGAGTACGTGTGGTATTTGATTTTCTGTTTCTGCATTAATTCACTAGGATAATGGCCTCTAGCTGCATCCACATTGCTGCAGAGGACATGATTTTGTTCTTTTTTTTATGGTTGTATAGTATTTCCTAGTGCATACACACCATATTTTCTTTATCCAATCCACTGTTAATGGATACTTAGGTTGATTTCATGCCTTTACTATCATAATTAGTGCTGTGATAAACATACTAGTGCAGATGTCTTTTTGATACAACTATTTATTTTCCTTCGGGTAGATACCCAGTAGTGGGATTGCTGGGTTGCATGGCAGTTTTATTTTTAATTCTTTGAGAAATCTCCATAATATGTTCTATGGAGATTTAACTAATTTACATTCCCACCAACACTTTTGCTTATGTTTGAATTTTTTCATAATAAAAATTTCAAAAGGAGAAACACTATTGAAGAGGGAAAAGGCAAACCACAAAGAAGACATTTGCAACACATAGCACAAGGAAAGGAGACTATATCCAAAATAGGTAAAGAATCCCTACAAATCAGTAAGAAAGAGAAAGACAACTCAATAGAATAATTAGCAAAAACATAAAGTGGCACAAAAGAAGATACCCAAATGGTTAATAAATATATGAAAAGGAGGCCAGTTGAATTAGTAATCAAGGAATTAGAAATTAAACCCACCAATTATAAAGTACAATCCAATAATACACATAATTTATATTTTGTGCAAATACGTATATAAACGGGAGTTAGAGTACCTCAAGTTCAGTGCCAATATCAAAATAATATTAGCCAAGAATAGCTACAATTTAAAACACTCGAAAATACCAAGTATGGTTGAGGATGTGGTGAAACAGCAACTCTTGTATGCAGCTGATTGGAGCGAATATTGGTACAACCAATTTGGAAAACAGTTTGGTATTGCCTACCAAATTTGAATATATGCCTACCCCTATGACCCAACAATTCCACTCCTATGTATATACCCACCAAAAGTGTGTGTGTGTAAAAAAAATGTGTCTGCAAAAGACAAGTAAGATGATAAAAACATAGTAACATCCTTCAGAATAGTTTCAAACTGGAAACTACTGAAATGTCCAACAACAGTTAAATGAATAAATAAATTGTAGTGTATGTATACAATAGAATAGCATACAACAAGGAAAAATAAGGAATTTTTGCACATACATCAATTGACACGTCAAAACCTAATATTGACCAAAACAAGCCATTCCCACACAACATACAGTGTGATTTCATTTAAATAGCATTCAAAAGCAAGCAAAACTAATCTGCAGTGACATAAGCAAGAACTGAAGTTACATTTGAGGAGAAGTAGGGGATACTGACTGGCCAGGGACAGGACAGGGCTTTGGGGTTAGGGTAATATTTCATTTTTAGACCTGGGTAGTGATCATAGGAGCATACACTTTGTGATTCTCTCATCCGACTTTCAAACTATACCCTTGGATTTTATGTACTTTTCTATATTTACGCTGAATTTCAATAAAAGATGTCTATTACAACAAAAGAAAGATACGGACTAGGAGAGAGAGTTCTGATAAATGAAAAAGCCATTTTAGTGCATAGAATGATGGGGGAAATGTTTTAAAATCTTGCTTTAATTTGGTCATTACAATAAACACAATTTGGGTGGGAAGAAAAAGTCATTAACATTTGTTCAAATACAGATATAAACTAGAGATGGAGGCCGTTAAGTTCTGTGCCTGGACCATAATAATTTCAGCTGGAAATTTTTTTAAAAGCTGGTGTTATAACATTCCACCACAGCCCAAAAAAGAATATTACTCAAAGAGCTGTGAACTTCTAATTTTGCACAATATAACTTCCAGGCACACCCTCCAAAAAAATCTGTTGCAATATATACCAACGTAACGGAAAGAGGTGATAAACTATTTAATATAAGACAATTAAATTCTGGGGGAAACTACCAATAATAATAGCTTTGGTTTTAAAAAAATTACCTGGTCGGGCGCGGTGGCTTACTCCTGTAGTCCCAACACTTTGGGAAGCTGAGTGGGGGTGGATCACGAGGTCAGGAATTCAAGACCAGCCTGGCCAAGAAGGTGAAACCCCGACTACTAAAAACTACAAAAATTAGCCGGGCGTGGTGGCAGGTGCCTGTAATCCCAGCTACTCGGGAGGCTGAGGCAGGAGAATTGCTTGAACCTGGGCAGCAGAGGTTGCAGTGAGCCAAGATCACGCCACTGCACTGCAGCCTGGGAGACAGAGTGAGACTACATCTCAAAAAAAAAAAAAAAAAAAAATTACTCTTTCTTTCTAAGAGTAATCAGTTAACCCTGTCAGGGTCAACAACTTATTAAGGAAATTCTGAGTTCCCATGATAAAACCATGTTATCTACACATAAAAGAGTATTTATCTCTGTTCTTTATAGTGAGATACAGTTCGCATTTGGTTAGCAGAATAACAAGATTTTTGAGATGTGAAGTTCTCTCTTTTCTTCATGGGAAAATTTTGAGTGGGGTGAGGTTGGTCTTTGCTACTCATTTTTGGAAATACTTCCTTTTTTATTGTACTTGTATATTGTTATAAATAAAATTCTAGTTTAAATATTATGAATTAGGGATGTGTCCTTTTGTCTCTCTTTCAAAACTAGTATCACGAGATAAACATAGTTTGCATTGGATGCATGGGTAAAAACAGGGGAACCCTTATACTGCTGGTGAGAGTGTAAATAAGAACAGTCACTATGAAGAACAGTATTGAGGTTCTTCAAAGAACTACAAATAGAACTGTTGTACAATCCGGCAATCCCACTACTGGATATATATTCAAAGAAAGGAAATCAGCACACCGAAGATATATCTGTTCCTTAAGTTTACTGCAACATTACTCACAACAGCTAAGATATGGAATCTACCCACCTGTCCATCAACAGATGACTGAATAAAGAAAATATGGTATACACACACAGTCACACACAATGGAATACTATTCAACCATTAAAAAGAGTGAAATTCTGTCATTCATAGCAACATGGATGAGCCTGGAGGACATTATGTTAAGTGAAATAAGCCAGGAATAGAAAGACAAATGCCACATGTTCTCACTCATATGTTGAAGCTAAAAAAGTTAATCTTGTAGAAGTAGAGAGCAGAATAGTGGTTACTAGAGACTGGGAAAAATAGTTGGGATGGGGCATAGATGCAGATTGGTTAAATTATATAAAATTACAGCTAGTTAGGAGAAATAAATTCCAGTTTTCCATATAGCACTATAGGCTGACTATAGTTAAAAATAATTTATTATATATTTTTAAATAGCTAGAGGAGAGGATATTGAATGTTCTTAACACAAAGAAATGATGACTGGGCATGATGGCTCACACCTGTAATTCCAGCCCTTCGGGAGGCCAAGGCGGGAGGATCGCTTGAACTCAGAAGTTCAAGATCAGCCTGGGCAACAAGGTGAGACCACATTTTCACTAAAATTAAAAAAAAATTAGTCTGGCATGGTGGCCCATGCCTGTGGTACCAGCTACTCAGGAGGCTGAGGTGGGATGACCACTTGAGCCCTGGAGTTGGAGGCTGCAGTGAGCTGTGTTTGCACCATTGCACTCCAGGGTGGGTGACTTAAAAAAAAAAAAAAGATAAATGTTTGAGGTGACATATATGCAAGTCACCCTCATTTGATGAATATACACTGTATGTATCAAAACATCATTAGGTACTCCATAAATATGTGTGATTATTATTAGAAAAGTAATTTTTTTCCCCCAAAACAAAGGAGTTTGGGCAATTCTGTAAAAAAAAGAAAAAAAAGAAGAAGAAGAAGAATTGGGTGCATGGGCCTGAGTGGGAAGGAAGGGTTTTACCTCATACAAGAGGAATCCTGTCTTTACCTGAGCTCGCCACAAAAGATACCTTATCTTGTTTTGCTTGGATTTGTACCAAGGACCTAGGCAGGATCTATAAACCTAACACAAAGCATCATGTGTAGTCATTGTAACTTTGAAGAGGGATATTGTCATTCTCTTCCAGTATCACATTAATTTTTACCTAATTTTAAATTCTTATTTGATAACCTAAAAACTTTGGGAATGTGAGAACGCTCTTCCCTTATCCTCTTTCCTATCATGACCTTTATATAACCGAAAAGGAAACAGCATTGGTCAGGGAGCCAGAAAGAGCAGGTTCCCGGCCTGACTTTCCTCCTACTTGTCTACAGAGGTTACTTAATCTCTTTGAGCCTTAATTTCTTCAGCTCCACATAGGTGATAACATTCTTCACTTCCGTGTAATTTTGAAAAGTGTAACATAGAATGTAAATATAGGCTAACACTGTCAATCATTATTAATAATTACTATGTTTAGGTTGCATTTCTAAATATAAAAAGATAAAGCATATAGTATAGTGAGGATTAGGCTTGGGAAGAATACAAGGAAATGAGGTCAGAAAGAATAAGGACTGAAAAAATAAACGCATTGGTAATTATAAAAAGATAAAAAATGACAAAGTTGCAATGGAAAGGTCAGTGCAAACTTCTAAATTATTTTTCTAATTATATCACACATTCTAAATCCTGCTGTAGTAGACATCGGTTGTTTTTCCTGCCTTGTAACCTGCCCTCTTCTGGCAACAGCAAGCTTTCCTTTCGATTGCTTTTCCCACATTCCATGGTTTTCTGGTGGGCTGCCAACCACCACACACATGGTATTCTATTTACCTAGCTTTGGGGGTATGCCAGGTGACCAAAGTCGAGCCAATCAGCATCCTTCCTTGAATTTATAGATTATGAAG
>NW_012105187.1:608167-610597 GCF_000951045.1 Mandrillus leucophaeus
TCTCCCCTCCCCTCCTCTCCTCTCCCCTCCCCTCTTCTCTTCTCTTTCTTGAGACAGAGCCTCACCCAGGCTGGAGTGCAGTGGTACAATTTCGCTCATTGTAACTTCCGCCTCCTGGATTCAGGTAATTCTACTGTCTCAGCTTCCCGAGTAGCTGGGATTACAAGCATGCGACACAACGCCGGGATGATTTTTTTTTTTTTCTTTGAGACAGAGTCTTCCTCTGTCGCTCAGGCTGGAGTGCAGTGGCGTGATCTTGGCTCACTGCAACCTCCGCCCTCCCCAGTTCAAGCGATTGTCCTGCCTCAGCTGCCTGAGTAGCTGGGATTACAGGCGCGCGCCACCACACCTAACTAATTTTTGTATTTTTTAGTAGAGTTGGGGTTTCACCACGTCGGCTAGGCTGGTCTGGAACTCCTGACCTCAAGTGATCCACCTGCCTCAGCCTTCCAAAGTGTTGGGATTACAGGCGTGAGCCAACGACCCCGGCCGGCCCGGCTAATTTTTGTAATTTTAGTAGAGTCAGGGTTTCACTATGTTGGCTGGGCTGGTCTTGAACTCAAGCAATCCTCCGCCTTGGCTTCCCAAAGTGCTGGAATTACAGGCGTGAGCCACCGCGCCCGGCTGATAATGAAATTTCTAAGCACTTAAGAACATGCATTCAAAAGGCTCTGGAGTTTTTTGAAAAACATGGTAACCTGCAGTAAAAGAAAATTTTACACACTTTCACTTTTTTTTTCTTTAAATACTAAGTCTATTTAGTAGACTGGCATCTCCAGGTGGCTAAAATAATTCGTTGATATCATCAAACATCTAATTAGTGTTCAAATTTCTCAAATTGTCTTAAAAATTCTGTTTTAACCATTGATTTGTTTGAATCAAGATCCAAATAACGGAGCAGAATTTTTATCACCAAGCCCACTGGCTGGTTACACTTTACCTCTTTTCAAAACAGATGTTTGTCACTGTAACACATTTCTATAAGCAAGAGAATTGAGGGATTAATTCAAGGTCTCTATATGTGCTTTACAAATATCAGATAGGCTCTGGTAATTAAATTACGGAAAATTCGCATAAGTAATATCTTGACGTTAATCTTGGACATTAGGACTCAAAAGGCAGCAATGACAAAGAAACCCATTTATGTTGATTTCACAGCCTTTGGGGGTCTCCTTGCCTTTATTTTGATTGTTGGAAACAGACCCACTCTTTGGCCACTATATAACAAAGTACTAAAAATGTATAATAACGCAAATTCATTAACATGTTTATTAAAATACAGACACGTTTATTACAAATCTGTAGCTTTATTTACAACTAACATCCTTATTTTTGTTCTATATGCCCACGTTTGTTCTCAAGTACAACGAAGGACTGAGAGAGCACATAATCCCCTCTAGGTGTAAATGAACGTATTTATTTTGCTTCAACTCATGTATGAAAGGATTAAAAAATTATTATAGCCCCCACAACTTAGTTCTCCCAAAGAGAAGGTGCCAAGAATGAGGCACCTTTAGCCATCCATAATCTCCACCCATCTCATCAAATAAACGGAACAGTGATGAACATACTTGCTAAGTAAGCTCAGTCGTGTAATACGTCCCTAGATTCCCCTCCCTTCTTCATCCGACCAGAACATTATCCTTAAGGTTTTCCTAACTAGCAGTCTGCGTCTAACACTGACCCTAACTATCCAGAGTCACCTAACATATGCTTATTTCCTTGTTTCAGATTCACATTATCCCTATCTTAATGGGACAACTAGGTCCGAAACTATGCATGTGGTTTTTTTTTTGTTGTTCTGTTTTTGCCGTGTACTTATTATCCACACCTTATCATCAAGTTCCTCAAAAGCTAGAACAAAACAAATCCGTGTCATCATCCACTATGTGCATCCTTCCTCTCTGCTTGGGGACGCCAAGGGTTTCAAGCTGCTGCCTCCTTGCCCTGGTCTCTGCTTGCCGTATCAGACCTGGGTAAGCGCCCAGGTTCTGCTCAGGGACTAAAACTCATGATCTTCTGGCTCAGTTTCTGTGAACTGAGTCATTCTGGCACTGAGAATATTCCGTGACTCAGCAGGCCCGAAAAGGAGGATGTCAGAATCCACATAATTTCGAGTCTTTTAAAGGCAAGCCGAGGAACACAAACAACACAGCGGAAGAATTTCGCAGTGGGTCGTGCGTACCCAAGGGAAAAATGTCATTCCATTCCCAGCCTTTTCACTTCCTTCCTTGCCCCGGTAAAACGACTGGTTACACTTTAATTCAGCGGCAGGAAATCGCTTCACAAAACTCATCTGGCTGCTGCGGTCCCTTCTGATTCTCCAGGGACAGTGTCGGCCCCATGGACGCCCCGGACTTCTGTTCGGGTGGGGCTGGCGCGGGACCCCGGGCAGCAGCGGGCGCTCCCGGGTGGGACCGACACCTGGCT
>NW_012105187.1:611537-619302 GCF_000951045.1 Mandrillus leucophaeus
AGGCAGCCATGGACGAGTGCACGGACGAGGGCGGGCGGCCGCAGCGCTGCATGCCCGAGTTCGTCAACGCCGCCTTCAACGTGACCGTGGTGGCTACCAACACGTGTGGGACTCCGCCCGAGGAGTACTGTGTGCAGACCGGGGTGACTGGGGTCACCAAGTCCTGTCACCTGTGCGACGCCGGGCAGCCCCACCTGCAGCACGGGGCAGCCTTCCTGACCGACTACAACAACCAGGCCGACACCACCTGGTGGCAAAGCCAGACCATGCTGGCCGGGGTGCAGTACCCCAGCTCCATCAACCTCACGCTGCACCTGGGTAAGCGGTGACAGCCCCGTCCCCTGCTACTGCTCGCCAGCAGCCCAGCTCCCGGACCGGCTCCGTCCCCGTAGCCGGCCTCACGGACCCAGACAGCCGCGTGTTGGCTCTCTGTTCCCCGGCATGGGCCACACAGAAACTCCTTTCTCCAACTTCTGAAATAGATCTAGCTTTTAACATCCCGTGAGGGCCAGAATGTTCCGCACGAGTCTCTCTGCTTTCCTGTTCTTTCTGACTTAACGGGATTCTGGCTCTCTGATTATTCTGCATTTCGGCTGTTAGGATTGTGGTTCCCCCACTCCACCTTTTTTTTTTTTTTTTTCCTGAAGCGTTAATCAGAAACTCCCATCCCCACTTTTCTCTTTCCTAGCAAGGCCGTCACAGCGCATACTTGGATCAGAAACAAGAAGGTCTGCCTTAAACATTTTCGTCTTTAAAATGTTTAGATGTCCCTCCAGGGCTGAGGGTGATTGTTCTGTTAAGGGGGAATTTGAGAGGAGCAAATGCCTTCGCTGCCTATATTGCCTATGTGGAATTAAAACATAAATTCACTTTTGAAGTTATTGTTCTTTATAGCTGCTCAGCCTTAAAAGCCACAGAGCGATTTGACTGCTAATCCTGGTGCAGAATAAACAAAAGGAAGTGCACTCACTGTAATTGCTGGGCACAGCCTTGTCCCTGGGTAAAAAGGCTCTCCTTTACTGTCTTCCCTTTTGCTTTCATTCAAAGCAAGTGTAGAAACACGTATAAGTGATCTTTCAGAAATCAGGAAAGGGATGTATAGAAAACTTCATGGCAGGGCAGTGGATGAGGATGGACATGTGTATCTGGAAGTACCAAAAATAATGTTCGATCTAGGTAAGTTTTTCCTCATCTATTGAGATACGTAAATAGGCAGAAAGTTTCATTATTGTGTTTAACCGAGGAACCAATGTGTGAGAAACTGACGTTTGACTTAGCGCTTCACTCCCCATTGCCTTGGAAGGCTTGATTATTACCAGTAGCTGGTACTAACGAACTTCCAGAGAGAACAGACTGCCCCAAGCCATTCTTCTGTCAAGGGAGGGTAATTCTGTGAGGCTAATATCCCTTAGGGGTGTTGGAAAGGAACATGTTGTTGGCAAATGGTTCTTTTGATCATGGTTTTGCTGCTCTCCGGTACACTAAACTTTATTTAAGTATCAGGATTCCAGAGAAAGAATTTGACTTACAAAAAGTACTTTGAAAAGTGGGATTAAATTATTGTGTGTGGAATAAGTGTTAGAAAAGCAGAATTATTTAACATCTTATTTGCAGTTGAGTCATTAAACAAATGAAACATTTTGAAAATAATTTCATAAAATGATACTATGAGGTATCTGTTTTTCAGGGATTGAAGAAGTAAAGTGCACTGAGTTCAGTTTTTTAAAGGTGCCTTTCTAAAGACATAGCTAGTGACCGAGGGTTTCCTAAGATGTGTGGGATTGCTCTTTTTTTCCTCCTGTTATATTTTTTAAATTGGTCAAAATTATTTTTGAAATTTGTATCTAAGTATTTTTGTTTAACTTTTGACTTGTTAAAGTTTCTGTGTTCAAGTTTGAATACCCTTGAAGTCTTATTTTGTTCATTTTCAGATTTTAAAATTTTCAAAGAAAAGGCGTTGCCTGATGTCTCAAATCTCAGATGCCTGAAATTCAATCGACAATTACTGAACAACAGTCTCTTATTTACATAAAGGTGGGGCTCTTGGCTCTCTGAATTTTCTCTTGTAGGCACTGTGTAGCTAAAGGTCGTTTAAGGTGATTTCAGAGGTAGATAGATTACTCAGTGATTACTACCCTGTTGCAAAGATAATGTGGTAGAGTAAGCTGGTATCAGTTAAGTTAGATTGCTCCCACTGGGAGGCAGGTATGTTAACTTTGGGTCATGGTTGATTAAAAGGTCAAAAGAGATCTTAGAGTTTGCCTCTAACATCACTTTTTACTATAAAATGTTTTATGCTTGGACTTGGTTTTGCTGAAATTTCCCTCAACTTTTGGTAATATTGTTGCTAAATAAAATTCATAAAACTGAGTTTAAAACTTTGTAAGTTAAAAGTATTTTCTTACAAGTATTGTGATTAACTGTAAAAATACGTACTTTTTAGTTTAAGCTAACTTGACTCGGATACTTGACTTACACTTGTTCTTGGATCAGAAATGACATCCTGGAAGAAGTCATGTGTCGTGGAGGAGGTGGGAAGGGGGAAAGGTTTGTGTGTAGTGAGGTTGAGGTTTCTCTTTCTCTCCCCCCTCCCCACCTCGTCTTTAATGATAAGATTATTTGTATACATGTATGTTTTGATCAACAATTTATGACAAGTATGCAAGGTGTTATGTGTCACTGTGTGTTTTGATGTTCAGCATATTCACTCCCCAACTCCAGTTACTCCATGGGCTGCAGCTAACTGATTATTTCCCATGAATTAAAGTACCATGACTGTTTTGTGCATCTATTAAATCTCCCTTCCAGTTCAAATTTCACATACCCTTAAGCAAGTGATGCATATTGTGCTTCGCCCTTACAGAGCATGTGAAACTAGAAATGAGTAGTGTGAAAGAGCTAGGTCTAGCCACCACTTTTCTAGCCTTCCTTTTGATGTTGAACTTTCAGTACAGTAAACTTTAAAATAAGCAGTCAAATCGTACATAAGAAATGTAAGAGTTATGTAAGTGTTTGGGCACTGACTTTTTTAAATTATAAAAATGAAACATGACATTGTAAATTCAAACAGTAAGTATAGTGACAAGTGAGTCTCTTTATCACTACCTGCTAAGCTCCACGCCCTAGAGACCACCATTCACAATTTCTTACATTAATATGACCCTCTAGAAATTTTTCGTGCATACACATGTATATATCAAATTATAGGATCATTGTAACTGGTACTTTTTGGGAGGCTGAGGCGTATTTTAACAGATGGCAAATACAAATCTGATTATTGTACCTGTATCATCATTTGCTGTACAAAAGCCGGGAAAATCAGCGTTGATTTTGAAAACGGCCATCTTAAAAGCTTAAAAGCACCATACACAGTAATCCAGGGTGCAGGGTGTAGTGCGTCCTCGGATAAAAAGAGTTAAAGTTGCTATGGGAACCAGAATTGCACTTTCTGCTTGTTATGGGGAGAAATCTCAACCAGCCACCCTTTTCTAAAAAGAAGTCTTTTTTGTTTCGCCGTCAACTTCTGGATGGATTATTCAATTGCTGTTAAAAAGTTTGGCTTTTATGTCTTATAGTAAGTTTTTATCAGTACTAGTGGGGTAGTTGATACTATGATTGTAGCTGAGGATTTGCCTTTTATTAAACAGCCCCTTTAATTAATTTGATAATCATTGTGGATGGAAACTTGGCAGACAGGATCCTAATCTTGAGAAAGGTAGCTTTTCCTTTTTCTAAAAACAGTTAGATTAAGGAAAAGAGTGCTTATAAAACCAACCCAATCCAAAGTTTATGGAACTCCTAAAATTAACACTGAGACCAGATTAGTTTCCAAGCTCCTCATAAACTGTAGGAACCAGTAGTGACTAAATGAAGCTTTTAAATCTGTATCTGAATATCTTTTTGTGTGTGTGTAAATTAGAATAATTGATATATAGGCTATTGCCATTTATTCTCTTTGGTCGTCTGCTGAGTGTGTATGTATTTAACATGGAACAAATGGCAATTTCTCCCTCCAGGAAAAACCTTTGCAAGGTGGGTTCTGACTGTGTCAGGGAATAGCTCACTGTGGTGACTTCACTGTGGTATTTGTGCACCCTGAGGGGACACTATTTTAGTTTGTCTCACAAAGGCCTGATTTACATTTTGCAGGTTTCAACTTGAGGAGTTAAGGAGCTCTTCCTTAATGGCCAGCAGTTGTTGAACACAGTTTTATAAAGTTGCTGTTGGCTGTTTTCCTGTTCTACAGTTCACTGCTTTTTCTCCAAATTCCTTCTCCATTCTAAGGGCATTCAAACAAGAATTTACACATTAGGTGAGAAGTTGGAGCTATAAGGCATCCTGAGCTCACCTCTTCCATTTGTCATTGGTCACATATGTGGGAGGAATCAAGTTTTGACTATTTCAATTCTAAATAATTTTTAAAAATTGGGTGTGTCTTTTGCTATGCACTCCTTCCTCCTGTGCATACTTTCTCGTGTTATTGGCAGATATTCTGCAAACGTTTTAAAAAATACTCTTGAAGTATATACCACTGTACCTGATAGAAAGATGTAGAAGATTGAGGGTCCTGTCTTCAGAAGATTATACTCTATTAGGAATTTATACACTCATAATGACATTACAATAATAAATCAAGGATGTCTGTATTTTACATTTTACAGCTTATAAGGCCTCCAATTTATCACTGATGAGATTTCTCACAATGCGATGAAGGCAAAGATGCTTAGGGTTGTGATTTGCCAAAAGTCATGGGGGAGATAAGTCTTTGACTACTTAGTTGATTGCATTCGTTCTTGCAGCTTGCAGCTTCTCTAACGAGTCTGTCAAAAGAATGTCTACTTTATCCTAAGCCACTTTAAAAATTTCATGTATACCCTGGTTCAGAGATACCATACTCCTTTGGTTTTCCTTGTTTTTTCTCCTGCCTACTCCTTTTTATTTTTGTTTTATTTTTTATTTTTATTTATTTATTTTTTTGTTAGATGAGTCTCGCTCTGTCGCCCAGGCTGGAGTGCAGTGGCCCCATCTTGGCTCACTGCAAGCTTCGCCTCCCGGGTTCATGCCATTCTCCTGCCTCAGCCACCCGAGTAGCTGGAACTACAGGCGTCCGCCACCACCACGCGCGGCTAATTTTTTGTAGTTTTAGTAGACACTGGATTTCACCGTGTTAGCCAGGATGCTCTCGATCTCCTGACCTCGTGATGCGCCCGCCTGGGCCTCCCAAAGTGCAGGGATTACAGGCGTGAGCCACCGCGCCTGGCCTTACTCCTTTTTATTTATGTTCCTAGATTCCTGTCTTTTCATGCTGTTCACGCTTTGTAGATGAACTCATGTTGGTCTCAAGGCTTTATTTGCAACTTCATTTGTAAATTTTTAAATTCTAAAGTTGTATTTCTAGTCACCTCTTTTTCCATATCTGAAAACTTGTTGGTTCTGGTCAATTTGGGATGTCCAGAGACCATATTCAAAACTAAATTCACTCCTTGTTGTCTCACCCAACTCAAAGCTCTTTTGGTATTCCTTATGTTAATGAACTACACTGCTGTCTAACCCTGAGGCTGTCAACTTATGTTGCCCAAGTCTCTCCTGAAAGAACCATGCTTGACAGGCTTCATGAGTAAAGACTACCCTGGGAAACAGTTAGGATCCACTGCTGTGAGGTGGGTCAGTTCTGGGTAGCTGTAACTTCACTCCTTTCTTTCCCACCAATCCTTACTATAATCTGTCCAAGACTCTACTTTTACCTTCTATATCTAGGCACTATGTGTCTTGAATGCTTATCTTTCCATCCTCTTTGTCCCTGCTTTACTGTAAGTTCCCATTGCATTTCACCTGGATTGTTGCCACAGCCTCCTAATAAGCTGGTGGGCTTTCTACCTCCAGCTTTGCCCTTTATATTTGGGCAGCCATCCTTTGGAGTGAGTGATGGTTCTAAAATGCAAATCTGATTATACAATTTTGCAGCTAAAAATTCTGCAGTGGTTCCTCAAGATTTTAGGATGAAGTCCAAACTCCTTGGCATGGTGTCCAGGGTACTTTAAGATCTGGACCCTTTTGTCGCTTCGTGTGCTCACAGGGCTGTTCTTTGGTTTGGAACACTTCTCCCAGGTGTTAATATCCTTTAGGACTCCTTCCCCCGTTTCTCTCTCTCTCTCTCCCCTTTCTGCCCTACTCCCTGGCTTGGATTAGGTCTCCCACTCACACCACCCTGTGCGTATTTATCACAGTCCCTATCACACAGGATTATCTGTTTCTTTACTTGTCTGTTTCCACCTTTAAACCATGAAGTTTTTGAAGGACGAGTCAGGGGTTTAGTAATCTTTTAGTTCAGTTAAAGATGACTAGTATTGGTTAATTTTTTGTTATGTATTAGCACCAATGCAAATTCCTGGATGTGTAGTGATTCAGGGGATCATTGCCCTGACCTCATTCTTGGATGAGGTGTAGATGCAGAGGCCCGTGTGTCTCTATTTGGGGGTAGGCAAATGATGGCCTTCTTAGCCAAGTCCAGTCCAGGCCTGCCACCTATTTTTGTATGGACTGTGAACTAAGAATGGTTTGTACATTTTTAATTGGTTAGAAAAAATCAGAAGAATAATATTTTGTGACATGTGAAAATTTCATGAAATTCAAATTTTGGTTATCCATAAATTTTTGTTGGAGCACAGTTTAGCTCATGTAGCAAAGCATTGTCTGTGGCTGTTTTTGCACAGCAAAGGCAGAGTTGAGTAATAGTGACAGACTCCATATGTCCCAGCCCACAAAGGCTGAAGTATTTACTATCTGGCTGTCATAGCACAGGTTTGTTGACCTCTGTTCTGGAGCAGTACTTTCATGTTATATAGTAAGTCCCAAGTGACAGATGCAAGCACAGAGAGGATTCGCTTCACTATTTGGGTGGAGGCTGGAGGCATTCTGTCTCCAGTGACCCTTGTCTGGCATAGTGTTCATAAAAATATATGTACAGTGAGTGAATAAATGAATGCCTGAATTATAAAACTCCCAGAACATTGAATATTAATTTAAATTCTTCAAAGCAAAACTTTTGAGCTTGTGTTTATTTTTTATCAGTGCCATCTCTCCATTTTATAAGATATATGTAACTGTAATAGCTAATGTTAAATGTAGTATGTGGTTTTATTTCTGTAAATTTTTTTAAAAAGTACTAAGGTATGGAACTGGTATGGAATTGGAAAGGCCTATGACTGTCCTTTTTTGGGTAAAAATTAGACTGTTATGTGACTTGAAGTCAGCCTAGATAAATCTTAGGAGAAAACTCATGAATTCTCACATGTGAATATGTATTTCTGAAATGTTAATTTGTATTTTTTTTCCTTTAAAAATGGACATAAGCAAATTTTATTTAAAGCATATATATATTCTATAGTTTCAGCTACTTGGGAGGCTGAGGCAGAGGGATCACTTGAGCTAAGAAGTTTGAGGCTGTAGTACACCATGATTGCGCCTGTTGAATACCCGCTACACCCGAGCCTGGACGACATAGACGCTATCTCAAAAATTAAATAAAATATGTATATTCACATGTACATTGTTGAAATAGATTCTTAAAGGGAATTATTAAGCAGTTGAGGGGAGAGGTTACAATGAAGTATCTTACCTGCTTGTTGTATATAGCATCTTTTTAAGTTTAGTGAAGTCATCATGAGTAGATTTAGAAGATAGGCATACTGTCTCTTTAGGATAGTGAAGAACTGTAAATGTAGAGTATGGTATAGCCCAGTGTATTCCACATTAAAATGGTTAG
>NW_012105187.1:619857-625977 GCF_000951045.1 Mandrillus leucophaeus
ATTTTATTACTTTGCCTTGGTTGCTTGCTATAAGACTTAAGATAGAACTTGCCCTGTGGAGAAGAATAGAGTAAAATAAAATAATTTAAAAATAAGAAAAAAAAGATTAAAAAAAAAAACAACAAACCACCTGTGTAAGAGGGCCCTGCTGGAATTTGCAAGCATCCCCTTTCTTGTGACATGATAAAGTTAGGTGTTTGCTCATTTGGGTCTAAAACTGACAGCTTGCTAATAGGGGTTACCAGAAAACCCATTTATAGAAACATTCCTGAGATTTTAGAGTACTGCACCAGACTAGGGTGGCACTAATTAAGTGTGTCTGCTTTTCTATGCGTGTGCTCTTCTAGGGGCCAGCCTGAAATAAGTGGGCCCAGTCAGCCTGGTACAGCTACATATTCATGAAATAGAATAAAGCAGACTTCACTCTTTCTTAGCCAATGGCACCCTCAGATCTCTTGTGGGAGAAGAACCTTATGGTAAGGCTGGGAAATGAATAAGGGGATTTACCTTATTTCTTTTGAACTTTAGGAGTTACATTTCCTCAGTTCCCTTCTTTTACTCTGTTTCCAACCGCGTGTGGCCGCTTCCTCTTATATTGAGGCCAACGTTGGATTGTTTTATTTTTAGATTTTTGTTATTTTATCTTTTTGTTTTGAAAGTTGGAGGAGATATTAATTCAGAGTCAGTCTTCTTCACATTGCTTGCTTTTTTTTTTTTTTTTTAAAGAGACAAAGTCTCACTCTGTTGCCAAGCTGGAAGTGCAGTGGTGCAATCAGAGCTCACTGCAGCCTTGACCTCCTAGGTGCAAGTGATCCTCTTGCCTTGGCCTCCCACAGGGCTGGGAATAGAGGTATGAGTCACCATGCCTGGCCTCTTTTTCCTTTTCTTGAATTTGGTATGTGGTCTTGTGTAGAGTTAAGGACTCAGTAAATTTTGTTTCATGATGATAAATCACAGTACTGTGTATATATGAAAGTTTCTGCTAACCAGAATGATTGTGGCAGTGACTATACAGGTACCTGTCTGTTTTCAGAGACCTAGTTAATGACCAGTCTCTTTTTTTCCTGTCTTCTTTAGAGTTCTGATTTTGTGTTCTATTCTTGAGCTGGGTGGAGCTCAAGAATAAATTTTACATATGTAAAATTTCAGAGCTATACATTTAATATTTGTATCTTTCATTATATGTAAATTATTCCTCAAATAAAAAAGTTAATTAAGAAACTCTCAGCCAATTGTACGATATAATATAATTGGTTTTTTTTTTTTTGGTATGATTTTTGGCTTAGAATAGAAGAGAACACCATGTGAGGCTTCATCATCTAAAATATATTTCTCTTACTGTCTTTCTCCCCTCTACCAAAAGTTGCTGGCATTAATAGGCATTGACAGATACTTGTTGAGTGATCACATCAGTGAACTAGCTGGTTTTAATTGAGTTATGAGCCCATTTTCATTGAAGTACCTGCAGAGCCCTCTCATACGATCATGCTTGATAGACGCCTCAGGCAGTGCAGCATGGGAAACCTGGGGAAGAGCGGTCCTCTGTTCTCACCTCACTTTAAGCAGGTAGTGGTTTTGGTTGATGCTTCATCGTTTGATGTGGTAAGATGATAAGTCTGTGGGTTTTGCTGCAGGTTTAGAGAATTCTTTAAGAATGTCTTTCCGTGGCATATGCTTTGGTCACAATGTCTGGTGCTTATGTAACTTGCTATTTAATTTCCATGGTGAAACATGAATGTTCCACATACCTCTTAAATATGGGAAGACCCCATCTTCATTCATTTAAACATGGTCTAGGTAATGGCTTTCTCTTATTGAGCCTTTTAGAAATAAAAAGTCTGAAGTTTGAATTATGTGGCTTTCTTGGAGAAACTTATTTATTTATTTATTTATTTATTTATTTATTTATTTTTGAGACAGTCTCAGTCTTTTGCCCAGGCTGGAGTGCAGTGGCATGATCTTGGCTCACTGCAGCCTCCACCTCCCAGGTTCAAGCGATTCTCCTGTCTCAGCCTCCCGAGTAGCTGGGATTACAGGCACACACCACTATGCCCGGCTAGGTTTTTTGTATTTTTTTTTTTAGTAGAGATCGGGTTTCACCATGTTAGCCAGGCTGGTCTCGGTCTCCCAAAGTGCTGGGATTACAGGCATGAGCCACTGTGCCTGGCCGGAGAAACTTACAAAGCTATGAAATATTTCCAATGATCTGAAAAGATCTACCTGCTTAAAATGAGATGAGCTTTATTGCATTTTGATTCTAATTAGTGGACAAAGGACTTATGTAAATAAGACTGCTGGGGGGGAAATGGTTCACTCATAGACGTTGTCGTATGGGGTGTGTGAGTTATGATAGATATTGAAGGTGCTTTTTATATCCTAAAGATACTTTTATTTGTAATGTATTTGAGGAGATCAGACAGAAACATTGACCTGTAGGCAAAATAATTCAGTTGAAACTTTTTTTCTGAGATGGAGTCTTGCTCTGTTGCCCAGGCTGGAGTACAGTGGCACGATCTCAGCTCACTGCAACCTCCGTCTCCCGGGTTCAAGCGATTCTCCTGCCTCAGCCTCCTGAGTAGCTGGGACTCTATAGGCACACGACACCATGCCCAGCTAATTTTTGTATTTTTAGTAGAGTCGGGGTTTCATCATACTGGTCAGACTGGTCTCGAACTCGTGACCTCGTGATCTGCCTGCCTCTGCCTCCCAAAGTCCTGGGATTACAGGAGTGAGCCACCACGCCCAGCCCAGTTGAAACTTTTTAAATTGTTGGGAGAATACCTGCGGAGCATTTTGAAGAGTAGGGATTGAAGTCAGCCAGGAAAGCTTCCTGGATCTTGAAGAAAAGTAATAGACATGAGTGTAGAGTTTTTCCAGGAAGGTAGAGTTGTTTGAATAAAGATCTAAAAGTAGTTAGATAATGGTGAAGGCATTATTTGCCATTCATGGAGCAATGAGGATGTGCCAGATGGATTCTGGGGAGAAGAAGAACTTGAAAGCTGGGTGACAAAAGAAAGTGAATTACCTTTTGTCAAGTGCCTGCTGGTTACCTCTTTGAATTCTTCAGACTTGAGAACTATTGTTAACCCCTGGGGAATAATTGTATGACTAGTGACTTTTCTGAGGTAGCTTAGGTTGAAATCCAGACCTGCTTTGATACATAGATTTTGCTTTTGCCACTCTGCCATGTTAGGTCAGACCTGCTGTAAGTGAAAGTGAATTCTAGGAAGACCTCAAATTGAGGAGTGAAATGAGAGTGCTAAAGAACTAAGCATTGTTTCTCTGATAGACCACTGCTTGAGGATCTCTGGATTTAGATTGCTCCTGTTAAAAGGGCTTTACACTTATTCTTGAAGAACAGAGGATTTTTTTTTTAATTAAAAATACATATTTTTTTATTTAGACAGGGTCTTGCTCTGTCATCCAGGTTGGGGTGCAGTGGCACGATCGCATTTCATTGCAGCCTCAAACACCTGGGCTCAAGCAAACCTCCTACCTCAGCCTCCTGAGTAGCTAGGACTACAGGCATATACCACCATGCCTAGCTAATTTTATTTTTTTGTAGAGATGAGGTCTCTCTATGTTACCCAGACTGGACCCGAACTCCTGGCCTCAAACAGTTCTCCTGCCTCGGCCTTCCAAAGTGCTGGGATTACAGGTGTAAGCCACCATGCCCAGCTGAGGATTGTTTTCAGTGGAAGAATTTTAGGTTTTGGGCACATGTACTAGTTGTATGATATTTAGCTGTTAATGCTTCTAGAAATTTCTAAGGAGTTTATTGAATTTGAGAATGAGGTCCTGGATTTTGTCAGTGTCTATTGATAGAAAAAAATATGCTCTACTTGTGAAAAGAAAATTTCTACACCTTCTGAATTTATTATACCAAAGGGAAAAGTTAGGCCCTGGAAACTGAGTCACATAGCGTAGCTGTTTTTCTTCTCTGGTGCGTGACAGTTGCTTAGGGACCTTTGTGTTGAGACGTTATGTATAACCAGATACCCTATTCTTTATTCAAACCTAGACTAAGTGAAGCTAGAGGTAGAGACCCCTGTGATTGTTATTGCTTTACAATTGAATGTTAAGCAACCCCCTTAGAGTATAATAGTAACCAATCAAATCTTGTATCTGTATGTTAGCTTTATATAGAAAATGTTGTAATTCTGTTCTACTCCCCTATTTTTGCCCATATAAATGATCCTCACCTTTCCCAACACTGCGGAGTGCTGAGCACCATTCTTTAGTGTCAATGTTTCCTGGACAACTGCCCTCACTCTTTGCGCTTGAATGAATTCTTTTTTTTTTTTTTGAGACGGGGTCTTGCTCTGTCTCCCAGGCTAGAGTGCAGTGGTGCAATCTCGGCTCACTGCAACCTCTGCCTCCCAGGTTCAAGTGATTGTTCTGCCTCAGCCTCCTGAGTAGCTGGGATTACAGGTACTTACCACTGTGCCCAGCTGATTTTTGGATTTTTTAGTAGAGATGGGTTTCGCCATGTTAGCCAGGCTGGTCTCGAACTCCTGACCAGGTGATCTACCCGCCTTGGCCTCCCAAAGTGCTGGGATTACCGGCGTGAGCCACCACACCTTGCCTTTTTTTTTTTTTTTTTTTTAAACAGAGTTTTATTCTGTTGCCAGGCTGGAATGCAATGGCGTGATCTTGGTGCACTGCTACCTGGGTTCAAGCGAGTCTCCTGCCTCAGCCTCCTGAGTAGCTGCAATTACAGGCATGTGCTACCACACCCAGCTAATTTTTGTATTTTTAGTAGAGATGGGAGTTCACCATGTTGGCCAGGCTCCCGACCTCAAGTGATTGCCCGCCTCAGCCTCCCAAAGTGCTGGGATTACAGACGTGAGCCACTGCGCGCAACCGAATGAATTCTTTCAACTGGATCCTCTGTGAGAAAGACATTACTCTTATTTGTGAAGAACAAAGGATTGTTTTCTTTTTTCTTTTTTTCTTTTTTTTTTTGTTTTTTGTTTTTTAGATGGTGTTTCACTCTTGTCAACCAGGCTGGAATGCAGTGGCACGATCTTGGCTTACTGCAACCTCCACCTCCTGGGTTCAAGCAATTCTTCTGTCTCAGCCTCCTGAGTAGCTGGAATTACAGGTGCTCACCACCACGCCTGGCTAATTTTTGTATTTTTAGTAGAGATGGGGTTTCAGCATGTTGGTCAGGCTAGCCTCGAACTCCTGACCTCAGGTGATCCATCTACCTTGGCCTCCCAAAGTGCTGGGATTACAGGCATGAGCCGCCGCACCTGGCCCAAAGGATTATTTTCAATGGAAGACTTGTAGGTTTTGGGTACTTGAACTAGTTGCATGATATTCAGTTGTTAATGGTTCTAGGAATTTCTAAGGAATTTATTGAATTTCAGAGTGAGGTCCTGGATTTTATCAGTGTCTGACAGGAAAAGTGTACCCTATCCCATTTCCTCAGGGATGGTCAGTGCTTTCATTTATACAGGGAATGCCACCATCTTATCTCCTTTCTCCCTTATCCATGACTTCTTTCTGGTTGTTGAGAATTGCTGAGTTTAGTTCACTTGCTTACTTTATCTGACATTATTAAAGATAAGGCTGCCTGGTCTGTCTTCACATTCTAGTTCTTTCCCTCTCTGCTCCAAGTAAATGCTAACCCTTACATGGTATGTTTTGTTGTTAAAGTTTGCTAACTGAATAGGTCTAACTCATCTTTTGTTAATTGATGGATAGATAGCTACTGTAGTCCCGGGAGTTTTCTTTGTCAGTATTAACATTATTCAGATTCAGAAGTGATACCATTCACTTTGATGTCTGTATATGTGAATTTGCAAATCTGTAAGTCTCTCTTTCCATCTTCCCCGCTCTCTTTCTGCCTCCCTCCTTTTCTCTTTAGTTTCCCCAGAGTGTTGCTGGGCTAAGGTTCAGTCAGAGGACTCTTAGATACCTTAACTTTTTTTGGTTTTATTTTTGAAGAAAGGGATCATAGTTCCCATTAGGACATGTATTTACAATGTGTTTTCTTTTGCTCTCCCACCACACTCTACTTCTACTTCTAGAACTTAAAATTCTACGATTGTTTTTTCTCCCTCATGCCCCATCCCCTTTTTTAAAAAAGTCAGAACTCTTCTTACTATAGTAGAA
>NW_012105187.1:627222-640688 GCF_000951045.1 Mandrillus leucophaeus
GAATTTTTTCTAAAAAAATTCTGGATCGTGATCTGATAGAGTTGAGCATGCCAGAATTTTCATTGAAATTGTGTTCTTTTGGAGGTGGGAATAAACAAGGGACTAAGGGTAAAGATTGTGGTGAGGTTGGGGGAGGGCTAGAAACCAAAAGAGCAATTGTGTACTTGAATTGCTTTGGTCATGTGATTGCCCCTTCTTGGGTAAAGGGTCATGATCAGTGGCCTTCAGTGTCTTGGATTAACTTTCGGAGCAGTCCATACATAGTTTTGAATTTGTGGTATTTTAGACAAGTTCATGGGATAGAAAATCTATTGGAGACTATAAATTCTTAGAATTCTACAAATTATGAGCATTTGCGGGAACATCTGTAATGCAGCTGTAATAAAATTTGTTTATTGTCAGGGTTGCTTTAGAGGCTTTTGCTGGGTTATTACTGTTTTCAGTGTTTTTGCCACATGCGCTGAAATAGCATCGACTCCTGGGTAGACTTCAGGATCATTCAGTTTTGTAGCCATTCTAATCAGGTTTGAAACATATGTCCACTTTAGAGCTCTTACGTCCTGGCACAGGCGTCTATGGTGAATACAGGCCATTTCAAGATGGACACTGATTCTGGAATTAACAGACTTCCCAGATGTTTGTAGTACAGATTTGTTTTCTGTGCTGTCTGTCATGTGTTGTTCTGTGTCTGTCTCTATCTGTGCTTTGCTCTGTTTTTCCTTTTAGAATCCCTGGGGAAAGGTAGGGATCTGCTTTTTGGATTGGGAAATAGAATAGGCATTAAATTTTCGGTGAAAACCTTTGAGTTGGTATTGACATTTCTGTGAGAGGAGAGGCTGCTTTGTTCCCTCAAGGGAGACTGTTGGTGAGGGTGGTGTTGGGGGTGAGACTCTGAATGTAACTAGACACGGACTTCTTCACATCTCTAGTGGTTTTCAATTATGAAATGGGCAACTGATGCTCTGAGTCAGCAGCCTTTTAACCATGCCTGACTGAAGAGACCTTGTGTTTGAAATTCACAGCATTGCCTGGATCCCTGCTGTCTTTTTGTGCCTCCCGCTAACACACAGCTGTTTTTGTTCATACATCGTTTTGTGTTCAACTGCCTGGTTACTTCCTCAGGTCCCTTTTATGGTGAATAATGGACACATGGGAGTTTGAACACCCAAGTGTGTGGTTATTCAAACAGGAAGTCTCAAGGAAGCACAGTAACTTTGTCAGAGGAACAAAAGATGGGACAGGAAAGGCTATTGATGATTCTAGGCTTCAGACATCTGTCGGGAAATCTGATAATTTCTGAAATACAGATATTCCATAGCTTACAAACAAGATGGTTTGTTTATTTGGAACTTGTTCCATTTTTAAAAAATCAGAGTATTAAATCCTAATCCATAAAATAGAAGTAGTGGGAAAAAAAGGATATAATGTGGCATCATTAGTGTGAAAAAGAGGAGAGAGGTTCTGACTGTGGCTTGACTGGGTTTCAGGAGAAAGGCTGGAGCAGCTCATCTTGACTGAAGGTAACCCTGAGGCTGTATCCAGGGGTGAGCACATAGGTGGGACTTGACAGAGGCTGCTAGAGCTGACAGAATTGGATTAAAAGATGATTTTATGCAGAGCTTTTGATGATTGAGCACTGGAGGAATATGAGATAAAGAAGAATGTAGGTTGCACTTAAAGAGCATGCAGTCCAGTGGGAGAGTAAGAATGTGTGTATCAACAAATATACTCCGAGACAAAACATAAAGTGCCGTGAGAGAAGGATAGAAATTCCATGTGCCTGCAAAGGAGATATGACTATAGCAGGTCAAAATAAATGCTTCTCAGAACGTTTATCTGGTGACTGTTAAGATTCCTTATGACCTTGGGATTCCTTGTTTATGTGATAAAGGACTTGCCAGAAATAGTCAAATAAATCCTGATTTTAGATTTAACAATGAAAATTAAATCTGGAAGTCAAAGAAGGGGGAGCTCTGGGTTCATAGCAATTTATATTAAGCAAGCGGGGTGATGCAAATGCTAAAGGAAAGAGTACTGTGTCCGGCTTAATTAATGGAAGTGATAGTATTCAAAGGAGCACAACTTCTGTGCATCTTATTCCCCTGCCTTTAATTTCAGTCATGGTAAACTGTTCATAGTAAAACATGCTCCCACCGCGTGGGTACTACTACATTTTTTTCTTGACTCTTTACTTTTCTGTTTTTTCCTTTGGCTGCTTCCTAATCATCTTTAAAACTCCTGACAAATTTCAACTCCTCCAAGAAGATTTTGCTAATTTCTAATTCCTCTGTTCCCTCCATAGCACTTGCCTTCATGTCATTTGATGTTTATACGTCCACTCACTTCTAAAATCCAGTAAGCATATTGCAAACCTAGGATGTGAGGGGTGCTATATTGTATCATTTTCTCCTTCCCCCATTAGCTGAGTTCATCAAAGATGAGACGAATTCATAGATTTCTTAATTCATTCATTTACAAATATTTATTAAGCACCTGTTATGCAAAAGGTACTGCATAGTACTGGAGACAGGGCAGAGAAGACCTAGAGCTTAAGTTCTGGGTAAAAAAAAGCATGCAGTACAAGGGACCTGACCTAGGGAGGATTTCATTGACTTCCCCCACCACCACCCCCACTGACTTTTATGCCCCTAATGGGTGTACAGCATAATACCTTTTATATGGTAGTAGGGGCTCAAAAAAGTTTGTTGAATGAGTGAATTTCTATTTCTTTGAGGGTATGGCCATAGAATGCAGATGAGTACAAGAAACAGCAATTTTGTTTAGGTTTTCCCATGATGGAATTTGCCTTGTAGATAGGGCTTTTAAAATTGGTCAGGCAGAATAGGATGGCTAGTACATGGTGTAGTTTCCTCGCCAGCACTGTTAGATAAAGAGTAAGTCACTGTATCAGAGAGCTCCAGTATAAAGTAATAAAGTAAATAAAAACCCAGTTTTAAATCTTTGGAGTTTGTTTCTCCTTCAGGTGGTAGTTCTGAGGTCAGTGGTTCAGGACAGCAGAGTAGTTCTCCACACTGACATTCTGGGACTCATGAGTGTTTCCTGGAAATCATCTGGGATCCTTTAGGGTATCATTCTACGTGCCTGATTGAGGCTGGGTGATAGGCCCCTGTGCTTTCCAATTGGGAAGATATTGAGGAGTGTGTACCTAAATCTTAACACTTGAAAATCTTACCTCCCAAAAGTGCCATAATACCTGAAAGTGTATTATCTGCCACCAGAGAGAGCTTAGTCACTTGACCACTTCATAAACACAGTAGAGGCTGGGAAATGGGGTCTAGCTGGGTGGTCTTGTGCCTGGCCACAGATCTCTTACAGTGATGGATGGGTTGGTGGGGAGAGAACAGATTTTTGGCAGACAGCTCTGCCGTGCCAACTCCTGTGCTGAAGAATTGGGTTTCTCCCAAGTTTTGGTCTTTCTGGAGAGTCTGCAGAGGTTCCCATTCTGTGGCTGGCAATTTTAGGGAGTGGATATAGAAAAATAGTGACCACGCTCACTGTGGATCCTCACAACTTTAGCTTTTCAGGAAAAAGAGCCTCTGAAGAAAGGATGTGTGCTCATTCTCCTCTTCTGGGTGCACAACCTTCACTCCCTCACTTTGCAGAATTGGTTTATTCTTTGACCTTTTCCATTTTCACACCCCCAGCCCTCTCCTGGCACTGAGATCCCACTGTCCCTTCTTGGAATTGTGTACTTACACTGATGGACTCCATGTGGATCTGCCTCGGAGGAGCACATCCCACGTGGGCATTGTCTCAATTCACTTGACGATGCTGGTCGTGTTTACCTTCCGCTGTGACAGACCAATCAGAGCTGTTTTAAAATCCAGATGTCTTTTAGGAATGAGAGTTCCAGAAGTGATAAATCAGTGCTTTTTGTGGCTTGAACATCTACAGTTTTGTTGTGGAATCTTCTTAAATGTCTATTTACCTTTTTCTTCAGTGCAAGTTCATTGAAGGCGGGAATCATGTTTTAACCATTAATTAGGTGTCCAACTTCAAGTGGGGTGCTTATGATCTAGTAGATATAGGAAGATGGGTGTATGTTACATAACACCCTCAGCAGTACCCCCCTCTCCACGCAGTTGAATATATCTGCAGTAAAACGTATTCATACGAAATAGGCTGATGAAAGGCTATCACATAGCCTCACACTAGGTCATGTTTTGTTTTCACACATTATGAAAATCTTCTGCTGTTTAGGGCTTTTTGAATTGAGAATCACAGGTGAAGGATTATGGACTTACATCACATTTGATTATATAAGTTATATCACTTTTACAGATAGTGATAAAACTACTGAAGACTATATAAAAATGTGAACAGTAGGCATCTGGTAAATTAGTTATCTAATTAAGCAGATAAAGTTTAATAGGAAATTTCATTTCATTGAAAGAGTGAAGTTTGACATGCTCTAAGAATTTGATTGAATGGGTTATTAAATTATGGTAACAATATTTAGAACTACAAATAGGGCATTACATAAATGTTTAAAAGAAGAAAACAAATAGGGTTGAATTCTGATAAAAAGTGACCTATTAGAAAAGTATTTCTATTCCTCTAGGGACATGAGTTCAATTTTGTTGTCGCTTGTTTCTTTTTTGTAAAAAGGCATTGCCTTTTAAAAATCACTTAAAAAAGGGAGTGTCATTTTTAATGACATTACTACTATGCATAGTTTTGTTAGAAACTTGGCTATGTTAAAGCCATTTCGTTTGAGATACATTTTGAATTGGAAGTTATTCTGGTTTTCTTGTTTTCAGAAGCAGATGCTTTTGGTGATGTCTGTGTCCTTCTTGTCTGCTCTTTGTCTGTTTACCTACCTGCTTATCACAACTTTCTTACTGTCCAGTTTTTTTTTTTTAATCCTTAATAAATCAGTGTCTAGGAATCTTTAATCACTCAATTTTGAGGATGATTGTGTAAATGGTTATAAATGATTGCTTTTGCCTGTTGTGTTCTGTCAGCTTGGTTTTTGCTTTCTAAAAGATTACAATCTCCTTGAATTGACATCTTTCTTTTTTATTTTTTTAAAGTCAAACTCATTCTCTTCATTCGCGCAGAGTCCTTTGCCCAAAATACATCATGTTGTCCTCTGGGCTTTATTGTCCTAGTTTCTTTTGGAAGAAAAATGCCTTCTTCCCCACATCTTAGAAGTGTGACACTGCAGTGCTTACTGTATCACTTATTGGTCACTTGAGCATACCATCTTCTTTGGGAGTCTTTTTTATGTTTATTTATTTATTTTCATATGCGCCCAGCATGGGAACCATGTTTTAAACCATTAGGTCAGTAACTTAGAGCTGGGTACTTGACTCGTAAAACAATAGGCATTTAAATATTCTTTGTCTCTTTTGATGAATCAGAAGACTCAACTCTAAACTGACAGAGAAGCATAGGACTAAATTAAAAAAATATTTCTGGACCAAGACTTTGGAAGGGTGTTTGGAAGAGCTGTGTTCACTAATCATTGGCGAAAGTCCACGGAGCTATTTTCTCAAGATTTAAGACATTCCCCTTTTGTGGATGGTAGTAATAGAAGACCTGTCTGTTTGTTCTGTTTAACTTTCCTTTAAGAACTGGAAAATAACTGAAACTAGCCACAAAACTGTTTCTTTTTAAGAAGCGTCGTCTTCCTTTCCAGGATCTACAGTGCCAAGTTAAATACCTTTCTTTTTTTAGGGTAGCAGAGTTTCTCACAGTGATACTTTTAAACGTTTCTGTTATGTTAACTGTAAAGTGTCATGAAATTGATGTCTAAATGCTTTAAGAAAAATAAAGATCCACTAAAGCCTTCTTGTCATTTGAAGGTTATTAAAATATAATGCTTCGCTTGTAAATTCTTTTTTTTTTTTTTTTTTTGAGACAGAGTCTCGCTTAGTCGCCCAGGCTGAAGTGCAGTGGCACGATCTCGGCTCACTGCAAGCTCCGCCTCCCGGGTTCACGCCTTTCTCCTGCCTCAGCCTCCCGAGTAGCTGGGACTACAGGCGCCCGCCGCCTTGCCCGGCTAATTTTTTGCATTTTTAGTAGAGACGGGGTTTCACCGTGTTAGCCAGGATGGTCTCGATCTCCTGACCTCGTGATCCGCCCGCCTCGGCCTCCCAAAGTGCTGGGATTACAGGCGTGAGCCACCGCGCCCAGCCGTAAATTCTTAATACTGATTTCCAGTGAACCCAGGGATTATTTCTCAGAGAGGAAATTCTGTTGTCACCTAGGCTAATAATTACCAAGTGCTCACCAGTAGCGAGTAGAATCTTCTCAGTAGGTTTTTTTTTTTTTTTTTTTAAATATATATGGCCAGTTGTTGATTAGTATGAATTACTGTTTTGTACTTACAAGTCAATACAAGGTAAAATAGATAATTGTTTATGCAGCCAAGTATTCTGTTTTAGTGCATATAAATAGGGAGTGGAAATAAAAGCTTCCATATGAAGTAGATTAGTAACTCTGGGGACATTTCTTCCAATTTTCCTCACCCCAGGTATCTACTACCATGGATTTTATGTTTTAGTCTTTTGCTTTCAAAAGAAAATAGTTTTATAATTCCTAAACAATGTATTGTTTGTTTTTGAGCTTAGTAAAAGTGGTATTCTATATGTGGTAAATTGCCAACTTGCCAATTGAGAAGAGTTCAGTATATTTTTGAAGTGTAGCTGTAGTTCATTCATTTGCATTCCCGTCTAGTTAAGATTATACTACACCTAAGCTTTTGATTATCCTGCTGATGGATTTGTTGTTGTTGTTTTATGAATAGAATGCTTCTGTGGGCGTTCTCACACATGTCTCCTGATGCCTGTGTGTGAGATTCTCTCTACCTGGGTTGCTGGGTCATCATACGTGAGTTTTTCAATGTTACAAAATAATGCAAGTTGTTTCCCAGAGTGATCGTGCTAGTTTAGTTGCTCACCTAGCAGTGTTAATAGGCCTATTGATCCTCATTGGGTATTGTGAGAATTCTCAAATTTTGATCACTTGGTGGTATAAAATTGTATCTTAGTGGTTTAATTTATAAAGGAGAGTATCTTTTCATGTATTTATTGGTCTTTCATATTTCCTCTCCACAAAATGTCTCATCATGTTTTCTTTCCTCTATTGATTTGTAGAATTCTTCATATATTCTTTATACTAATCCTTCGTCAGTTATGTGTTTTCCTTATCTTTCAGTGTGTCCGGTGTATAATTTGTCTTTTACATTTTTTGTATGGTATCTTTTGAACAAAATGTCTTAATTTTAATGTGATCACATTTGTGGGTACTTTTTCCGTTAGTTAGCCCTTTTGCGTCTTATGTAAGAAATCTTTCCTTATATTTTCTTTTAAGGATCTTCTAAAGTTTTGCTTTTCTACATTTAAGTTTATCTGGAGTTGATTCATGTGCATTGTCTTTATCTGCTAGGACAATTTCCTTTCCAACTTATTCTTCTATTTTAGAAATATCTTAGCTATGTTTAGGCCTCTGCTTGTCCATGTAAAATTTAGAATCAGGTTGTCAAGTTCCTCAGTAAGCAGTTTGCATCTTGATTGAAGTTGCATTAACTTTGTATATCCATTTGGATTGAATCAACATCTTTATTATTGATTTTTTTTCTCCATGAACATGGTGTAATTTATATCTTCTCTATTTAACTCCAGTAATGTTTAATAGTTTTCTCCTCATGAGCCTTGCTCTTTTCCTGATGGATTTATTCCTAAATACATTTTATTTTTTGTTGCTATTATAATTTTTTCTGAATTACACTTTCTAACTCTTTTGTCACTGGTATATAAAAATAAAACTTTTTTTGTATATTGACCTTATAACCACTTGCTTAATTGTTTTATTCTAATAAATTTGTCTTTACCTTCTATTGGGTTTATATGTAGATAGTCATCATCTGTAATAATGACAGTTTTGTTTCTCCTTGCCAAGCCTTAACTCTTTTACTTTTTTCTTTGTTGATTAGAACAATATACAAAATACATTAAAAAAATTCCCCTTAAATATTATGCCTTTACAAAGCTCTGCTAATTTGATAAGTGAGATATGTCTTAAAGTTTATCTCTTTTATAATTGTGGAGGCCATTTTAAATTCTATTGCATAATATTTATTTCTGTAAGCTACTTCACTTTTTTTGTAAAGAGGTATGATACTAACAATTTCTTTCAGCTTAGTTTTTAACTTGTTTTGCTGTAAGACCATTTTAAGAAATGTTTTGGGTACAGGTTTCAGTGAATTAAAATAGCTCTAAAATATCAAATTAGGTAGTATGCAGATATTATTCACCTCTTTGGTAAAATTAACTACCAAATTAGTTGCCGTTCATACTGTTTGATGCAATAAGTGGTAATTTGGAAAATGGAAACATTTCTATTCATAAAATTCACTGGAGATTTGATTGATACATGTATTTCCTTAAAAAACAAAGCAAACTGAACCAGTGGTAACTCGAGGAAGCATTGATAGAGGCACTTGGGTTTTGTTTTGTTCTTCGTAACTAAATCACTCGATTACAGAGTGTGATTAAGTTTCTCAAGCTTCTGAGATATTTTAAGTCAGTCTTTATATTTTTATATCAATTCTGTGGATCATGTATTTTAAGCTCTTTTTTTTCCTTCTCTTTAAAACTGTCTAACACCCTCTGAAACTTTATTTATAATCTGAGAAAGGATTGCATTTAAAAAACTTGGAACAAAGAGTGTTGAATGTGTGGGACCTTGTTAAAATGTTGTCTTGTAAAATGTGATAGATATGAGTCTTTTAAGTTTTGGGGATAGATAGGCCCATGTGTAATTTCTCTGTAAACACTACAGAAGTATTCTCAATTGAGTGTGGTACTGTCCCCATAGGGATATTTAGTGGACAGGAGGGGGTTGTGGGGAATTGGAGGGGATGGGAGACAGTCCCATACAACAAAGAACTGCCCAAATCCTGCCTAACTTTTCGATTTCTCACCGTGCATTTGTGCTATTAGAAAACCTGATTATAAACATCTGAGCCTAGAACACAACTTTGTCTTTACATATAGTTTTTTTGCATAACTTTATTATATGTAATTTCCCATGAGTACAACCACCATGTAAATAAATATATTTTTTAGCTTACCAAGAGTTAGTTCACCAATTAGGAAGGCCCCATCTTGCCAACACTGCCTCTCATGGTATTCAAGTTGCCCATACAACACATGTAAATCAGTCTGCTTTTCTAGCAATCAGAGTGAATCTGTGTACAAATTTGTATATTCTTAGCCTCTTTTTTCCTAAAATATCAAATATAAGTAAGTGTTGATAGTAGCTGAAATTTTGAAATTTGCTTTCAACCATCTTTTCCTAAACATAAATAGCTATTACTGTGTCTACCCTGTTTCTTCTTATGGAACAATGAAATCACTAAGAGTAAGTGAACATTTTACAAGGAAACATGCTGATAAAGTTGGCAGAAATACGTCATTGTTCCTCATGTTGTCTTCTCTCTGACAGTCTGTAATATGTTCTGACCTGTTACACCTACTCAGTTAAAATGTCCTCTTCATCTTAAAACATACAGGTAAATCTGCTGGTGCTACGTTTCCCAACACTGATTTTTTATTGCAGTGTCCACTTATACCTCTGCCCTTTCATTTCCTGTATGCCTTGTACAGAATGACATCCAATTCTGTTTTTAAAAGTATGAACTTGTTTTAAATAAGTACAAATGTCTGATAGCTTTGTTATGCGTTCTAGTATAGTAATCCCTGAACTATTACCTATTAAAAGGCGTGTATTTCCTTTTAACTTCTGCTTTATGTTATAGTTAGAGCTACACACACATACGCCACCTACCCCACTTGTAAGTTATATATCTTGTAGATTATATAATTAATGGGTTTTATTTTGGGATGGTAAAGGAGAAGCATTACAAAATATTTGTTATAGGATTGGGGGCATGAGTGTCTGTTGGGCTTGAAAATCTTCACTTTACAGCACCTTATCCTCACACATGTAGTCTTTTAAATAGTCTCCTGCCCCTGTATTCTCTCTCCCCTCCACTCTGTTGTACACAGGAAGCCAAAGCCCTCTCGAAAATACCAGGTATCACTTCCTCCTATTCAGATTCTTAGCCAAGTTGTTACCTGCTATTAACATTTTGGTATATATATTGTCTCAGCAACTGGAGATATGATGACAGGGACTACATCTTAAATTTCTTCCTGTTTTTGTGATTAATATAGTTCTTTGCATCTAATGTATACTCCAGAAATGTTTGCTGATATTTCTAGTCTATTTTCCCACTCTTATAGAAGAAACTAAATTTGGAGCAAATTTTCCAAGTTTTCTTACTAAATCTTCATATTTGTTGTATACAACTGCTCTTTAAATGCGTCTCAACAGTATCATCTTAATATTTTTCTTGGTAAAATGCCATCTATAGCATCCCCAGGTGTAGAGAAGACATATAGAAATGGAAAGGCTTTAATACTGGTCTGATTGTAATTACAGTATTAGAATAATTTGTGGCAGAAGCCTTTTTAAAAAATTAATTGTGGTAAAAGAAATCTTAATTTTTTAAGTTTATCTAAAAAGGTTGTGTCAATACCATATTCTTGATTTATTTTCTTGTAACTATTTTCTCTGGTTTGAAATTTAATTTTTTTTTTTTTTTTGAGACGGAGTTTAGCTCTGTCGCCCAGGCTGAAGTGTAACGGTGTGATCTCAGCTCACTGCAACCTCCGCTTCCTGGGTTCAAGCAATTCTCCTGCCTCAGCCTCCCATGTAGCTGGGATTACAGGCATGTGCCACCATGCCCAGCTAATTTTTGTAATTTTAGTAGGCACGGGGTTTCACCATGTTGGCCAGGCTGGCCTGAAACTCCTAACCCCAAGTGATCCACCTGCCTCAGCCTCCCAGAGTGCTGGGATTACAGGCGTGAGCCACCGCACCAAACCAAAAGTGTCTGTTTTCTTATCTCCTTAAATACCATACTCTCCCATTCTCACCAAACTGAAACAAAACCAAAAAAAAAGGCATTCTGGATCTTCTTCCTTTGTGTCAATTGTGTCTTTATTTTTTAACTGGATATCATAGGAACAGTTTGGGCAGCATCAATAGTAAATCAAATCTGTAGTAGATACCATTTGACATGTGTTTCCATGCATTATTTTTTTCAAATTCAGTCTCCTTGCATAATACACTTAGAATCTTATGTGCTAAAGATGTAGTTCCCACTCAAGGTAGTGTTATCTGCCAGTTGACTTTTATCAGTCAGATTTCAAAGTTGGTGTTGGTTATACTGTGTAGAGTTTTATTACTTGTTTACTCTCCATGTGAGCTTTGTTATGTTGTTTAGTCATCTTTTGAAAGATACTTTTGTCTCTATTTAACCCTATCTCTTATTAGAAATTACTTCTACATTGTGACTGTCATAGTAGTTCTTTGATATATTTACCTCACTTTATCATTGTTTCTGCTTATTTTCTCAGATTCTTAAGGATAGAATCACTGGGCCAGACTCGGTGGTTCACAACTGTAATCCCAGCACTTTAGGAGGCTGAGACTGGTGGATCACATGAGGTCAGGAGTTCGAGACCAGCCTGACCAACATGGTGAAACCCCATCTCTACTAAAAATACAGAATTAGCCGGGCCTGGTGGTACATGCCTGTAATCTCAGGTACCTGGGAGGCTGAGGCAGGAGAATTGCTTGAACCTGGGAGGCGGAGGTTGCAGTGAGCTGAGATCGTGCCATTACACTCCAGCCTGGGCAACAGGAGTGAAACTCCATCTCAAAAAAAAAAAAAAAAAAAAAAGAATTACTGAATTAAAAGACATGGATATTTTTAAGGCCTTTAGATGTTTCAGTCTTAAACTCTGAGTTAGTAGGTTATGAGAATATCTGTTGCTCTGAGAATTACCTTTCCTCTTCTCCTTTCAAATATTTTTTTTAATCTGAGGTGTTTACTTTTCAATATTCAGTAGTTAATAAATCACGGCTATCTAGGATGCAACTCTGATTTTGATTGTTATGATGGATTAAAGATGACCACAAATGCTTTGACACTCCTCCTTTTGTGTGTGGACTGGGCTGTAACTGCTTTAACCAATATGGGATAGTATATGTGATGATATGGCAGTTCTAGGCTTAGCCTTTGAGAAGATGGGCAGCTTCCACCTGCCTTTTGGATCCTGAGCTGCCTTGTAGAAAGAAGTTCAACTATCCTGAGACCACCATATTTGAGAGGACATGAGCAGGCATTTCTGGTGAGCATTCCTAGCTGTGTCCAGCCTTTCCTCCATCCCCATCAAGGCAACAGGCATGATCAGCCCACCTGCCAGCTGAGTACCAGTCAGTCTGATTCTGGTGTGACTTCAGGCAATACCATGTGGAGTACACAAATCACCCAGCTGAACCCTTCCCAAATTCTTGACTCTCAAAATCATGAGATAAAAATGGTAGTTATTTTAAGCTACTGAGCTTTGGGATAGCTTGTTGTGCAGCAGTAGGTAACTGGAACACTTACTGAGTCTCTGGGGTTATTGAGTTGGAGTGCCTACGCTGCTCTTCCCCAAGGGGAATCAGCCTTTTTTCCTTCCTGGAATGGTTGCTTAGAAGAACCTGTGGACACCCGGCGGAAGTTACACTTTTCTTTGGCTTTAACTAGAGAGCAATGGGAGAGGAGCCAGAAGTATCCCGAGGCTATGCATTTCTGCGTTCTAATTGAAGCCTGGCAGAAATTTCAAACCAAGTTATCACAGGGATCTTGTGTCTGAGAGAGCAGACTCTCTTCTGGTCAGTATCCTTGTGTGTCTAATGAAGGGAAGACAGGTGCAGGGACCCATCTTCAGGGTGTTCTCCAGGAGAGCTGTAAATGTAACAATAGGAAAACAAGCTGTGATTATTCTTGGTTTCTGCTTATTTTTCTCTTACAAAAAATCATTCCTTTCATTGGTTTCTGCTTGTTCGTCAGATAAAAAATCATTCCTTTTGTTACCTGTCAAAACACACAGCCCCTGATTGCAACTCAAGGTGCTTTGCACTGTGTATCCACTGTCTCTTATACACATCTAGATGTGTATAAGAGACAGGCTTTGCACTGTGTATCCAAGAGTAACCATCACTTCAGCTTCCCCCATTTTCTTGCACAATCTTGTATAATTCAAAACATTCATAATGAAAGATAGGTTTTGTTTTGTTTTGTTTTGACAGAGTCTTGCTCTATCGCCCAGGCTGGAGTGCAGTGGCACGAACTTGGCTCATTGCAACCTCCATTTCCTGGGTTCAAACAATTCTTGTGCTTAAACCTCCTGAGTAGCTGGGATTACAGGCGCACACCACCACGCCCGGCTAATTTTTTGTATTTTAGTAGAGACGGGGGTTTTACCATGTTGCCCAGGATGGTCTTAAACTCCTGAGCTCAGGCAGTCCACCCGCCTCGGCCTCCCAAAGTGCTAGGATTACAGATGTGAGCCACTGCTCCTGGCCAAAGATAGGTTTTA
>NW_012105187.1:640738-643397 GCF_000951045.1 Mandrillus leucophaeus
TGAGTTAGTAGGTTATGAGAATATCTGTTGCTCTGAGAATTACCTTTCCTCTTCTCCTTTCAAATATTTTTTTTAATCTGAGGTGTTTACTTTTCAATATTCAGTAGTTAATAAATCACGGCTATCTAGGATGCAACTCTGATTTTGATTGTTATGATGGATTAAAGATGACCACAAATGCTTTGACACTCCTCCTTTTGTGTGTGGACTGGGCTGTAACTGCTTTAACCAATATGGGATAGTATATGTGATGATATGGCAGTTCTAGGCTTAGCCTTTGAGAAGATGGGCAGCTTCCACCTGCCTTTTGGATCCTGAGCTGCCTTGTAGAAAGAAGTTCAACTATCCTGAGACCACCATATTTGAGAGGACATGAGCAGGCATTTCTGGTGAGCATTCCTAGCTGTGTCCAGCCTTTCCTCCATCCCCATCAAGGCAACAGGCATGATCAGCCCACCTGCCAGCTGAGTACCAGTCAGTCTGATTCTGGTGTGACTTCAGGCAATACCATGTGGAGTACACAAATCACCCAGCTGAACCCTTCCCAAATTCTTGACTCTCAAAATCATGAGATAAAAATGGTAGTTATTTTAAGCTACTGAGCTTTGGGATAGCTTGTTGTGCAGCAGTAGGTAACTGGAACACTTACTGAGTCTCTGGGGTTATTGAGTTGGAGTGCCTACGCTGCTCTTCCCCAAGGGGAATCAGCCTTTTTTCCTTCCTGGAATGGTTGCTTAGAAGAACCTGTGGACACCCGGCGGAAGTTACACTTTTCTTTGGCTTTAACTAGAGAGCAATGGGAGAGGAGCCAGAAGTATCCCGAGGCTATGCATTTCTGCGTTCTAATTGAAGCCTGGCAGAAATTTCAAACCAAGTTATCACAGGGATCTTGTGTCTGAGAGAGCAGACTCTCTTCTGGTCAGTATCCTTGTGTGTCTAATGAAGGGAAGACAGGTGCAGGGACCCATCTTCAGGGTGTTCTCCAGGAGAGCTGTAAATGTAACAATAGGAAAACAAGCTGTGATTATTCTTGGTTTCTGCTTATTTTTCTCTTACAAAAAATCATTCCTTTCATTGGTTTCTGCTTGTTCGTCAGATAAAAAATCATTCCTTTTGTTACCTGTCAAAACACACAGCCCCTGATTGCAACTCAAGGTGCTTTGCACTGTGTATCCACTGTCTCTTATACACATCTAGATGTGTATAAGAGACAGGCTTTGCACTGTGTATCCAAGAGTAACCATCACTTCAGCTTCCCCCATTTTCTTGCACAATCTTGTATAATTCAAAACATTCATAATGAAAGATAGGTTTTGTTTTGTTTTGTTTTGACAGAGTCTTGCTCTATCGCCCAGGCTGGAGTGCAGTGGCACGAACTTGGCTCATTGCAACCTCCATTTCCTGGGTTCAAACAATTCTTGTGCTTAAACCTCCTGAGTAGCTGGGATTACAGGCGCACACCACCACGCCCGGCTAATTTTTTGTATTTTAGTAGAGACGGGGGTTTTACCATGTTGCCCAGGATGGTCTTAAACTCCTGAGCTCAGGCAGTCCACCCGCCTCGGCCTCCCAAAGTGCTAGGATTACAGATGTGAGCCACTGCTCCTGGCCAAAGATAGGTTTTATTATTGGGAAAAAGTGTTAAGGTAGGTGAAATCTAGAGTCCTTGCTCAAATGTTGCTTTTTATTTTCTAAGCATCATCACTAGTGTTTTGCAGAATGTTCTCTCAACAAACAGTACTGCCTATTGAGGTGGGTTGGTTTGTTGTTCTAAATAGTTATGCTGCCTCCAATTTCATTTCAAAGTCGTTGATTTTCAGGTGCATTTGTAAGACTAGCATCATTAATATCAGCACTTAATAGCTAACATTTATTGAGTAACTACTATGTGCTAGGCATGGTATTGAGTGTTTTCTTAGATTAATTTAATCCTCAGCACAACCCAGTGCGGATGGAGCACTCTCCCAGTTTACAGAGGAGGAAGCCGAGGCATAGAGGCCACATAGTTATTTGTGAGGAGTCAGGCTGTGCACTCTAGGGTCTGGTTATAGAGGCTGTTCTCTGCCTCAGAATAAAATGCCTTCTATACAATGTGGCTGTAATGTTAACTTTTGGGGACTGGTACCACTTGTTCCTCTTTCCTAAATTTAGGGGTCATTTCCAGTATTCTAATGGCAATGATGCTATAACACAACCCCTAGGATACTGATATTCTGTTATATTGAGAAGAAACCAGGGGTAATAAGGTCTTTGACATTTTAATGAACCAATTGCTTAGGGTTTCAAGATTAACCCACCCCATATATTGTAAGGTCACTTCTCTTAGCCTAAAGTTTACTTAGGTGAAAAACAGAACATTTTATTTCTTTAGTGTTTACTTCATGCTAGACACTGTTCCTGGCTTGGAGACTACAAAACTCAGTGTGGAGCATTTGGCCCTGATTAAGAGGGAAGCCAGTGATTATTCATAGACTTCTAAGACCACAGCCACCTTAGAGCCTTAGAGGCTTTTCCCACCCGACCCCTTCTTCTACTGAAGAAGAGCAGGCCAGGAGGCCAGTGGTTCCTCATGGTATCAGGATTCCTTGTTCTTGGTGCTCTACTGTGTTGCCTTTCCTTCTACCATCTTATTCCTTTGATTAGTGAGAACTTTGTGCAT
>NW_012105187.1:643942-660145 GCF_000951045.1 Mandrillus leucophaeus
AGGCAGGAGAATGGCGTAAACCTGGGAGGCGGAGCTTGCAGTGAGCTGAGATCGTGCCACTGCACTCCAGCCTGGGCCACAGAGCGAGACTCCGTCTCAAAAAAAAAAAAAATTGGGTAAAATTATACCCTATTACATGTAAAAAAATACCTACTTTGTAGGATTGATGTGAGGATTAAATGCAATAAAGGCATTAGGCCGGATGCGGTGGCTCATGCCTGTAATCCCAGCATTTTGGGAGGCCAAGGTGGGCAGATCACAAGGTCAAGAGATTGAGACCATCCTGGCCAACATGGTGAAACCCTGTCTCTACTAAAAATACAAAAGTGAGCTGGGCATGGTGGCGTGCACCTGTAGTTACAGCTACTCGGGAAGCTGAGGCAGGATAATCGCTTGAACCTGGGGGGCAGAGATTGCAGTGAGCTGAGATCATGCCACTGCACTCCAGCCTGGGCAACAGAGGGAGAGTCCGTCTCAAAAATAAATAAATAAAAATAAATAAAAAAGAAATAAAGGCAATAATAGTGTTTATGTGGTGTTTGGTGCAAATCAAGCATACAATTGATGATTATTTTTCATGAGCTTAATAAAATTGAGGTCTAGCTGGGGACACTTTTTGGAAGAGAGAGATTATATACAGTTACTGTTGCATTAAAAAGTCTCTTGTCTATGGAATAAGAATCAAGTAGCATTTTTATATTTTTGTATTTCAGTCCTCTTTCTTTAGTAAAGATGGAGTAGAACTGGCCAAGTCCCTTCTGCTGCTGCCCAGTGCTGCTGAAAGGGCAGTGTGGTGCAGTGGTTAGAGCATGGGCTGTGGAGGCAGATGGATGTCAGGCCAGCCGTGCTTCAGCTGCCTGCTGCCATGTGTCAGGCCTCCTTGGATATAAAGTTCCATAATTTCCTCAGGTATTAAAAATGAGCCATAGTGTTTCCCTTATGGGATTGTAAAGATTAAATAGAATGGTGAACATAGAGCAGCCAGTGCAGCACCCACCCCATGGTCGATCCATCGTCTGCTTCCTTTTCCTTTTCTCTGATACTTGACGCTTGCCGTATGTGGGCTCCTCTTGCTCCCGGTTTCTGTTTCTTCCCTGTATGACCTTGCCAAATCTGGTGTGTTTTTGTCTTTCAAGGCCTGACCGGAGCCATCTTCATCCTTGAAGAGTTCTTCACCCTCCCCCCTACAACCACCAACTCATTGATCTGTCCTGAATTTCTCCAGTAATACCTGTTTGGCACTTTACTAGTCAATGAGGTGGCATAAAAGGACCTTGTAGACCTTGGAAGTCATTTAGTCGACCACCCTCATTATACAGGTGAGGAAGCTGAGGTCCAGGGAGATAGCAGTTGCCTAAGATCAGGTTTTGCACTTCTAGACCAGGGCTCTCTCCACCACCCTATATACCATCTCTGTTTTTGAGCCTGTAAAACAACAAACACCAGAATAAGCATCAAAACCTGGAAATAGGAGATTATGTATGCAGACTTGTACTTCATGGGACAGAGAGCTGCTTCTGCGTTTGTACTCTGCTACGAAGCTGTATGCCTTGTTTTACTCTAGTTGGTAGGTATACTATATGTGTAATTCTATTTTCTTTAAAATTGTGACACGTGAATTAATAAGCATACATTTACTAAGCATCTCCTGTATGCAAAGCTTTGAGGACTGTGAGCTTCATAAAAGCGTATGCGCTTTCAGGGAGTTCACAGCCTACTTGGGCTGTTAAAAAGCTGTAAGGATAAGGAAAACGCAATCCGTATTGAGGTCCTTAAGCTTTCCAAAGTGGTGTTTCCCCACAAGAACTAAGAGGAAACAGATTCAGAGAAACACAGATTGGTGTTCTTACCTTGTTCTCTCCTGTACCCTCTCCAAGAAAAGGTATTTGGTAGTGGAAGGTATATTTGTTTGTATTTCAGAGGCACAGTGATGTCTGTTTCACAGCCTTCTGGATGTGGCGAGGGACTTTATTTGGCCAACCCTCATTCGTTACCAGTCCCTTTGCTATCTTTGATGGGTAAGCAGATTTCATGAGGCAGGCCAGTCTCTCGTTTCACCAGGTTGCCTGTCTCTCTGAAAACTTCCTGACTATCCCAAACCATATAGAAATTTATTTTTAAAATTTGACAGCTGGCTGGGTGCCGTGGCTTACACCTGTAATCCCAGCATTTTGGGAGCCCGAGGTGGGTGGATCACCTGAGGTCAGAAGTTTGAGACCTGCGTGGCCAACATGGTGAAACCCCGTCTCCACTGAAAATACAAAAATTAGCCGGACTTGATGGTGGGCGCCTGTAATCCCAGCTACTCAGGAGGCTGAGGCAGGAGAATTGCTTGAGCCCAGGGAGGTTTCTGTGAGCCAAGATCACACCACGGCGCTCCAGCCTGGGTGACAGAGCAAGACTCTGTCATACTTTTTTTTTTTGACAGCTGTCAAACTGTAGCCTAAGCCTGAAGGGTTGGGAAGTTGAAAATACATGTTATGTATATCACCCTCATTTAATCTCTATTGAGGATGTTCTTTTTTTCCTTCTTACATAAATATTATGTGCTCTAACTAAACTTATTATATATTTTTATGTGCAGTTCAGTACATAACGAATTGAATCACAATTGGAAGTCCTCTTTAGAAGGATTTGCTCTTGTTTGACAGATAATAGCAGACTTCATCGCTTTTTAAAAATAAACCATCAGTTTATGTCATTGAGTATATTTGATCCTTCTAAAAAGAGGTTCTCTCATACTTATTTTTTGTCTATGATGTAGTTTTCTAAAAGTCCGTCTCTATTGGCTACTTCATTTCTGTTCTAAATGTCGTAAGTTTTTGGAAGTGTACTTAGAGGCAATTTAAGGATTTTATCTTAAGTCTGCTGACTATGTAGTTGAGTGGATGCTAGTTTTTGGTCAGTTGTATTTCATACCTGTAACATAAGGATATTGAGGGTGACTAAATTTTACGGTGCTTTGCATTTTATACATCTTTGTATGTGTCTGCTTCTTGAAACCATTGCTTTTTGTGATAAAAACTCGTCTGTGGTTATTTCAATTTGCTTGGCAGGTGTATATTTAATTCTGATTTTGTTTCTTCTAGATAGTTATTTGATAATAGAGATTCATATTGTTTTCTGTCTCCAGCAAATACTCCCTGAAATGAAGAATGATGGATTTGGTAATTTGGGAGTCCGGTGTTTGAATGAATCATTAGAAAACACATCTTAAAGGATTCAGGTTTAAGTTTTTAGTTCTTATACACGGCTCCCATTTTTCTGTAATGTCTTCTTATGTCTCAATACGTAAATATTTTGTCTTACGCTAATGTTTCTTGTTACCCAAATTATCTCCTAAGACTGTTTATGTAGACTTGAAATATTTCTTCTGTCTGTGGGTGTGGGTGTTCTGAGTACCTTCCCAAAAACATCCAGGAATTTTTGCCCACCTACTTGGTTTCCCTGTAGCATGAAAGAAGGTGATTAATGGGGGAGAAAAAAACTCACAAAAACCTACCTACATGTTTACATGTATTTTAAAGGAAAGGCCTGTCAGCTGCAATCAAAGCAACAAGGGCTCTTCAAGGAAGGTAATATCTATATATTGTTCTGTTTTATAACATGTAAAATTTCCTCCCTTCAGGAAAAAATGTCTCACAGAAGATTTTCTTGCAAGATGACTGTGATATGACAGGCTCTGTTTTTATTATGCATAGGCAGCTGCTTCTATTGTGTTCCCTGCAGCCTAGTGCATGTGTGTTTTCTTAGACTCATCTGGTAGTGAAGTAGCCTCTAGCTCAGGTCTTCGCAGGCAGAATATCCATGCTTTGAGGAGGCTGTATTAGCAATATAAGAAACCTACTCAGAGGTAAGGGAGAGGCTTCATTGTTGATGATATTGTTAACTCAGGCTCAGCTTCCTGGTTTGAGAGATGTTCTGAATACATATTGATGGATGGGCTATTAATAAATTACCGATGCATTACATCATGGTGGAACTTGGCATCCCAGACTGGATAAGCCCACTTGCCCTGTTATATACCAGCGTTTGTGGTTTGTATTAATAACTCTGTAATCCAGCTACTTGGGAGACCGAGGCAGGAGAATTGCTTGAACCCGGGAGGTGGAGGTTGCATTAAACCAAGATCACACCATTGCACTCCAGTATGGGCAACAAGAGCAAAACTCCAGCCCAACAATAAAAATAACTAACTCAGATTGTGTGGCAGGAGATAATGGAAATGATCTGAGTGGCCACCTAATTTCAATGAAGAAACTAGCCAAGGTAAGTGACTTGCTCAATGTAAGTCCACAGCTAATTTGTGGCCTTACTCAGGACATTGAACTGGATCTGGGAGCAAATTATAAGATAGGTAAAACAGAGGGGACGCAAATGTGAAATAGTGAGAGGATGAGGAGAGTGCAGTTCAGGCTGGGATCGTGTGTGGCATGTTTGTAGGAGACCACAGAATCTGAAGTTAGTTAGGTTTGGATTCCATTTACCACTTAGAAACTACGTGCATTAGAGTAAGAAATTTAATTTCTCTGACTGTAGGTTCCTTGATTATAGAGAAGTTGTAAGGATTAAATGAGATGACATGTCGGAAGTGTCTGGCACTGTGTGGGGGACTCCTTCCCCTGAAGTGGGAAGGGGAGCAAGGAAGGAAACGTGAGGATTGTGATAGTAGGGAGGGCTCTGTTGATTTTGAAAGGAGAGTCCTTTCAAAGCAAGCCTTTAGAAACCTCACATCTGATCGTGTCACTCACTTTCTGCTTAGAAATCACCCTTGGCCCCTCATCATGTAACTAGACTTAAGTCCTTGTGAATGTGCCTTTCCCACTTGCTCCTTGCATTCCACTTGTGCTGTACTCTAGCAGTTCCTGGAACATAACATGCATTTTCATTTTCATCTTAAGTAGTGTGGCATGCACCAATAGTTGCAGCTACTCAGAAGGCTGAGGCAGGAGGATTGCTTGAGCCCAGGAGTTCAAGGCCAGCCTGGGCTACATAGCAAGACCCCATCTCAAAAAAGATAAAAAACACAATTACCCCTTTACCCTGTCCCTCTGTCCTGCATTTGCCATCCTTCAAGACTCAATTCAAACTTTATTTCTACTGTGAAGTCTCTTGGACCAGGCTCTCCTCATGTCTTTCTTTCTCTTGCAGTGATTCACTGTGCCTATTGTGTTTCCATAGTACCCTGTACACAATATTACAGTAGTTACTACACTGTGTCCTAACGATTTGTTTACATGTCCGACTCATAATTATTACATTCCCTGGGGACAAGAGCTAGCTCTTAATCATCTTTGTATTCTTAGCACTAGGGTGATGCCAGACACACAGTAGGCACTTATTAGATGCTTATATGACCGAATGAATGGGTGAAAAGCAGAAATAGAGAAGTTATCTTAAGTTGATATAACAGTATGAGCAAAATATGGATGCAAAATTAGTGTTATTGTGATGGCAGGAATGAGACAGTTTGAGAAAATATTGTGTTGAGAAGTAGATTTGTGTAAAATAGAGATAGGAAGATATGATCACTTCATGGAAGGCTTTGAATATGAAGCAGACCAATTGAGATGTGGTAGGAAAGGTAGCCATTTTAGTTTTTTTTGTTGGAAGTTACATGGTTAGATAGCAGAGTTGCAGGAAATTTAGTCTAATGGTACTAGGTTAAGTTATTGTAGCAATCCAGATGTGAGTTAATGAGGGGTAGGACTAGGGTAATGTCAATCAGAAAGGCAAAAGGAGAGACAATGAAAACAGCAAACCGCGAAACTGTGGCAAACCAGTTCACTTTTAGATTTCTCACATTTTGGTGTGCCAAGGTTCCCTTCAAAAGTAAAGTCCTTTCCATTTTAGTCTTGGGTTATTAGTGTCTGAAAACTCCGCCTAAATCCTGAACTTATTTGTCAAAGGAACAGTTCTTTCAGTTTTAATTTTTGTCTTTAGATTTTTTTTTTTTCTTCCCCTAGGCTCATCTGTATTGGGCTGTGAGTCCAAAAGGAAAGTTGGGAAATAATTTGTCAGTTCTCTTTGGCATTTGCAAGATGTTCCTGTAGTCTCATTATAACATGGTTTCCTGACATTTTGTTATGGTTGTTGTTCATAGTGCTTATTGGAAAACAACACCTACATCTTTTTTTATTTTTTTAAAAATTCCTGTATCTTTTAAGTTTTATGTTACTTTGAGATATTCCTATAAGTTCTTTTGTTCATAGATTATGAAAAACATCAAAAGGAATTCTAATCAGAAATCAATTTTGCTCTGTGAATTTGTATGTTGAAATATAAATGATCTAGTTGATACATTCTATCTCATTTTCATTTAATATTGAGGTAAATGCACACATATAAGGCCATGTAAGAAGGGAATAACTAATGAGTGCCTATTCTGTCCCAGTCTTGGGCTTGACAGACATCATTTGTATTGAATGCTCATAACACCTGGTAAAGTAAATATTAATAATCTAGTAAGGAAATTAAGGTTTTGGGCAATTAATTTCTTACTGTACATCACTGGGACATGGCAGAGAAGGCAGCCTGTGTCTTTTTCTGACTATAGTGCCAGTTGACTCTGCACATTCGCATACAGCAGTTCTCAGATCGTCTTAGAATCCTTTATCCTATGAAATCAGACTCCCAATATATAAAACAGGTAAGAATAGTGTTCGGTTATATACATTTATTGTATTTGGTACATTAAATTTAAGGTGGAAAGCTATGTTTCAATCTTCACTTGGTTTCATCTTATAATTTATTTCTATATATTTTGTTTGCAAAAATTCAAAGTTTCAAAGATACGAAGATTCTAATGGCTTTTTTTGCTGCATCAATACTATTGTTTTCTTGTCAGAACATGATTAAAAATTACAATGTAGAACTTTAATAGCTTTTTGAATACTTTGTCTTGTAGTTTCAGGGCAGCGTTTGATTATATGGATGCAGAAAACTTGAGAAATAGAAGGAAATTTTGTTTTATTTATTTATTTTTTAATTTTTATTTTTTTGAGACAGAGTCTCGCTCTGTGGCCCAGGCTGGAGTGCAGTGGCGCGATCTCGGCTCACTGCACGCTCCGCCTCCCAGGTTCACGCCATTCTCCTGCCTCAGCCTCCGAGTAGCTGGGACTACGGGCGCCCGTCACCACGCCCGGCTAATTTTTTTCATTTTTAGTAGAGACGGGGTTTCACCGTGGTCTCGATCTCCTGACCTCGTGATCCGCCCGCCTCGGCCTCCCAAAGTGCTGGGATTACAGGCTTGAGCCACCGCGCCCGGCCTTTTGGTTGTAGTCTTTAGTAGAGACGGGGTTTCACTGTGTTAGCCAGGATGGTCTCGATCTCCTGACCTCGTGATCCGCCCGCCTCGGCCTCCCAAAGTGCTGGGATTACAGGCTTGAGCCACCGCGCCCGGCCTTTTGGAAATTTTGTTTTAAAGTTGTATTAGCTGAGGTGCGTGGATCACCTGAGTTCAGGAGTTTAAGACCACCTGGCCAAGATGGCAAAACCCCATCTCTACTAAAAACATAAAAATCAGCTGGGTGTGGTGGGGCATGCCTGTAGTCCCAGATACTCGGGAGACTGAGGCATGAGAATCGCTTGAACCCAGAAGGTGGAGTGAGCTGAAATTGTACCACTACACTCCAGTCTGGGTGACAGAGCGAGACTCTGGCAAAAAAAATAAAAAGGTTTTATTACTGGCCGGGTGCAGTGGCTCACGCCTGTAATCGTAGCACTTTGGGAGGCTGAGGTTGGCAGATTATTTGAGGCCAGGAGTTCAAGACCTGCCTGGGCAACATGGTGAAACCCCATCTCTACTAAAAATACAAAAAAATTAGCTGGGCTTGGTGGTGCATGCCTGTAATCCGAGCTACTTGGGCAGATGAGGCTCAAGAATTGCTTGAACCCAGGAGGCAGAGTTGCAGTGAGTCAAGATCACACCACTGCACTCCAGCCTGGGCGGATAGAGCAAGACTCAGTCTTAAAAAAATAAAAATAAAAATAAAGTAGTATTACTAATCATATTTAGTGACATCCACAGTAATTATCAGTTCAGTACATTTCGAGGGCAGGAAGGGAGTTAGTGAATGCCTCCACATCCAATATTAAATTCATTGTTTGGCAGAAAAACCGTTTTTGAATGTACCTTGTAATATTTTAAGATGTTACTTTAAACAGTCAAAAAAGGCTGTCAGCTTTTTACTCAAAGTTCCAGAATAGTCAGATTTCTTTTGTTTTACATGTTGAGTCTAAATGAACACTTTTCTGCAGTCCTTAGTGTAGTAAGATTGGAGCTTGTTCAGCAAGATAGGCAAGTTTGTGCATATGCGTTTTATTTCAGAGCTAAGTAATTAACATAATTTATCAACCAAAGTGATTTATTTTAGAAACACCTCATTAGAAAAACTCAGATCTGCACATTGCCACAAAGGAAATGAAAATAAGTTGGAAGTTGGAGTTGTATTGGGTATACATACCCTGGAAGTGAGAACTTCCAAGGTGCCTTAGTGAAATTGACAGCTTAAATGGCATTGTCTGTTACTGCTTGGAAGATGCTGACATCTGATGTTTGTAATTGACCACTAGAACATGTGTCAGCAGTTGCTTTTGTAGGGGCCATGCTATTCTCCTGGTCTTCCCTGTCATTGCTTTAAATAGTACACTGTAATGTCTTATAAATCTTCCATGTATTTTTTCTGCAGAAACAAACACAAACACAAGGAAGATAGAGACACATCTGTCTCATCAATTCCATTTGAATCATTATAAAGAGTGTAGTCAAATTTATACATCGGGTGAACTCATCAAATACGGAGGGTGCTCTTGCTTGATATCTTCCCCGGATAGTAATATGAGATAATGCTCTTAATTTTATTAATGTAATACCTTGCTCATCCATCATACTTGATACAGATCCCTCCATTGCCTCTGGATACTGTTTACTTCTCACATAGTTCATTCTGTGTTGTGGTAATTTACTTTGAATGACAAATTACTTAAATTTTTATTGTCAGGCTTTAAGTATAAAAGAGACAGTAAGACCTGAAATTTGAAATCTGTATTAGGTATTGTGAAGCAAAGTGGGTAAACTTTATTATTGTAGAATTGACTCTTAAACTATGGCCAAGTGCAGGTACCATCCAAGCAGGTGTGTTTAGGCTTTTGCTGGTGTTGGAGCATAGTACAGGGCAGTAATGATGTAAGTGCTTTTATATATGTATATATATAGTCATGCATTACTTAACAATGGAGTATGTTCTGAGAAATGCATCATTAGGTGATCTTGTCGTGTGAATGTCATAGGGTGAACTTAGACAAACTTCGATGGTATGGGCCTACTGCATACCTAGGCTATATGGGATGGCCTGTTGGTCCTAGGCTATAAATAGCATGTGACTGTATTGAATACTGGAGGCCATTGTAACACATTGGTAGGTATAGTAAGTCCTTACTTAGTGTCTTCAATAGGCTTTTGGTAACTGCTACTTGAAATGACATTGTGGGGAAACCCATTTTACCATAGGCTAACTGATATAAATGGGAGTTAAGTTCCTGTGGCATGCTTCTGGTCACAAAAATATAACCAAACACAAACACTTCTAAAACTAAACTTTGAAATAAGCATGAGTTACATATACAGTTTTAAAAGGTTAATAAAAACAAGTAAGACAATTTTTACCCAATTTTTGGTGAATCAGTGAGTAACAGTGGCCGTAGTGGTGGTGGGTTAAATCAAGGAATAAAGTTTGTAAAGTAAAAATTGTAAGGGGCACCTTCTGTTACCATATAATTTAAAAAAAACCAAAAAAGCAAAACAAAGTAACAAATATGGCAGGTCACCACGTACTTTTGGACTGTATCGTTCTTTCATTGTGATGCATTTATATGATTACTGTATATTCAATGAATTTGTAGTTTACAATAATTTGTATTCATTTTCTAACTTATTCTAGTTTAGGGTCATATGTGGCTGGAGCCTATCCCAGCAGTTCAGGAACCAATTTTGCTAGGATGCCATTCCACTGGAGGGTGCACTCACACACACACCCACACTCACTCAGACTGGAATCATCTAGACATGCCAGTTAACCTGACATGCACATCTTTGAGATGTGCACATGGGGAGAATGTGCAAACTCCACCAAGACAGTTGCCCTGGCTGGGAAATGATTTTTTTTTTCTTTCTTATCAGCATTATAACTGAACAGTGTTGAAACAATGTTGAACGAAATGGCACTACTTAAGGATCTGTTGTATTTGTGTATCTGAACATACCAAAAGATAGGAAAAGGTACAGTAAAAATATGGTACTATAATTTATGGGAACACCATCTTATATGTGGTTTGTCTTTGAAACATTGTTATGCCGTGCATGACTGTATGTATAGCGAGGGAGACAGAGACTGTGTATATATATCGAAAGAGATTTAAGTAATTGACTTATATGAGTGTAGGGGCTGGCAAGTCCAAAATTTGTGGGGCAGGCCAGCAGTCTGCAAATTTGGGTAAGAATTGATGTTGCAATCTTGAGTCCAAAAGCTGGAAACTCAACCAGAATTTCTAGGTTGCAGTTTGGAAGCAGAATTCCTTCTTCTGGAACTTAAGTCTGCTATTAAGACCTTTGACACATTGGATGAGGCCCACCCATATTATGGATTTGTTTTACTCAGAGCCTACTGATTTAAATAGGTTAATCCCATCTAAAAATCCTTTAAAAGCAATGGTTAGACTGGTGTTTGATCAAGCAGCTGGATACCATAGCCTAGCCAAGATGACGCATGAGATTAATTGTTACGTGATATTTTTAATTATAATTTTTGAAACAATATTTTAAAATTAAGTTTGATTCAGTGTGAGTATGTCTTTGGAAGTCTGGAGCTCTGAGAAGAATGAAAAGTTGTTGTTTACTTTGAGAGGCAAATAGTATTGAAAGAGCCATAGATTTGCAATTGGGTAATTTGGGTTCAAATACATTCCAGCTATGCCATTTACAGTTTGTGTGACTTTGGTCAGGTTTCTTGAACTTGAGTCTCAATTTCCATGTTAATAAAATAAGATATTACTTTATCAAGCTACTTTAATAAGCGAGAGAATGCTTGTAAAACTCCCACTGAAGTGACTGGCATATAGTGGCATTTAATACATGATAACTCATTATTATCATAGTGATTATTATTATAAGCTTAAGTTTATATTACGAAGTTTTTTATTTCCCTTTATATCTTTTAAACTATATCCTTTTACCAAGTGTACTGTACTTTCTATCATTTATGGGAAAAATTGAATCAAAATCTGGCATTCTCAATTTTAGGGTTCTTTTTTCTAAGAATATTGTAATTGAACAAATAAAAGAGACAGTTGATATTATGCCATCAGAGGGTTGGACAAAGGTTAACTGAGGTATCCTGAAAAGCATCTGCCATGCTGGAGAGGATGTGGAGAAATAGAAATGCTTTTACGCTGTTGGTAGGAGTGTAAATTAGTTCCACCATTGAGGAAGACAGTGTGGTGATTCCTCAAGGATCTAGAACCAGAAATATCATTTGACTCAGCAGTACCATTACTGGGTATATAGCCAAAGGATTATAAATCATTCTACTATAAAGACATATGTACACATAGGTTTATTGCAGCACTGTTCACAATAGCAAAGACTTGGAACCAACCCAAATGCCCATCAGTGATAGACTGGATAAAGGAAATATGGCATATAAACACCATGGAATACTATGCAGCCATAAAAAAGGATGAGCTCATGTCCTTTGCAGGGACATGGATGAAGCTGGAAACCATCATTCTCAGCAAACTAACACAAGAACAGAAAACCAAACACCGCATGTTCTCACTCATAAGTGGGAACTGAACAATGAGAACACATGGACACAGGAAAGGGAACTTCACACACCGGGGCTTTTCAGGGGCTGGGGGACTAGGAGAGGGATAGCATTAGGAGAAATACCTAATGTAGATGACAGGTTGATGGGTTGATGGGTGCAGCAAAACTCCATGACATACTGTATACTTATGTAACAAACCTGCACATTCTGCAGATGTATCCCAGAACTTAAAAGTATAATTAAAAAAAAAAAAAAAAAGCATCTGCCCCAGAGCTGGGGCCAATAAGTTTGGCTTGTTGTGTTTTAGTCATTGGTATATAACTTTTCTGAAGTTATGTGTTACAGTTAAGTACTTTCTAAGAGTGCATTATAAGCTTAATTTATTGTTTTGATACCAGCATTTGTTAAAATGGAACAGTATTTTCTAGAAAAGCTTTAAAGTAGTCATATTCTTACAGATTTTAAATCTAGGATTTTGTCTAATTATTGATTTATTGAGTAGCTCTGGGATTTTTTTCAGAAATTAAAAAAAAATCTTTCATCTGTATGATTTTTCAGTTTTGTTTGGAATTATTTTTTTGTCATAGCATTTTTAAAGCACTCATTTTAATTTAATAAAATGATGAGTGTGTCTCCTAAAGTTGACAACACAACTGCAAATTGTATTTTTTTGCATTTCTTTGTTGGCAGTAGTTTCCTATTGGCTGTTCTGTACTTCTCTCTCTCTCTTTCTCTCTCTCTCTCTATATAAAATATATTTTATTTTATTTTATTTTATTTTGTTTTATTTTTTGAGAGATGGGGTCTCGCTCTGTCACCCAGGCTGGAGTGCAGTGGCACGATCTCAGCTCACCGCAACCTCCGCCTCCCAGGTTCAAGTAATTCTCCTGCCTCAGCCTCCTGAGTAGCTGGAACTACAGGTGCATGCCACCACACCCAGCTAATTTTTTTTGTAGTTTTAGTAGAGACGGAGTTTTACTATATTGGTCAGGCTGCTCTCAAACTCCTGACCTCGTGATCCACCTGCCTTGGCCTCCCAAAGTGCTGGGATTACAGGCGTGAGCCACTGCTTCCGGCCACTTGTCAATATATTTAAAATTCTTTTTTATTTTTAGCTTGTCAGTATTGACCTTAATATTTGTGGTATTGGGAGTATCATGATAGCAGATAGGACTTTGGAAAATCTATTATTAGAGGGCTTCACATGGGTGCTTCTGTAGTAAAATGAATGGCGAAAAGAGACTTAATCATTTATAGCCATTAGCTTCCGATAAATCTCCCAGAAAATAAGTGGATTGGAGTCCGTTAACCTGAGCTTCCGATAGCATAATGGGAGTTGAGCTTAGGGCCTGTTTCCTAGTAAGTAACCTACTGAGGCTAGATCAAAAGGATCTGGTAATACTGAGTTTCTTAGTACCAAATTGAAAATGGAATTCTTTTTTTTAAAAAAGGCCTTTGTTACAACCTTATTGCCTGAGATGATGTAACATGTTAATGGGTTATCCATTTTGTATTGTTGTGTGTGTGTGTGTGTGTGTGTGTGTGTGTGTGTAGAGAATACACACAATCTCAATGCTGAAATGTAAGCTAATTATTTTCAAGCACTTAGGGTATTACAGTCTAAGGTAAGAAACAGTAAGCTAGTACTCATTTGTTGTGCTAAGCAAATTACTAATTATTTAGGTGAGCATGAAGAAGAAATCAAAACCAGAAAGGTTTAGGGATATTAATGTTCTTCAAGTTAGTTAAGAAAGTTAGCAGCAGCCACTGACTCTTAATGAGGACCTACTATGTATAAGCTACTACTATTTTATGCTCATTTTCCTCACAAGAACTCTATGAAGTAGATACTACATTATTGCAGGTCTCCAGTCGCATATCCAGCACTCAAGGCAAGACATGTTTCACAATTCATGACTTTTTTAGGTTTTTAGAAAAATGACACATGGGCCAGGCGCAGTGGCTCATGCCTGTAATCCCAGCACTTTGGAAGGCTGAGGCAGGCGGATCCACGAGATCAGGAGATTGAGACCATCCTGGCTAACACGGTGAAACCCCATCTCTACTAAAAATACCAAAAATTAGCTGGGCGTGATGGCACGCGCCTGTAGTCCCAGCTACTTGGGAGGCTGAGGCAGAAGAATTGCTTGAACCCGGGAGGCGGAGGTTGCAGTGAGCCAAGATTGCACCACTGCACTCCAGCCTGGCGACACAGCGAGACTCCATCTCAAAAAAAAAAAAAAAAAAAGAGAAGTGACACATGTATATACTTTGTATCAGTGGTCCCCAACCTTTTTGGCACCAGGAACTGGTTTGTGGAAGACAGTTTTCCACTATTGAATTCTGCCTGGAGTATACGTTTTAAAATTCAGTATGTACCTTCATATTACAGACTCTCTACTGTACCCACTATATTGTGCATTACAACATCTGAACTCAGTGAGTGGTTTTAGGTTCATTGTCAGGACTCTGGATCCTTTTATATGGCATATAAGCATTTTAACTTGTTTCTTGCCATATTTTCAGAACAGCCTTGTGTATGTCTGGGAACAATAAATAGGCAGTTTCATTATCACTGTTGTGCTAGGGCATGTTCAAAGTTAGACAGATGAGTAGCTGTTCATCAATATATGTAAAACCTAGACAGATAATTAGCTATTCATCAATATATGTAAAACCTAATTATTAAAAAATGTAATGTCCTATGTCTGTGCACTGGGAGATCCAGGAAAGGTAAAAGTTAAGTCATTATCCTCAAGGAGATTGCTGTCTAGTTGGAGGTGTATATTATACTATTTGTTCTGTTGTTTCAGTGGGATTTGGAGTGGGAGAGAAAGATATGTTAAACAGAAAGCCTGAAGAGAGGTGTGGGTGTCCAGTGTGTCAGAGAATGCCTCCTTCTTGTAGCGTCCAACCCAATTGTTTTGGGAGTTAGAAATATAACGCAGTCAGTCCCCCAACTTACAGAAATACAACGTAGACCATCTGGTACGTCACAGTTGTGTAGTAACAGCAGGAGGGAGCATTGGCTGAGTCTGAGGGGAGAGCTGGGTGCTCCTTGCGCCTCCCTGGCCCTGGCAGGTCTCTTTGCTGATCTTATGCTGCTTTCTGAGGTGCCTGTTTTTAGAATGCTTCTCCAGGTAGCCAGCACCAGTGGACCATCATTGAAGTAGTAGTGGGAGTTGAAAGAGATAGGGAGGGCCTTCCAGGTAGATAGTGTGGACAAAGGCACTGAGCCTGAAAAGAGAATGGCCCGGTTGAGTAATTTTAAGTAGTTTAAGATGGCACAGTGCCAGGCACACAGTCTCTTCATAAATGATTATTCAAAGATTGAGTGAGTGAACAGATGAATGAATGGGCTAGATTGTAGCATGTGTGTGGAATTAGGTAAGAGATTCTTAGACTTGGCTATAATTGCCTAGTAAATCATCCTTCCATAGCCCCTTTATAAGGTAAATACCTAGTCATAAAGTTCAATCTGTGATTCACTAGTTATATTTACAAATTGCTTAGTCTCTGGGCCTGTTTCCTCACCTATAAACAAGGTAGTTAGGCTTGGGAACTCTATTCCTTCCACCTTTAGAATAGCTGTGATTTTAAAAGGAACAGGGAACAACTAGTGCTTCTGTTGGGGGTTCAGAGCTGAGCCTCTTCTGCTGTCCTGGCTCTCTAGGCATCTCTCTGGCCTGTCACAGAGGTTGGATGACTGGGATGCCTTGTGGATGCCCAGATGTTCCTGGGATACTTCCAGTTTTGTGGGTGATGGTAGTGTCTGTGTGTTCTTCCTTTGCCATCTGGGCCATGGATTTGAAAGGTATACCACCATTTATATTTAATATCTAGGGTGGTGAGATAAAAACTTCTATTAGATTTTTATAACTAGAAATGGAATAAATGCTGTATCTAGTTAATAATTAGGAAAACTTGACTCATATTTTTTATTTGGGGCTTAAGGAGAAAATAAACTTTAGGGATTTTTTTTTTTTTCCTGCTTGAATTCAGTGGGGTCTTCCTCAAAATCTTAAGTGGGAGTTTTCAGTTCCCCTTGTAATGTCAACCTCAGCAAATTTCTTCTGTTAATATGGAAAGAATTGTTGGACAGGTGGTAAGGGTAACTGAGCAGTGGGTAGGGGTGAGTTCAAAGAAGAGAAATCCTACAGACGATGGTTGGTTGGGTGATAAATATGAAGGATTGTGTACTGATATATTCCCTGTGGTGGTCTGCAAGAGTGTGTGGGAGACATTTGTTCTCATTTCCTGTTTCATCACAGCCTGCCACCTGCTGTGTCGCTATACAAAGTAACAGTACTTTTAAAGATTGCTGTTTAGGAAATCATGTTTTATATGTCAGGAAGCTGGGTTTTTTTTTTTTTTTTTT
>NW_012105187.1:662715-710989 GCF_000951045.1 Mandrillus leucophaeus
AGATAGGGAGGGCCTTCCAGGTAGATAGTGTGGACAAAGGCACTGAGCCTGAAAAGAGAATGGCCCGGTTGAGTAATTTTAAGTAGTTTAAGATGGCACAGTGCCAGGCACACAGTCTCTTCATAAATGATTATTCAAAGATTGAGTGAGTGAACAGATGAATGAATGGGCTAGATTGTAGCATGTGTGTGGAATTAGGTAAGAGATTCTTAGACTTGGCCATAATTGCCTAGTAAATCATCCTTCCATAGCCCCTTTATAAGGTAAATACCTAGTCATAAAGTTCAATCTGTGATTCACTAGTTATATTTACAAATTGCTTAGTCTCTGGGCCTGTTTCCTCACCTATAAACAAGGTAGTTAGGCTTGGGAACTCTATTCCTTCCACCTTTAGAATAGCTGTGATTTTAAAAGGAACAGGGAACAACTAGTGCTTCTGTTGGGGGTTCAGAGCTGAGCCTCTTCTGCTGTCCTGGCTCTCTAGGCATCTCTCTGGCCTGTCACAGAGGTTGGATGACTGGGATGCCTTGTGGATGCCCAGATGTTCCTGGGATACTTCCAGTTTTGTGGGTGATGGTAGTGTCTGTGTGTTCTTCCTTTGCCATCTGGGCCATGGATTTGAAAGGTATACCACCATTTATATTTAATATCTAGGGTGGTGAGATAAAAACTTCTATTAGATTTTTATAACTAGAAATGGAATAAATGCTGTATCTAGTTAATAATTAGGAAAACTTGACTCATATTTTTTATTTGGGGCTTAAGGAGAAAATAAACTTTAGGGATTTTTTTTTTTTTCCTGCTTGAATTCAGTGGGGTCTTCCTCAAAATCTTAAGTGGGAGTTTTCAGTTCCCCTTGTAATGTCAACCTCAGCAAATTTCTTCTGTTAATATGGAAAGAATTGTTGGACAGGTGGTAAGGGTAACTGAGCAGTGGGTAGGGGTGAGTTCAAAGAAGAGAAATCCTACAGACGATGGTTGGTTGGGTGATAAATATGAAGGATTGTGTACTGATATATTCCCTGTGGTGGTCTGCAAGAGTGTGTGGGAGACATTTGTTCTCATTTCCTGTTTCATCACAGCCTGCCACCTGCTGTGTCGCTATACAAAGTAACAGTACTTTTAAAGATTGCTGTTTAGGAAATCATGTTTTATATGTCAGGAAGCTGGGTTTTTTTTTTTTTTTTTTTTGAGTCCCATTAAAGACTGATCCAGGAAGCATCTCTCTGTATGAAAGTTGGTGTGTATGTGTGTGTTTGTGTGTGTGTTGACAACTTAGGAAATTGGTGATTGATGCAGAAAGGAAGATAATGAGTAACTTGGGATTGTGCCTATATGGATGTTTTGTCTACACGTGGGTGGAGGAAAATACTTGACGCTGTGTTCTGTAGCTATTACCCTGTGGAGTTTCTCACTTGAAAATTGAAGCCGCGTCCAGATACAGCTGTAATTCAGAATAATAGCAAGTATAGTACCGTCTTTGTTTTTCTGGGCCCTGGGAAGACAAGTCTACAGCTCTTTGAGGTTCATGTGTGACTCTACATTCCGGCGTCATTATTTGCAGGTTTGATATTTGCATGTTTGCCTACTTGCTAAGCTTTGAAACCACAGAAATCAATCTTTATGGTAGTTTTGTGGTCATTTGGGGACATCTACAGAGCAGTGAAAAATGTGAGTCCCTGAAACACATTCTCAGCTGAAGTGAAAGGAGGTAATGTTCTGCCTTCTTGTTTCAGCTGCCCTACTGTAAATAAGGATCACTTTCTCAGCCTATTTAGTGCCAGATTTTCCCCATTTCTGTCCTTTTTATTGGTGATTTCACTGCCTAACATGACCCTCAAGCATAGTGCTGAAGTGCCCTCTTAAGTTCCCAAACACAAGAAGGTGTGCGCTTTAGGGAGAAGGTGTGTGTGATGGGTAAGCTTTATTCAGGTAAAACACATGGGAAACAAGGTTGTATTCTGTCCAGTTGACGAAAATGTTGAGACCAGAGGCTCGCAGATGTCAAATCCTGGAACAATGGTTCTGTATTCTCTAATGCAGTGTTACGTTATAGAAATACAAGTACCACGAGCAGTGACAATTGTATTTAGAGTAGAAGCTAATTGCTCCTAGTCATGGTTCATATGTCTGGGTGAATATGGGGCATTTTTATGCCTTGTGAAACATATTTTAAAAGTTACCTTTTGAAAGTTAAGGGAACTGTTTGGTTTGGAGCTAAGAACAAATAATAGCACATAGGTAGTTTGACTTTCTGAATTCTTTTAAGTCTGCTATTTGGAGGCACTGTTTGTGATAATGTGACCTTAGTGAGCTTCTGAGTATGGATGAAATCTTGTTACAACACATTCCAAAGACGATGAGGCATGGGGACATTTAATTCAAGTGTCCTTGCAGGGTCTGCAGACAGCATTTTGAATATCTTAAACTCCAAGGGTCCTAGCTGACTTATGTATCTGTCTGCTTCCTTAGAGGCCAGTTTCATAGAGAACCTTCTTTCCTCAGATTTTCAACATTGTATTTGCAAAGACCCTTATTTATGGGTGTGGTCACTTCTAGAATGAATGCCTCAATTGAAGCTGGGAAATGGTGGAAGAGACTTTTTCCACATTGCTATTACTGGGAGCTGTGAGAGACTATTGGGGTGGTGTGATTAATGAATGTCTTTTGGGTATTGTAGATTAAAACAGGGGTCCCCAACCCCTGGGCCGCGAACTGGTACCAGTCTGTGGCCCTGTTAGGAACTGGGCTGCACAGCAGGAGGGGAGCAGCGGGCAAGTGAGCGAAGCTTTATTTGTATTTATATCTGCTCCCCATTGCTTGCCTTATGGCCTGAGCTCTGCCTCGTGTCAGGTCAGCTGCAGCATTGGATTCTCATAGGAGCATGAACCCTGTTGTGAACTGTGCACGCAAGGGATCTAGATTGTGTGCTTCTTATGAGAATCTAATGCCTGATGATCTGTCACTGTCTTCCATCACCCCCAGATGGGACCGTCTAGTTGCAGGAAAACAAGCTCAGGGCTTCCACTGATTCTACATTATGGTGAGTTGTATAATTATTTCATTATATATTACAATGTAATAATAATAGAAATAAAGTGCACAATAAATGTAATGTGCTTGAATCATCCTGAAACCGGTTCCTGGTGCCAAAAAGGTTGGGGACTGCTGGATTAAAGGACAGAGTCAACTGGACATCATTGCACCATCATTGCTTGGTGTTTTAGTAGCATTAAGACTGAAGTTTTGCTTTTTAAATTTACTTTTATATGTTGCTAGAGAGGATTTAGTTCTGCCTCTGGTGATACTCAGCTAGGTTTTTTAGAATGGTCTTTCTGTGGGACAAGAAAAAAATCTCAGAAAGCTAACAAAATAGGTAGGGATTTCTGGATATAAACCTAGGAGAAGTTAGGAACAACAGAAGTAAGCCTTGAATGCCTTTTCCAATTTGAAAAAAAAATAGCTATAAAAACAAAGATTTTGGCAGCCGTATAGGGAGACAGAGTCAGAGTTCAGGGCCTTTCAAAGATAGGTGGTCTGATAACCCTCCCAAACCTTTCGGCTTGTTCTCTAAAAAGCTTTTATCATCTGGGTAAAGGGAAAACAGAAATACACCATTCTGTGAGTAGAGTTGGAGCCAGCTTTGCATCACCTAGGTAACCCAGCAGGCATTCAAGCCTTGAACTTGTGTTAAGGTCAAGCCAGTTTGGTGTTACTCCCAGGTGTCTGGTATAAGCAATTGAACATTCTTTTAGAGCAAGATAGTGGGCCTCAAAGTACTCATATATATATATGTATGTCTGTTCTAAAATACAGTGTCCAGCACATAGTCAAAGATGACCAGGCACATTAAAAAACAGGGCTATAAGTGAAAGAAAACCTAGCAAAATAATAGACAAGAGAAGCAGATACCCAGATTTCAGGTGTAGAAATTACAGCTGTGTTTAGTATGCTTAAAGGAAAAAAGGACAAGTTTGAAGATCAGGCTACTGGAAACGACAAAAAAGTGGCATAGATTACATAGGTGAGAAAACAACCTTGTAATTCTGGAACTAAAAAAATCCATTGCTGGGTTTAATTTGCAGGATTTATACATGTTGACCCATGATTTTTATTACTCCTTTTTCCCTTAGATGATTCGGTATCAAAGTTATACTAGCTTCATAAAGTGAAATGGAAAATATTCATTGTTTTTCTGTTCTAAAAAAATGAAATTATGCAGTTATTCAAATGGAATACATACCAACATTAGTCGTATGTATCTTTTATAAACTGACAGGTTAGTGCCACCAAGGAGTCACAAGTTTCTGTTCATAGAGTATTTTTATACAGAAAAGCAGTGAATTTAATAGCACTTTTTATTCTCTTGAGTTTTAGGGACCTATAACTCAGGAAAGGCTGAGTATTTGGAATGTAAGAGTGACATGTTCATGTGTAAAACAAGTGCTGTTATTTCAAAAATACATCATAAAAGTTTACCATACAGTGTGTGGTTTACCCTTGGAGATGAATAGAAGACAGAGGCAGTAAAGCCACTTACTTAGTAGTGGTTTACTGAGTGTTCTGCCACTCTTGACAGGGTCCTGGTCTAAAGCTGGCACTATCAGCATGTGAAAGACTGCAGTCCGTAAAGACCTGGGGAAGAGAAGACATTTTCTGTAGGAACTTAATTGTTCAGTAATATTGAGCTGAGTTGCAGGTTTTATAAAGGAAGAGGAGGCTAAGTACTTATTGAAGGAAGAGCTAGATATAGAACATCTTTTCCCTTTATTCTATTATGGGAGATTTTTGACATTTTATGAGTTAGAAAAGGTTATCTTTTTCATTCTGATCTGTTGGTTTTATACCTTTAATCCCCAGCCTTACTGTGAATTACTGGAGTCTGTTTTTAAAATCTTGGAAATTTTTTATTTAGTGCTGCAAAAAAGAAAAATGAAACTTTACCTGAATACTAGGTAATTGAACAGACGTAACTGAAACCTCTTCCATTTATCTACCTTGGGTGTATATATTGGCCTTCATCTCACTTAGTTTTTATTTCCTGCCAAGTTCAAACACAACCTCAATCCCACTTAAGACTAAAAGAATTATACTGAAACAAGATTTGCCCACTGCTTATGTTTTTCTTGTCTAACGGAAAGTATTTTCCAAGATAGATTATTAAAATTATAGATACATTTGAGCAAGAATGAAAAAGAAAATGAACTCTCAGGTTACCTCAGAGTTCTGTCTGATGTGGGCTTTTTTTTTTTTTTTTTTTTTGAGACAGGGTATTACTCTGTCACCCAGGCTGGAGTGTAGTAGTATGATCACAGCCCACAGCAGCCTGAACCTCTCCAGGCTCACGTGATTCTCCCACCTCAGCCCCAAGCAACTGAGACTGCTGGTGTGCGCCACCACACTTGGCTAATTTTTACAAAGACGGTTTTTTGCCACGTTGCCCAGGCTGTTCTCAAAGTCCTGGACTCAAGCAATCCACCCACCTTGGCCTCCCAAAATGTTGGGAATACAGGAATGAGTCACCGCACCCGGCCTATCTGATGTTTTTAGTCTCTTTACAAGCACGGGTTCTGAGTGGCTGTCAGTCCTGTGGTCTCTAAACTTTGATTAAGCATGCTAGTAGTAAAATATGTCTTGGCATACTCCTGTAATGCCTGTATATTGATTTATACTTATAAATAATACACATATATGGTATAGTAACATATATATTACAAGGATAGAAAATAGCTTAGAAGGATGTGGCAAAACTAAATATAGTGTTTTTAGTATTTTCTCACACATCTCAAGGGACCTCTTGTTTACTCATTTTGGATACTGATGATCCAGACTCCCCACTTCTCCCAGAAACAGGGAACTTATACTTTCTCGAGTTAGCCCATTTCAAGTATTGTGTTAGTTTGTATAGTACAGTGATTGGAATGAGTAGCCACAAGCATTTGATGGAGCACGACTCTCATATTCTGGGAGAATTTTTAAAACTTCATTTCCTTTCAAACAGATCCTTGAGTTCTGGATATTTGAAATGTTTGGTTTGTGACTTTCAGTTACCTCCTTTGTGGAGAGGAAGAATAAGAGCTATTACAGTAACAGTTTCTTAATGCCTTGGCACTCTGGGACATATGAAATCAGTAGATTTGACATTATGTTGTCTGATCAATTTCTCTAAATGCTTCTGCAGCTGTCATAAGCAATGGCTCATAAAACCTCATTCTGTATTTTACCAGATCTTATAGCTGTGGATACAGAGAGAACTTTTTATTTCTTTAGCAATTCCTTTCCAACAGTAAACCTGTAACTATGCCTCAGCAGTAAAGGATGGAAATGAAGAATCCCATCACCCTTTGGAAGTTTGTGTGCTTTCCGAGCTTTTTTGTGATTGTTGGGCACATTTTATATTCATGCTTTCAGCTTACTTTTGTTCTCCTTTATCCCTGAGTAGAAAAAAAAGACATTTTGTCTAATTGAGATTTGTCATTTTTAATTGTTAGCAGTAAGGAACAAAAGAGTGCTGCAGTGGGATGTTTGATGAAAAATGAGAAACATGAGGGAAAGCACCTCAGTAGTTGTACTTTGCTCCTTTGATGTTTTCCATGACTGTTTGTTCATCCTTCTTAACCATCTTTGTCCATCAGCCCAGGGGAGCAGTGGAACCAAGCTGCTGGGTGAGAAGGCGGGAGGGGCTAGCCTCCTTTTTCTCTTCCCTAGTTCTTCCCCCTCACGTCAGCATATCCTACCTTGGTAGCCCTTTAGGAAGAGACAGTGTACCCAGACCGTATTGAATTCATCAAATCCCCCATCAAGACAAAGTCAGTCTGCCAGTTGCTTTCCTTCTTTTCTACCATCTGTTGCCAGTCCATCATGTGGGTATACTCTCTAATGTGGTAGGTTTGACCATTGGTTATTGAAGCTCAGATATACATTTGTATAGAAAATCACTGGCACTCAAAACATTTGTACACATGCAGAAGAAAAATCTCTTAGAGACCCCACTGTGTCTCCCCTTACCATCTAATACCGTGTCCTAAATACTTAAACACAGAAAAATAGTATAACTTTATTCCCAGGTACTTAAGGAAGGACCTCTTGATTTTAGTTGTTACCTAGTGACTTTTCACTGCAGTCTCTTGAAGTAGCCAAGATCGCGTTTTATGAGTTCATTTTGGTAACTGATGTAATCAAGAGATACTTTGGAAAACAGTGTGGGTTGCTTTTGTCGAATTTAGAGAAAACAGAAGAAAGGACCTAAAAGGAAAACAATCTCAAACTTAACTTGCCCCTGCATTTCTCCTTTTTTTTTTTTTTTTTTTTGAAAAGCTTGTATTCTTGGTGAAAGTCTTAGGGAAGTGATTCCTTTGAAGTACTCGGCAGAATAATTATATAGCATTTTCATTTTACATTGTGATCCTAGAGGTAATCCTGTTAGTCATTTTGGAGAGGGAAGGCTAAATGATAGCAGACAATGCTGGCTATTTGCAGGAATGCCTTTCCCTGTATCCTCTTCCCTGTTGTTTGTTCTCAGTGCTGTTGCTTCTGATGACTAGCTCTTTTTCTAAACAAATGTTTGTTTTTTCCGTAGGTTATTGGGGTACAGGTGGTGTTTAGTTACATAAGTTCTTTCGTGGTGATTTGTCAGATTTTGGTGTACCCGAGCATTATACACTGCACCCTATGTGTAATCTTTTGTCCCTTGCCCCCCTCCCACCCTTCCCATCAAGTCCCCAAAGTCCATTGTATCATTCTTATGCCTTTGCATCCTCATAGCCACATATCAGTGAGAACAAACGATGTTTGGTTTTCCATTTCTGAGTTACTTCACTTAGAGTAAGAGTCTTCAGTCTCATTCAGGTCACTGCAAATGCCATTAATCTGTTCCTTTTTATGGCTGAGTAGTATTTTTATGGCCATCATATATATATATACACACCACAGTTTCTTTATCAACTCCTTGATTGATGGGCATTTGGGTTGGTTCCACGATTTTGCAGTTGTGAATTGTGCTGTTATAAAACCGATGACTAGCTCTTACCAGTTTTCTCTCTCATGTGTTTGGGGCAATAAGTTGTCTCTTAAATTTATTCAACCCTGACATTATATTTTTCTTATCCCTTAAAAGTTGTGTTTTGCTTTTTGTTTGCTTGTGTGTATGTTTGTGTGTTTGCATTTTAGTGTACTTACAAAAGGTTTTGGTTCAGAGAGATTACTCCCAACAAGAATTTTATTACATTTTGTATTCTTGACTAGTTATGTATCCTATTGTTTTCTGCATCTGGAGATAAGGTGTTAACTGGAAAGATACTTACCACATTGGAATGTTAATTGCTTTTTTAAATGTGCTTAAGGCCCAAAGTTCAATTAATAAGATAGGATTCTCATATCCCAAAATCTTGAGCTAAGGGCAGGAACTAAACCTTTAATAGATGGAGTTGGCCGGGGGTGGTGGCTCATGCCAGTAATCCCAGCACTTTGGGAGGCCAAGGCGGGCGGATCATGAGGTCAGAAGATTGAGACCATTCTGGCTAACACGGGGAAACCCTGTCTCTACTAAAAATACAGAAAAATTAGCCAGGTGTGGTGGCGGGCGCCTGTAGTCCCAGCTACTCGGGAGGCTGAGGCAGGAGAATGGCGTGAACCCGGGAGGCGGAACTTGCAGTGAGCAGAGATCACGCCACTGCACTCCAGCCTGGGCTACAGAGTGAGAGTCCGTCTCAGGAAAAAAAAAAAAAAAAGTAGATGGAGTAATTTTAACTCATTCTTACGTTGTTGTTTAAAGGCAACGCTGTGAGATTAAGGGAATCATGACATGTAATTCATGTAAGAAATTGTAATAGTAGGAGCTTTATTAGCATATAAAGAATATTGAGTCCAGGCACGGTGGCTCACGCCTGTAATCCCAGCAATTTGGGAGGCCGAGGTGGGCGGATCTCCTGAGGTCAGGAGTTCAAGACCAGCCTGACCAACATGGAGAAACCCTGTCTCTACTAAAAATACAAAAATTAGCTGGCCATGGTGGTGCATGCCTGTAATCCCAGCTACTCGGGAGGCTGAGGCAGGAGAATTGCTTGAACCTGGGAGGTGGAGGTTGCAGTGAGCCAAGATCATGCCTTTGTACTCCAGCCTGGGCAACAAGAGCAAAACTCCATCTTAAAAAAAAAAAATATTGAAAACAAGGAGGATTGAAGAGTGAAAATTTTAATCTCTGTCCTGCTCTCTGGGAGAGAGAGTGCTCTAATTTTAGACAACTAGACATTATTTTTAGACAGAACCATTGCTACAGAAGGGCAGTTTGCCATAATTCGATAGAACTGTTGCCTAAGAGTGTTCAGCTTTCATTTGTTCCATTTCTCTGCTTATCAAGCAACTTTCTGATCTCTAATCTGTTGTTTTTGTTTGTTTGTTTGTTTGTCTGTCTTTGAGATGGAGTCTAACTCTGTCACCCAGGCTGGAGTGCAGTGGTGTGATCTCAGCTCACTGCATCCTCCATCTCCCAGGTTCAAGTGATTCTCCTGCCTCAGCCTCCCAAGTAGGTTGGACTACAGGCACACGCCACCACACCCAGCTAATTTTTGTATTTTTAGTAGAGACAGGGTTTCACCATGTTGGCCAGGCTGGTCTTGAACTTCTGACCTCAAGTGATCTGCCTGCCTTGGCCTCCCAAAGTGCTGGGAGGCAATTCACCTTCCTCAGCCTCCCAAGTAGCTGGGATTACAGGTGTGAGCCCTGCACATGCCCAGCCCTCTAATCTGGTCTTCTGTGAGGACTTGTCCTGTGCAGATATCTATTCCCATTGTTTTAACAAAAATAGCTTTCGTTGAAATTTTTACATATGATTGTTTATGGTATTTAAATCAGTTTGGTTATCACAAGTCAGTTCCCTGGAACCTAATCAGCATTTAATGGACTGATAAAAATTCTGAATTTGAAAAGCTGTAGATCAGGTGATTTTACTTAAAATAACTAACCAGCATTATTAGATTACACAGAATTCTGCCAAAAAGAAACATAAATGTTTTTATTACTGTAGTCATTTTACAGTGATACTCCAGATCTCATTGAGTAATAATAATGCCATCCATGACAATGTTAAAAAGGTTTTTTTTTTTTTTTTGGATGGGCATGGTGGCTCATGCCTGTAATCCCAGCACTTTGCGGGACGGAGGTGAGTGGATCACCTGAGGTCAGGAGTTTGAGACTAGGCTGGCCAACATGGTGAAACCCCATCTCTACTAAAAATACAAAAAATTAGCATGTGTGTAATCCCAGCTACTCCGGAGGCTGAGGCAGGTGAATTGCTTGAACCTGGGAAGCGGAGGTTGCAGTGAGAAGAGATTATGCCATTGCACTCCAGCCTGGGCGACAGAGACTCTGTCTCAAAATAAAAATTTTTTGTTTTGCTTTTTTAAAATTGTACTAGCTATTTTTTCCACAGGTGCTATTTAAGTTATCACAGTTTCTAGGCTGTGTCCTTCATCATTGATTATCTACATCCATATAGCTGATCACTGATGAAATATACATGTGCAAAACTTGGAGATGTGGACACTAGTTTTAGCTGCAACTTCTGAAGGGACAGGATGGGCTGGGGCAGGGTGAAGTAGTGGGTATACCTGGAGTCTTCAGTGGATCAGCCCCACTGTTGTCACCTCCCTTTCTCTGGAAGCTAAGGATTCTCTGTTAGATCTTTTATCTCCTCAGCTGCAGCCTTGGGGCTTAGGGTGGTTGATAATAACCCCAGCTCCACTTATTGGTCACTGAGTTGAGTCAGACCTGCTGGGGATCAGAGGTTTTGTTTCTTCCTGTTTATTTCTTCCATCCTCAGTAGCTGGTTAAATCTCAACCATTGTAGTTTGATGCCAGTATTTTAAATCCTGTGTTAAATAGGAAACTTAATGTTGTTAGACTGTATGGTAAGGTTTTAGTTTTTAGCTTTTTTTCCAACACAATCCTTGGCTTTGCTGATTTGGACCTGATAGCTGGCCTTAGGACAACTTTTTGGCAGTACTAATGTTCTCAGATATTTTTAAAATGTATTTTGTTTATTTATTTATTTTGAGACGGAGTTTCACTCTTGTTGCCCAGGGTTGAGTGCACTGGTGCGATCTCGGCTCACTGCAACTTCCATCTTCTGGTTTCAAGTGATTCTCCTGCCTCAGCCTCCCGAGTAGCTGGGACTACAGGTGCCTGCCACCACACCCAGCTAATTTTTATATTTTTGATAGAGATGGGGTTTCACTATCTTGGCCAGGCTGGTCTTGAACTCTTGACCACATGATCTGCCCGCATCGGCCTCCCAAAGTGCTGGGATTACAGGTGTGAGCCACTGTGCCCAACCTGTTCTCAGATTTTAATACTTTTGAATGTAAACTGCCTTCGAAAGGCTATATAACACAGTTCATTTGGCTTCTAAAACAAGTGTTTTAAATGAAATTTAGTAACTTTATGGCCAGGTGTAGTGGCTCACACCTGTAATCCAGCACTTTGGGAGGCCGAGGCAGACGCATCACTTGAGGTCAGGAATTCGAGACCAGCTTGGCCAATGTGGTGAAACCCCATCTCTCCTGAAAATGCAAAAATTAGCTGGGCGTGGTGTGCACACCTGTGGTCCCAGCTACAGTGAGCTGAAATTGCGCCACTACACTCCAGCCTGGGCAACACAGTGAGACTCCGCCTCAAAAATAAATACATCCATCCATCCATCTTTAGAGCATTTTTAGGTTCACAGAAAAATTAAGTCAAAAGTGCAGAAATCCCACATATTTTCTTCCTAGATCACCACACACATAGCCTCTGCGGTTGTCAGCTTTTCCTATCAGAATGGCATGATTGTTATAATCAATGAAACATTAACGTATCATAATCCCCTAAAGTCCATAGTTTAGGCTCACTCTTGGTATTGTGCATTCTAAGGATTTGGACAAATGTTTCATGACATGTGCTGTTACAGTATCATTCAAAGTAGTTTCACTGCCCTGACAGTCCTCTGCTCTGCCTTTCATCTTTCTCTCCTCCCCTACCTCCAGGCAATCACAGACCCTTTTACTGTCTCCTTTCTCAGAATGTCATATAATTGGAGTCATAGAGTATGGAGCCTTTTCAGATTGGCTTCTTTCATTTACTTATATGAATATAAGTTTCCTCTGTATCTTTTTGTGGCTTGATAGCTCATTCTTTTTATCAGTGGATAATATTCCATTGTATGCATGTACCACAGTTTATCCATTCAATTACTGAAGGACATATTGATTGCTTCCAAGTTTTGTCAATTGTGAATAAAATTTCTATAGACACATCTGTACATATTTTTGTGTGAACATACATTTTCAACTCAGTTGAGCAAATTCAAGAGTAAATCACCATACATTTATCAGAGCATTCATCAATTGTATGCTAAGAGTATATTTACTTTTGTAAGAAACTGCCAAACTGTCTTCCAAAGTAGCTGTACCATTTTGCATTCCCACCAGCGATGAATGAGAGGAGTAATGCTTTTGAATCCTAAAGAGATTGTGATGTTAAATGTACTTTTGATGATTTCCTTGTGGAGATGTCATTATGGTAAAGGAGGTGACTGGTGATAGGTGTGTGTGCAGGCAGGAGTTGAAGGGCAAGGATTTCCCAATGTTTTCCCATCTCCAAATTACCATAGCTCATCCAGAAACTGTGTCTTACATTTTAGAATCACTGCTGGAAATGGAGTTACACTGTGGAGTTACATTGTTAATATGATTATGCACTAATGTGCCTTCATTATATTAGTACTGATGATGAAAGTATCTCTGTCATTTTAGACATGTAACTAGGCCTGTAAAGATGTCTTAATTGGGGGTTTATTAGGATTAGTGTCAACCATATGGCAACCATATCCCAGTGCTGGGAGTCCAAGTTAGAACTGTGACTTTGGACATTGCTCTTTAAGGTCAGAGTAGTTTCCTGTGAGGTTCTGCCAGCCTGAACCTTGATGTGGATAATATCATTTGTAATGTGGTGATATGGTGGCACAAGAGTTCTCTGGCCTCAGAAAACATAGCTTGTGTGAAGTTAGTGAAATGCTCATGCTTCTGCTGTCTGTGATACTGCATCTTTCAACATTTTTGGCCTTAACTGTGACTTGTTCTGGTGGGAGAACTTGGAAGAAGTGAAGAAAGATCAATAACTTTTTGAATTGGTGCAAGACAGAGAACGAAGAGAAGTATTGGGTTTTCTTTTACATTATTCTGTTACCATCAAAGGTAGATTCCCTATTATTGCCATATACATATGCTCTTTCATTCCACAGGATTAGTGTTGATGATGATCTATCTGCCTTTAAAGGTAGATCTCAATTTTAAAGTTGAGTTTTCTTTTGTAAAGTGAGAGTAAAATGGCAAGCAGATGGAAGCATCTCAAGCAAGCCATCCTTCCATCTGGGTGAATTGTAGCTAATATCCAGAAACAGTAAGAATCACACCTGGACGAGCTGCCAGCCAGCTGCCCATATGCTACCTGATGTACACTGGTATGGCCTGAGACTGAAACTTTGGTATAGGTACTGCTCAGTTAAATGTAGGTCATTCTCACATAGAATCCCATTTGGGCTACCATCTTGTTTCTTTTGAATCATGACATGAAGTTTACTATGTAAGTATGTATAAAATATTAGGCTATTTATCATTTTTCCTTTTAGAAGATTTTTAAAAAGGTTTTTGCCAACTTGAAGGTTTAAAAATGTTAATATAAGTGAAATAATTGGATGTCTATTTAAAATATTCATTTACATGTTTTAAATCACATATATACAGAATTGGGATTGTTTTCCACATTCTTACATTGTACAGGACAATTTTATTCTAGTTTTTTTACATACATCTTTGATATCAGTAGTTATTGAAGTCACTTTTTAGTCATCAGCATAATTTCCCAGATCATACTATATTCATTTTCATGAATACATTGTGATGCAGTACTTTTTAAATTTGTGTAAGATTGCTGTCACTAGAAGTTTTATCTCAAGCCGTGCATACTGATTTACGTCACGTTAGGATAGTTTTTTGCCCCCTTTCTCTCTTTGGTTTATATGTGGGATCTTTACAATATAACTATGCACTCTCCTGCCTTTAAAAAGCATATTATTTACAATATTCAGCACGTTTAATTTTAAAGCCATACCTACTAAGAATGACTACATAAATCTGGGTTAATTTCCTTTTCTCTTAAAAAAAAAGCAAAAGAAAACGAAACAAAATACTTTACATTACATATCCCAAATAAGCTTCTGACACTTGTATTATTTGAAGTCATATTAAGCTAATTTGATTTTCCCACAGTAATTGGTGGTGTAAAGTGAAGTACCTGGGAAGCTCTGTAAGAACTAGAAGATAAGACAGTTCTCCCTTTTCTGAAAGGAGAACTTAGAGGAGAAATTCTTTCATTATACTAGGCATATATGGTATTTAGAACTAGCCTGTGTCCCTATCTGTACATGTATTCATTGAAGTTCTCTGTGGGTTCCTTACGATGCATCCTTTTTTTATTGTGACATTAAGAGTGACAATAACAGGCATTTTACTCAATGTGAATATTCTTAAAATTCATTTATGAAAACTTCAGGAGAAACTCTGAAAGAAAATGTGGTTGAGGGTGTATATTTTATTGGTCCATTGTGTCAAAACCATCCATTCATATTTTATTACTTATTCAGAAGAAGAAATGTAAATTTGGTCGGGCACAGTGGCTCACGCCTGTAATCCCAGCACTTTGGGAGGCCGAGGCAGAAGGACCACGAGGTCAGGAGTTCGAGATCAGCCTGGCCAACATGGTGAAACCCCATCTCTACTAAAAATACAAAAATTAGCTGGGTGTGGTGGCACACACCTGTAATCCCAGCTACTCAGGAGACTGAGGCACGAGAATTGCTTGAACCCAGGAGGTGGGAGGCTGCAGTGAGCTGAGATCACACCAGTGCACTCCAGCCTGGGCAACAGAGTGAGACTCTGTCTCAAAAAAAAAAAAAAAAAAAAAAAAGTTTATGAAATCATCTATTTGGGCTTAGATTTTACTGTTTGTGCCTTTCCTAAGGCTTAGCACACCCTGCTCTGTGTTGCTCTCTGATTGGTGGTTTCACTGAATTGTCCCTGTTTTTTTGTTTGTTTGTTTTTGTTTTGTTTTGTTTTTTGCATCAGGGTCTTGCTGTATCACCTAGACTGGAGTGCATTAGTATGAACATGACTTACTGCAGCCTTGACCTCCCAGGCTCAAGGGATCCTCCCACCTTAGCCACCTGAGTAGCTAGGACCACAGGTGCACACCACCATGCTTGGCTAATTTTTGTGTTTTGTTTTTTTTTTCTGTAGAGATGGGATTTTACCATAGTTGCCCAGGCTTGTCTCGAACACTTGGGGTCAGGCGATCTGCCCACCTTGGCCTCCCAAAATGCTAGGATTGCAGTCATGAGCCAGCATGCCCGGCTGTATTCTTTTTGAGGGCAGGGGGAATGCATTTGTCCTTATAGGCTCCATTGCTGTAGGCATTTAGTACTGCTTGAAAATTAAATTAGAAAGTAAGTGCCACTTGGAAAGTTTATAAATATGCTTTATAAATTCTAAAGGTGTGGAAAATCGGTGATAATTGCTTTAGCCTCATACCATTCTTTTACTCTTGTTTTCTACCACTTAGCTCTTTTTCTCCTTCTTATATGCCTTTTATTTTTCACACTAATATTTTTCTTTTTCACTTATCACTGGACATTTAAGAACTTGGAGTGCTTGATCCTTAGGATACATTTGTGTCCACTTAAGTCTTTTAGGGAAGCCCTTGAAGGGCACTAAGTATAAGCAGACAATAAAAACAGGAATGCCTATATCCATTAATAAATAAATAAATAAATGTATATACAGGCCTTATTTCTCCCAAATTACACAATTATACTGTATAGTAGACTTGAAATTATATTTTTGTGGAAAGAAGGAAAGTCAGGAGACAAATCTAGTGAAGGCTGCCTTAACAGTGCAGAATCACTGTGCAGCAATGTGCTATATGGTCGCATTGCGATTCTAATCCGCCTACATGCATAAGTCAATGGGGTCTTTGCTCCAAACTTGTGGGAGAATGAACGAGCCAAGTAGTGGTGGGAGTTCAGTTTAGTTCCACTGTTTTGTAAATTGGGCTAATTTTCAAAGGGATTCAGACATTTACCTTTTCAAGTGATGGAAGCAAGAGGAGAGAATTCATCCTTTCTTGCTACTGAAGAATTTATTCTAAAACATTACATGTCACTTGTCCCTTGTGGCTAGATGTGGATAGAGATGTTGGATTATTTGTTTGGAGCCTGCAGATTGCACTGCTTCATCTTTTGTAGACATAGAAATCAAGAGTTATCTTTTTTCATCCAAAGATGGAGACAATTATTTGAGAACCCCATCGTTAGAAAATTTTTAGCCTTTAAAATAGAACCTTACCTTCTGTTACTCATTGCAAATTATTTTAACATAAACTTACCTGCAGCTGGGCTTATAGGACTCGACTTAGTACAGAATATTGGCAAAAGCATCGTACAGGGTCAGAAAATTGCTTAAGTCTGAACTTGATTGGAAATCAGCTGATATTTCATGTCTCTGATGTCCTTCATCGTTGTAAAATCAGTTGCTGTGGCATTTTAACATTTCTGTAGAACATTACTATGAGAAAGGAAAGTATTGAAAAGATCTAGTAATAGAGATATTTTCAGAAATCTAACAGATAAGATTGTAGAGTCAAGCTCTTTGGAGCTAGATGTATACATTAAAGTTCATCTTGTATAAACTCTTTATTTTACACTTAGAAAATTGAGGTATGGTTGTCCCTTACTCCCTAGTACAGTACTTATCTCACTGTGTATCTTAATTATTTGTATCTTATCTCATCTGTCATATGGAATTCCTTTAAGTCAGGGACTCACCCTTATTTTATCTATGTATCTTCAGTACTCAGCCTGTTGCCTGGCACACAGTAAGTTTCAGGGTATGTTTGTAAATTGAGTGAATCATTGACTGTATTAACCAAACAACAAGTCAGACTCACCTAGGTTCACTCTCTTTCTTCTACTGGGTTGCTGCTTATTTTAAAAGTCAAGACAATTCTCTCCCTATAAAAGGCAACAACAAAAACATACCTCAAAATAAAGAGATAGCAGGGGATGAGTCCTGGCCCTCACAATCTTGCGTTCTTGTGTGTGTATGTGTGTGACATGAATAAAACATGCAGAAAATAAAGAGGATAATTCCAGGTACTGATAATACCATGAAAAAAGTGTCATGAGCATCAAACAGTAATTATCCAAATGTCTTCTTTTTAGTAGAAATCTAACCCCACGCACTGGGCCTCAGTCCATCTATCTCACAGAGAGGAAATCTTGCTACTACCATGAAAGCTTATCACATGCTCATGGCTGAAGGAGTTCTTCTGGAAAGCCAGAGCTGCTAAAAGGAACTTAGGGGATCCGTTCCTAAGTTCCTCTAAGATCCCTTAGAGGGCTAGAGGCTTCTTTCCCTCTTGGGGATGCCATGTTGATTAATGAAATTTTTGCTACTTAGCTTTAGGAAAAGGGCATTTCTTTTCTTTTCTTTCTTTCTTTTTTTTTTCTGAGACGGAATTTTGCTCTTGTTGCCTAGCCTGGAGTGCAATGGTGTGATCTTGGCTCACCACAACCTCCACCTCCCGGGTTCAAACAATTTTCCGGTCTCAGACTCCCAAGTATCTGGGATTACAGGCATGCCTCACCATGCCCAGCTAATTTTGTACTTTTAGTAGAGATGGGGTTTCTCTATGTTGGTCAGGCTGGTCTCGAACTCCTGACCTCAGGTGGTCCGCCTCCCAAAGTGTTGGGATTACAGGCATGAGCCACCATGTCCGACCTGTTTTCTTTGATCTTGTTAAAGGCTGCCATGTACAAAGATTTTCTTTTAATGTTGATCTGTTTTTAGAATATGGAAGAAGGCCTTGAAAGGCATCGTCATAAGCTCTATGTCAATATCCAGAAAATATTGTCTTGTTTTAGAATTCTAGCCTGTTTTGTTTGGTAGATGAGTCAGTCTACTGTAAATAAATATTTGTTGAGCACTTGTTTTGTGACAAGCACAGTGCCCTAGGAATTGCAGTGTTTTTCAAATTGTGGGTCACAGCTCCCTAATGTCATAAAATCAATTTAGTGAACTATAACCAGCATATTCGATCAAACGGAATGAAAACTAGAATATCAGATTGCATCATGTATAGTATTGCATTATTTTATCAAACCTGAGTTTCAATTGTGTATGTATGTGTGAGTTCAAGATTGCAATGTAAAGTGTCCTTTTTATTTGTGTCATGGTTAGAAAAGCTTGAAAAGCACTATTATAGAATATACCCAAAAGTATATATTCCTTGCTTTTGAATAAGTTAAACTTGTTGGGGCAAAGAAACATGAAAGAATAAATACTCAAGTAGTGAATTACAGTAAGTGCTATGTGTTCAGAAAAGTAAGATGATAATACAAGTTGATAGTGGCATGGATGGATATGGTGGAACTTGAACCAAACCTGGAAAGATGGATAGGGCTTGGAAGGAGTCAAGACTAGAGAATGGCTTAGGGGTGAGACATGGCATATGGATAATAAAGTTGGCAAGACTGGAACAGAGGTTTTAGTTTACACTAGAGAACTGTAGGATATGGTTTGGAGATAGAAAATGAAGCACAATTGTCCAGACTTATGGGTGCCTTGTGATAACATGCCTGAGGAGTGTGCATTAGATCAGGTGAGCTGCACAGATTCTTAAGCTGGGGAGTGATAATGATACAGGGTGGGTTTATAGAATACTTTCTATCTTCTTCCTAACTCCTCTTTAGTCATGGAACTCCTAAGGGAATTTCTTCTAGGTAGGTGTTGGATACTAAGTCTCTGGCGTCAGATCAAAGAGAGCCAGAAAGGACTTTGGCTGTTCTCCAGAATGTAAATAGAAAGGTAGAACAAGTCCCATTGTGGGTGCATGTGAAATACTCCCATGGAGGAGAACTGCAGTGCTGTCTGTTTGAAATATGGCAAAGACTGGATTGAAGAACATTTCTTCTGATATCACTGTTTAATGTTTGCTCTCAATGTAAAGGGAAAAGCAGATTAAAGGGCCCATGTTTTTGAAGTGCTGGGAACCTGACTGACCTACCTGAAATATGCTATGTAAATAATTTGTCGTGTGATCTCCTTACCCTCAAGACACCTTCACTGAATATGCTATCTACATAATTTATAAAACAGTTTCAAGCGTGATTGCAAAAAGTTTTTCCTCATTGGAAAGGGACATTTTGATATTTATCTGCCAAATTCTTTACTACTTTCCAATTAAAGATAAATTTAAAGAAGTTTCTGGAATGAAAATGTGCTTTAAGGGGAAGGTGATTTAACTAGAAAGAAGCTTTTTAAAAAAAGACTATTTAATGTATAACACTAAATACACCAATAATTTAGACTGACTTCTGATTGAAAGTTATGATTCTTTGTTGTGGCAGATTATCAAATGTTCTAAATTGAGACTATTCTAGGACATAGTTTTTAATCTAAGTCATATTAAATAAAGTTTATGGGGGCCCATTGTTTTAGACTAGCCTCTTGCACTAGGCCCCAGCAGACCAGACTAAACTAGAATGGAGTTGCTCATGCTAGGTACCACATAATTAAACTGAATTCTGAAACAACCAATTGTTTCAGATTCACAACAAACCAGTTAGAAGGAGCCCAGTTTACCTGGGCATAATAAGACGTCTCCTCTGTTTAACCCTAAAAGGAAAGTAACTTTTGAAACAGTCAACCTGCTTTTTGTTCTGTTTCTGCTTTTCTCAGACGTTTTTTGTCTATAAAACCAATTCCTCTGCTCAGCTCATTGGAATACTCAGTCTATTTTATAGAGTAAGATGTTGCTCAATTCTGGAATCACAAAAGCCAATTAAGACCTTTAAATTTGTTGTAAGTTTGTTTCTTAACAGTCATTAGAAAAAATAAGCAGATGCATCTAGGAGTGCAAGATTATTTACATGTAGTCCAGGGGAATTACATACATTTTAGCTACTTTGTAGAAGATATAATTTAATCAGGAACACAATAACATGTTCAAGCACAGCCCATGAGAGAGAAAGGGATATGAAGAACACTAACTTTGGTTTCTACGGGAGAGTGTGTAGAGTGTACATTCTTATTCCTTTGCAAAGAGGGTAGATGAATGAAAAATGAAGAAGGGGGTGTATTCGTTTATACTTACGAAGGCATCTGCTCACAATCAGTCGCTTGTAGAGAGAGTGCCAGCTGGCAGGGTACTTTCGTGATGTAAATTGTCCATCCGCTCAGAAGAGCAGAAGTACAAGGAGGCCTTGTGCGAAGGACTGAATTCCTACCCAGAGGACAAGGGAGGGAGATTCTTGTAGATATCTAAATGAGATCTACTTGCATTTTCCACTTTATTTGCGGTTTTCAACATGTCATTTTTCCTGCTGTCCCAGTTACGTTTACTATTTGACTTGAGTAATCAGTTTCCCCCTCTTCACTGCAACTGCTGCTTATTAAGCCTCTGCCTGGTGGGGGGAGGGTGGGTATGGGAGGGGGCACCGCTGGAAAAATGGTGTCACTTGTTCCAAGAGTGTTGTTTTCCTTGTCTTTCTGCTTCACTGGTTCATTTTTGTGAGCTGTATAAGAGCTAAAGGATATTATTACAGATTTTATTTTTTGAAATGCATCAAATCTCCATCCCCTCCCCTACCTGCTAATCTTTTTGCTTATTAAGAAAAGAAAGTACTTCTTTCTGTGAAATCATAGGTAATTCTAGGGGTATCAAATGTAATTGAATTAAATCTTATAACATTTCTGAATGGACTTCCTTCTGCTTTTTTTTCATGAGAGTAGAGGAAAAATTCAAACTTCCTTGGACCAAATTTTAAAACAGTATGCCCTGCAGAAGAAGAGGTTTTAGTAGAAATCCTTGTTTTTATATTCTTTCATTTCTTAGATCAGGAATCACCAAACTTTTTCTGTAAAAGGCCACTTAGTAAATATTTTAGGCTTTGCTGACCATGCAGGGTCTCCACAATTGCCCAACCCTGCCCTTGTAGCCAGAAAAGCAGTGATAAACAGTGTAAAGCGTTGTTTACAAAAATAGGTGGTGGGCTAGATTTAATCTGCCAGCTGTGGTTTGCCAGCCTCTGTCTTGGATTCTAAGCTACTTAAAGTGTGTCCTAAGGCTTGAGTCTGGAAGGAGGTTGGATCAGTGACCCAAGGAGTTTCCAAAGTGAAGAGAAAGCACGCCCTATACATAGTTGTGCATGTCGTGAGATCATTTAAAATCCAGAATATCAAGTCTGGACTTTTACAGTGTTTTTATAATTCTTCAATCTTACTCTTTCCCCATTCTCTCCTTCTTCTTTTCCCTCCCCTCCCCCAACTCCTTCCTCTTTCTTCTTCCCTTCCCTCTCTAATTACTATATGAACATCTGGCGCTTTGTACTTAAGCCCCCCTTTTAATATATATTTTTTAAATACCTAAAATTTCTTCTCTGAAAAATAAATATTTCTATGCTAGTCTGTAGCCAGCAGAATGTAACACCCTCCCTGAAAACGCCGACATTACCCGACACAGACTGGGATTAAACAAGTCTAGGCTTCTAGACAAAGAAGAAAAAGTGTTTTCTTATCTTTTTGAGTGTACTGAAGCAGAAGTTAACTCTTTGCTTTCAGTTGTGTCCCTTACCATTGAGAATCGCTGGTGGTCCTGTATCATTTTATTGTAGGAAGGAAGGGTGGACACCAGAGAGGGTGAGGAATTTGGTTTACAAGGAATCTTGACCAGTGCCTGCCTGTAAAGGATACCACTGTGAAATCCCCAGCAGTAGATAGGTTTTCTAAAAATCAAGTGTGTATTTCTACTTGCCTAGGATTTAGGGCCTTGTGAATGCATGTTGAATGATAGAGGAAATTGGCATGGAGGAAAATGTTGGGGAGTTTGGGCTCAGTTTGTACAGTCACCCCCAGACTTGGATGTGGAGTGAGTATCCCTGTTGACTTTAACATCTGTGTGTGTCTTAAAGAAGACTGCTGCTTTTCCGGTTTACTGCCTATGCATGCCTACAGTTGATGCATGGAATAAATTGCACCTTGAAATGTCTGACATGAAAATCAGAAGAACTTAAGTTCATTCCACAGAAGCCTTTTGTTATCCGATTCTTCAAAGAATGAGAACCAGGATGGAGAAGAGTTTATAGTAGGGAAGTATTTCTCAACTGTAATTATACATAAAAATTGTCTTTATAAAAATACCGAGTCTGGGGGCACATGTTCTGGGGATCTCCTAAGGGCTGTGTCACAGACCATAAAGTTTAAAAAGAGAAAAAAACACACAAGAGTTTGGGACCTCACCCAAAACCTTCCAAAATGGAACTTGTGGAGATGAGGCTCAACAATATGCATTTTCAAAAGCTCTGTGGGTGATGCTGGTAGCCAGTCTGGGACCTTACTGTGGGCCAGATGATGGGAACTACTGTAACAGGAAGACATAGACGTGAGCTGGCTCTAATGGAAAGGGACCTTCTAGAGCGCCTGTGGGTTTTGAACTGTTTGGGTACAGGTAACTCTTTTTAGTCCGGATACTTACAGTGATCCTGAAAATGTATATTATGCCTTTTCTGTTTAGGAAATCTTTGGGAAGGCTTTTTTAGAGAGCGTCTTTGTGGATGAAAGGGACTCTCTTGGACCCACTCCAGTCCAGTGATGCCACCAGAGAAAGTCCTCACTGTTCAGTAGAAACCCAGCTGCCCCACTGGATCCTTCCCATCAACACAATACATGATGTCTTCCCATCTTAAAAAGCAATTTGTTCTTGATCACCCCTTTCCCCCTCCCAGCTACCACCTCATTTCTTTATAGAAAAATTACTTAGTGGGCTGGGTGCAGTGGTTCACACCTATAATCCTAGCACCTTGGGAGGCCCAGATGGGAGGATTGCTTGAGGCCAGGAGTTCAAGGTTGCAGTGAGCTATGATAGTACCATTGCAGTCCAGCCTGGGCAATTTAGGGCTCTCCTCTGTCTCTAACAGAAAATAAATAAGAAAAATTACTTGGAAAATTGTTTTTATTACCTGTCTCCAGTGCCCCCTTCCCTTGTGCCCAGTATTCTCTCGGCTTTCATTCCTGTCAATTCTAACAAAACACTCAAGGTCAGACCTCCAGGTTGCCAAATCCAGTAGCCAGTGCTCAGTTGTCATCTTTCTTAGCATTTCAGGAGTATATGACAAAGTTCAGTTGATCACTCTCTTCTTCTTTTTAAAAGAAGCTTTTTAAAATTTGGCTTCTGGAATTCTACTCTTTTGGTATTCTTTCTACTTCAGTGGCTATTTCTCTCCGGTCTCCTTTGCTGGGTCCTCCCCATTTCCCCCGTTGCTAAAAGTTGGTATGTCCCGAGACCCAGTCTGTGTACCTCTTATCTATCTATATCCCTTCACTAGTTGTTTTCCTCTAATCCCATGGCTTTGAATACTAACTGTATGCTGATGACTTCCAGATTTCTCTCTCCTGCTGCGGCCTCTTCCTGAACTCCAGACTCGTATATCCTAACTGCTGAATTGATATTTTCACTTAGAGGTTTCATGGGCATCTTCAACTTACTATATCTGAAATTGAACTCCCAGTTTCTTACTCTCCATCCCTCCGTGACTGCTTCATCATTCCAATTGTATAAGGCAAAGCTTTCATGCCACATCCAGTCCATCACTAAAACTGGTTTGTTCCACCCTCAAAATATGTCCAAAATACCATTATTTGTTAGCTGGATTGTTGCAAAACTCCTCTAACTCATCTTCTTGTTTCTCTGTCATCCCCTCTGTAGTCTTTGGTAAGTACAGCAACCAGAGTCATCCTTTTGAAATACTAGTTAGAGCCTGTTACTCCTTTGTATAAAATTCTCCAGTGGGTTTCATCTCATTCAGAGTAGAAACCAAGTCTTACAGTGACCTACAAAACCCTCCATGTTGGCATCCCCTCCCCCTCTCAGCTTCTCTCACCTCATCTCCTAATACCTTTCCACCCTACTCACTGCTGCTTCAGCCGCACTGGCCTCCTCAGCACTCCCTGGAACTTGCCAGCATGTGCCTGCCTCAGGGTATTGCACTTGCCGTTCCTGGAATGCTCTTCCCCGAGATGTTGCACTGTTTTACTTCTTCAGGGCTCTGCTCAGGTATCACCTTATCCATGTCATGAGACCATCTCTGATAATGCTGAATTAAATAGGCTCTCCACAAACTTTCTATTCCCGCTTCATTTTTCACCATCATCTGACACACAGAATATTCATTTTTATTTTAAAATCTACCCCTTTCCCAGGCATGCTCCCTACTTCACTGTAAGTTCTACAACATTGAGACCTTGTCTTATTCTCTGCTAAGCCCCAGTGCCTAGAACAGGGACTGGCACATAGTAGGTTTTCAGTAAATGTTTGTTGAATGAATGGAAGAATTTGAACTTGAGTAATTATCAAGACCAGTCATAGCTATTAACCTTGATCTAATGGCTGGTTGTGGTAAGAAATTAATAAGCAGTTGTGAAAACTGAGAAAGCCATTTTAGTATGTAAGATATCTTATGGTATTTGTAATTTGTAATTATTTCCTCTTTTGAGGACAGATGCGAATAGTACATGATCTAGGGGAATTAGGGACCGAGTTTATTAGGAATGAAACTAAAGAATAAAAGGCACTCTAGCAAAATGAAGGATTAGAGTTTTTTGTTTGTTTGTTTGTTTGTTTGTTTGTTTTTTGAGACAGAGCCTTGCTCTGTCGCCCAAGCTGGAGTGCAGTGGTGTGATTTCAGCTCACTGCAACCTCTGCCTCCTGGGTTCAAGTGATTCTCCTGCCTCAGCCTCCTGAGTAGCTGGGAGTACAGGCATCCGCCACCACACTCAGCTAATTTATATATTTTTAGTAGAGATGGGGTTTCACCATGTTGATGAGGCTGGTCTCGAACTCCTGAACTAAGGTGATCTCCCACCTTGGCCTTCCAAAGTGCTGGGACTACAGGCGTGAGCCACCGCGCCTGGCCAGATTGGAGTATTTTAAATAGCACATCACAGTGGACTTATTAACTTCACTTAGCAGATAGTTGTTGAATAAAAAAAGTAAACTTTGGTCAACTTTTTGTGACTTTGTGGGATTATTGGAGTTGACCTTAGTCTATTACTATAGAATCTTGTTTTTTTAACTAGATGGTTTTCTCTTTTTTTAAAAAAAAAATATTTTTCACCCTTCTGTTACAGATAAAAGCCAAACTATAGCCAGCTTTCAATAGTATATGAATATCACAGAACAAGAAATAGCTTCCCATAAAATTATGGTGTCTTTTTCATATCTTAACAATTATACATTTCTAAAATATGGCTTATGTAGCTTATATTTAATTGTCTTTTTATTTATTTAGTGTTATAATTAACTTAGTTGCCTTCTTTGTAACTCTATTAAATCTTATGTCAGTCAAATCCCTGTAGTGGGAACTTTGTTCAGCAGAGTGAATGGATATTTTGCCTCAGCTTGCATGAGTAGGGGTGAATGCTGGCCTTGTTCCTTTAGCCCAGCTCCAGGACTTATTCATGCCTGTGGTCTACCACCATGAATTAGGTCTGGTATTGAGTCTTGGAAGCATGGGGTTTGGGTTAATAAGGCATATTCCCCAGTTCTTGGCTTAAAATTTCACTTGGGAATCTTATCTTTTTTGGTGAGTATGTCAAATAAAATGGCAAAGATATGCAGATCAGGATGAATTTATCATATGTTTTGATAGTGGAAAGTGTTTGTACCCTCTAACAGTGATTTGCACTTATTTGAAATTACTCTCCAAGGGTGTTTGACATTCTAGTGTTCAGTTAAGAATTCTCTCTGTATGCATGTAATGGCTGTTTTATGATCACATTTTAATTACCATGATTAGTCAATTTTGGCCCTTCAGTTTACTGAAGTGTATATGGCATTTTGGGGCATTGCAATTAGGTAATGCAAGCAGAAAGCTTTTATTTTTGAGAACTTCTACATTAGATTAGTGCTGTGATCTTATTTAACCATAGCACCAAGTAGTATTTTGAGGGTGATAGGGAAAGAGAAGTGTCTTTTTTGGCTTAAACTTTAATTTTGATACTTCATGGAAAAATCTAATTTCCATAGAGATTATGGGTTTATCTTCTCCAAAATCATACCGTCTATTTCAAAACTTTTGTTTTCCTCTTAGCTCCATAGTGATAATCATTCCATTATTTTTATAAATAGCTTTTGATATAGAATTCTGTTAGCTTTGAGAAATTCTAAAATATCTTCTCTTTTACCCACCTGCTTTGTTATATTTCACTGTGGCAACATAGAATTGAGACTTTCCATATTCTATCTCTGCTCGTCTTAGTGTGTCTTTCGGTTCTTAACAATGGCCCAAGTGTGATAGGAAGTGCTTATTGCCTGTACTCAGAAAACATGATTATTGAAGCCCTTGGTTCATTCATTTGAAAGGGATGCTTTCTCAAATTGTAAGTTCCATTGCATTTGTTGTCATAAATTTAGTTAGGAATTACTATTTTATACAAAGCTGTAAAGTTTACTTGTCTGCATTTTTAAGTTGTGCTGATCTAAATATACTTTCTAAGGGATTGTCCTCTTGCACTGTCGGCATTTGACTGATTGGCAAGGGGGAGGCAATGAAAAGGGAGTACAGAAATTTAGGGGAAAGGAACAGGATAATAAGTTTTTAAAAACAAACCATTTTAAAGATAAGTTTTAGCCAATAGAAACTAGCCCTTCTACAGGCAATAATGAAGAGTGAGTGTTTCAGCAACTAGAGTGACTGCACTGTACCAGATCATCTCAGTAGATTCCTTATGTGCTTCGTTGTTCTGTAGGGCTTTCCAATCGCCTGCCTGTGTCTGCTTGAGGATCCCACAGTCAGTATTAACTTGGCCTTGGGTCGTCTTAATCGGTGAGACTCTGTTTGTGCAATCCATCCGCTGAGGTGGAACAATAACAGCTGGTGTGCAGCTGGATGTGTTGCCTGGGAACTCTTGTTTCAGCCAGCAGTTATGCTAACAAAATTGAAAACATTTTCAAATAGTTGCTTTCTGTGACTACTGTTTGTGTTAACTGTTTGGAGAATCCCATTTAGTAGCCTAAACACACCCCATGTCTAATTGACTTTGTGCTACAACTTTATTAGTTTTATATTCCTAAAATCAAGTCTGGCTTCAAGGAGAGCATTCCTTTTCTGACTTCCAGAGAGTTAGCACATAAGAGCCAGTGGTGAACCAGTGACTCCTAATTTGATACTTTAGAATGAACTAGTTTTCTTTTTCTAATTCAAGCTGTGGAAGGGTATTTTGCAATTTTGTGAAATTCTATATGGCCATTGTCATTCATTACTAAACTCTAAAGGAGGTTATTTCACAAGATCCTTATGGAATTTTTCTGAGTAGCACATAACAGAGAAGCATTTATGTTCCCTAGCAGTCAGTGCTTCAATCCAATTCTAAGACAAGAAGAGTTTCTCCCCTATTCAGAGAGATTAGAAATACTTCACCACGTAGGAGGCTTAAGCAGAATTCCTTGGCTTGGTCCTACGTGAACAAAGGCTGGGTTCTCATTGTTGATGCGGCCTGTTCCCCTCCTCTCATTCCCTCAGCCAGCATGAACTGTAGGACCCAGAGCAGGAAGTATTGGTTAATTTTGTGTGCTTCATTCTAAACATCTGCCCTTGAGTTTTTTGTTTATGGAAGGGATGTGGCAGGGGGAGGAAGAGGGGCAGTAGAACACTCAGAAGCTAAACATTTTCTTGGTGGTGTGTATATCCATGGTTAGTCTTCATGTGCGTGAACATGGGGTGAGGGGTGGAAGATGTTCTGGTTGAATAGTTGCTGGAATACATCCAGAAATGCACTTACTGTTTTCCTTAATTGTTTGGCTTGGCTACTTTACCTTAAAGCCATACTGTCTACTTTGACTTGCTCCCACAGTGTGATGATAATTTAGTAGTGTCATCGGACTGGAAATTAGAAGATCTGGTCCTGTTTTCTATTCATCTACCTGTTAACTGAATCTTCTTACTTTGTCAATTGTGAAATGAGTAGGATGGACAGAGTAGGAAAGTATGGTGAGAGAGACGACATGGTAACCCTCCAGTGGAGTTATTTAACAGAATAAGAAGCTCCTTAGTGTTCCAGTTCTGGTTGTAGTTAATTCCAGATAACACACATACCTCGCACTTTGACCCCTCTATTCCATTTTCTGTATTTGCCTTCTTATTTATCCAGACTGGATTCCAAATTCCTTGAAGCAACTTTGGTCCCCTTGTCTTCTTGTTTTTCTGTTATATTGGCAGTGCGGATGCTGAATGCTGCAGTGGAAATCACACTTCCACAGAGATGTTCCACAAAGGCATGGCCTTCTGCTGTCTTTTTAGCCACCTGGTCTCTGCCCAGTAAGCCTTCTTTTTTCTAGTCAGCTATCTTTGCTGGACTTCACAGTGGCTATTAAGCAGAATTTTTTGGCTTGGTCCTACGTGAACAAAGGCTGGATTCTCATTGTTGATGCGGCCTGTTCCCCTCCTCTCATTCCCTCAGCCAGCATGAACTGTAGGACCCAGAGCAGGAAGTATTGGTTAATTTTGTGTGCTTCATTCTAAACATCTGCCCTTGAGTTTTTTGTTTATGGAGGGGATATGACTTTACAGGCTACACTCTGTTCAAATATTCCCCACCCAACGTTACTCCCTGACTTTGCCGCCAGTCATTAGCAGGTATCCTTGAATTTTCGCTACACAGAAAAAAAGTCATTGGTAGAACTCGAATTTCAACTTCTGTCCCTTAAAACCTGCAAAGTCACTTTGCATATGTACCCAGACAGAGAGCAAAGAGGCAGGTTTCTTTCTGTAGAGAACCAGTCTCCCAACAAACATGGAATCCCGTTCTTGTTTTCCAGCTTGTTTTTCACCTTTCGCTCTCTGCTGACTCAAGTACAACAGTGTTTAATACACGTTCATCTCTACTATCAGAAAACAAGAAAGAAAAAAAGATAAGTCTTTCCTTGGCCCTGTAACCCTTCCAAATATCATCTTCCCCTCCTTCTCCTCTTCTTTAGCCGGACCACATGGTAGATTAACTACACTCACTGTGTCTGCTTGCTGTCCATTCTGAATAATTCCTTTTTTTTTTGAAAGGGAGTCTCGCTCTGTCGCCTAGGCTGGAGTGCAGTGTCGTGATCTCGGCTCACTGCAGCCTCCGCCTCCTGGGTTCCAGTGATTCTCCCACCTCATCCTCCTGAGTAGCTGGGATTACAGGCGCACACCACCACCCCCGGCTAATTTTTTGAATTTTTAGTAGAGATGGGGTTTCACCATGTTGGCCAGGCTAGTCTCGAACCCCTGACCTCAAGTGATCTGCCTGCCTCAGCCTCCCAAAGTGCTGGGATTACAGGCGTTAGCCACCACGCCCGACCCATTCTCAATTCCAACCACTGCCATCCTGTCCCTGGAACTGCTTTTGGTATAGCTGCGACCTCTGTGGCTTGAAGCTGATGAATACTTCTTAGTCAGTATCTTACTTGACTCTCCTAGCATATTTGAACCCTGTTGATTTCTCCCTCCTCGAAACTGTCTTTCCTTGGCTTCTGTGACATTTTTATTCTTTTACTTGCCTTCTTCCGTCTGGCTGGCCCTTCATAGCCTCCTCTGTCATCTTCCTCTGTGTGTGCTGTGAACGTTTGTGCACCTTAGGGTGGTCTCAGAAGTCAGCTTTCACGCAACACGCTTACTCCATGGGCTTGAACTGTACTCAAGTCTCCAGTGTCCATCTACATACCAGTGAGTCCCAAGTCTCTGTTTCTAACTCAGATATCTCTCTTGACCTGTCAAACTGCTCACATCCAGCTCCCTACAGACATTTCCTCATCTACATGACCTGCAGGCATCCCCAAACTAGTGTATCTGAAACTGAATTCATCTTTCCATCCTGCCCCTGCGCCTGCCTCCAGTCCTGCCCACTCTTCTCTGTTCTCTATTCAGTGAATAGTACTACCCTCCACTTGGTTCATTTTAAACTAGAAAGCTGAATGTTATTTTTAATGCTTCCACCTCATGGAATGGGAAAAAGCAACTTTGACAGTGAAACAGGGTACTGACAGTGACAAGTGAGGAGGCCTTCAAAAGCAGCTCCCTATCGCTTTGTAGTGCATCAGTTACTAAGTTACTGTTGAAAACGGCTTCCTACACCTCACTTAGGTGCATTCATTTCTCTCCATTCCTCTGTTCCCATTCTTCAGCCTCTGTCATCTTCCCTGGATTACTGCCACATCTTGACCTCCCCATCTTCGTTCCTGTCCCTTCCAACCTAATCTCCACACTAATCTTTCTAAAAATCAAACCTGGTCATGTATTTTCTGGTTTAATGCCTTCAGTGGCTGGCCATTACTTTTAAGGTAAAGTTGCTCCTTAAACATGACCGTAGCCTGGCGTGCTCTGCTCCTTGTTTGCCTCATCTCCAGCCACTTTCTAGTTCTAGCTACCCTAGACAACTCTAATTCCTCCAGTGATCACTCCTCTGTGTTTTCTGGGCTTTCATACATGCTATTTCATGTGCCTGGACGATGGGTCCCTGTTTGCTTAACTCATTCTAAGCATTCCTCACGTCTTGGATTTAGATGCCTCTTCCTCTAGAAAGCATTTCTTGAACTTGTAAATCTGGGTTAGATGATCTTCTCCATGCTTTCCAAACATGATGCACTTCCCCTGTCATGGAATCATCTCATGATGATTTGTAAATTGCAGCTGTCTGTATGCGCTGTTGGGTTGATACAACTCTGAGGACAGTGCACATGGCTCTCTTGTCCTGGAGGTGTGTGAGCCTCCATACAGACTGCCACAGAGCTCCCTCATTTCCAGCTGTGGCTGTAGGTTGTCATGAGAAAGGTAGCCCTGAAAATGAAGCTCAGTGCCAGCAAGGCCAGGCCAGCACCTGCAAAGTAGACTGCATCAGAGTTTAATGCTAGCATAATTGCTTTCTGGACATTTTGCTACTTGTGGCTGTGCGTCTGTGCCTGCAGCAAGAGACACATGCCTGGTTCTTTCCGAGTGTGGCTTTGTAGTATAGATGTTGATTGGAACACAGGATGCCTTGATTGATTCTACTTTCTCTCCTTTGGCCCAGTCAGTTGCCATTGGGTTGCTAAAGAACAATGAGATATCAGAAAGATAGAAAATAGAGAAGCAAGGATAATCTGTGATCTACAGACTAGTGAGTGAGCCTTTGAACAATCCAGGCCACTTACCCATGAGTAAAATTACTTTAACCATTCTGGAATGTCTTAGATAGTGAGTCTCTGGAATGCCACAGATACTGTACTATAACCTCGCCCTCATTCAAAGGTGATGTCTTGACATTTTTGACGGAATAAAGAGATACAGGTAAAACTTGCATTCTTTTAACAGGAAGTGTGTAAACTGTATTTTGTGTGACCTCTGTCTAGGCAAAATGCACTGCATCCTAGATAGAATATTCATGTTTGTATAATATCCTTTGGTAATTGTATCAGGAATAGTCAGGTCCTTTTGTGTGAACATATTCAGAATCCCAGTTCAGGAATGTTCTTTATAAACCCCATTGTGATAATGCCTTATATTTGTATCGAATTTTACAATTAGTCAAGTATGTGTAGATCTTAGTTTGACCTTCCAGCAACTCTCGAAGTAGGTGGGGCAGGGATTGTCATCATTTTTACAAAGAGAAAATGGCAGAGCAGAAATCATATGGTTAGTGAAGGAGGGAGGCAGGATCTGAACTCAGGTCTCAAAATGCCCAGTCCTGTGTTCTTTCTGTCATGCCACATGGCTTTGTGTTGAAGCTAAGGTGTGCGCAAGTATGTTTCATGTATGTGAGGGACAGTTAATCCAGCCTCCTTTAAGATCTGGGCCAGTTGAGAAATCGTCAGATATGGCTCTTCCTGTCAGTATATTATAGAGAACGCTCAGTTGAAGAATGTGGCCTGGACACATAGCTTGCATAGGCTTTCTGCTCTTTTCCTCCCTGAATTGACCACACCCACTTAGTCCCAGATCCAGCAACAGGATAGCAGCAGGCCCCACCCCACACAGAGGCAGAGCCGCACTGTATTGCACTGAGTGCAGGAGAGGAGAGAGGGGGACTCCAGTCAACAGCCAGAGAGAGACATAGCGGGGTCCAGGCCACACGTGAGGAATCGCTCCTTGTCTCTCAGGGACTAGTGGGTATGAGGAACTGAAAGTGACAGAAGTCTCTCCTCAACACTTCTGAGAGCACAGAAGTTGCTGTTCTGTGGGTTTTGTAGGAGAGGGTTAGGATGGTTCTTGAATTAATTGGCTTAGGGAGGAAAAAAACTGTAAGCTCCTCAAGTGCAAGGATCCCTGTGTCTAACACATTCCGTTCCCTGATGTATATAGCATAGAGCTGAGCATAGATTTGTGCCTAACAAGTTCTTGTTGACCAAACTGAGATCTTCACTATAACATAGAAGTAGCAAAGTATAGATATTGTTAGAGATAGCAGGACCCAATGTGTGAATGAATGGTGTTTGTTTCTTTTACCCATGTGAAGACACACTGGCTGGCAACGAAGCCATCCTGACCATAAGACCACACTCTGGCTTTTGCAGTGAACTGTCTGCCCCAGTGACTGCTGTCTTTTCCTCTCTGCTCGGAGCTCATTTCTCATATATTCGCTTTTGAACATATTCAAACAACCTCTTTAGACCTCCTTTCTACCTTTCTCTTTTTTCCCCCCATTTCATTGTTCATCTACTGAAGGAATTTTTTATTCTTCTTTCTTATTCTACTCCCTGCTATGTCTCTCAAACACTGTCCTCCCGTCTTCAAATGTCTGTATCTTAACCTGGTAGATAAGTAGAAGAATAGTGCTGATTATATTCTTCCTGCATCAAGAGTAACATTACAGTTAATAGAGAATAAGGTTTTTTTAAAGTCTTAAAGGGTCTGGAGACCCATTTAGAAAGTCAGCATATATTTGCTTTTGTATCTTTTAATTAAGCTTTTACTGAAGTACCAGCATTAAGAATAAATGTGCTTTTAATTCAATTTTAGTTTTAATTAATAGTATAAGTACAGTACTAACATATGCCACCAGTTTTCATTGCACACAAAATTTCCACAACGCACCTCACGACAGGCCTTTATGAGCCAATTTATGGACCCAACTGCCATTTGTCATTTTGTGGGAAAATATGTAGTTTTCTGTTTTAGAATAGCCTGTCTTCTTGGTTTAATGTGTACAAGGTGATTTGTATCCTTTGTCAAGTTCTAAACTAAGCTGGGAATATAGGGCATTTCTTTGCTTCATACATATGACTTACGACCTTCGATGTGTTTGTCCCACAGGAAAAGCTTTTGACATCACCTATGTGCGTCTCAAGTTCCATACCAGCCGCCCAGAGAGCTTTGCCATTTACAAACGCACGCGGGAAGATGGGCCCTGGATTCCTTACCAGTACTACAGTGGTTCCTGTGAGAACACCTACTCCAAGGCAAACCGCGGCTTCATCAGGACAGGAGGGGACGAGCAGCAGGCCTTGTGTACTGATGAATTCAGTGACATTTCTCCCCTCACTGGGGGCAACGTGGCCTTTTCTACCCTGGAAGGAAGGCCAAGTGCCTATAACTTTGACAATAGCCCTGTGCTGCAGGTAAGTTCTCACAGATTGGCCTGAAGCCAGCTAGTTCTATAACGTGAAGTGCGGGAAGATTATTGTAGCGGGGCCTGTGTTCCCACTTCTGAGGTACCGGGTCAGAGTAGAATACTTGAGCAACACAGACAGAGAGCTTGATTCTGCTCTCTGTGTACTATTAATAAGTAAAGGAAAGTAGTTTTGTTCCTGCTGCCTGGTTGATGTTTGTTCTTATGCACTTGCAGGTCTATTCTAGGATGTAAACTTTACACATTTTTTAAAAAGTCAAACAATTTTAACGGTAGTCTCTGTATCTGAGGTGGAAACATTTTCCTTCCGACCTTTTGAAGAGAACATTTGACCTAATTACCCAGATTTCTTGAATCTTTTCTTACCTATTTTTTGATTTGACAAAATAAAAAGTATTTTTTAAAATTAGCAAAGGGAAACAGTTGAAGCAAGATATTTACACATTTTTACACAGGAAAATCTTGATTAGGTTTGTCTGGCACCACTGCCTATCATTAAAGAAACTCCTCATCACCTAAAAGGATGGATGTTAGTAACAGGATATTAATTTAGGTACCCATAACATTGTACTTAAACACTGTGATAGAAACATTTCCCTGTTTGAGAAGGGTTTATTTGTCCTCATGAATTCTACATGCATATTCCTCATACACCATAATACAGAATTCTTCTGTGTTGCTCAGATTTCTGCGAACTTTTCATATGTCCCGGCTATTTGATGATGGAAAAGCTGATGAGCCTCATGCTGTACTCAGTACTTTAACACAGAATTGGAGATGCTGCTGCATATGGCTGAAGTCAACAAACACATGGGGATAGCCTATATTAGTTGACTGCAACAAGATAGTCTGATCATGGGTTTTCAAATGCTGTGTACATTATGTGAAAAGCTGTTGTGATTTCTCAGTGGGAAATACCCCATTTTTCTAGGGTTTCTAATTTGGATCTTCTTATTCTTTCTCTCCATTATTATGTTCAGGGACTCTCTTTCTAATTGTATGGTTTTGGACAGTGACAAAAGATAAGAATGTATTTTTCTGTAGGTCTAGTTTCCCCCCTTCCATTGTGTTTCTGTAAGTTGCTGGGAGAGCATGAATGTGAAAGCTGTTGGTAAACTCTGAGGTTATAGTGAGCAATGAGTGTTCTTGCCAAGGCCTTGCAAAAAAGTGTTTCTTGCGATGGAGATAAGTTGTGTTCAAAATAAATGACAGAGAGGATAGCTGATTTTGACAGATGAAAAAGCAGGGCCAGGCACAGTGGCTCATGCCTGTAATCCCAGCACTTTGGGAGGCCGAGGCAGGTGGATCACTTGAGGTCAGGCGTTCAAAACCTACCTGACCAACATGGTGAAACCCTCTCTCTACTAAAAATACAAAAAAAAAGTTAGCCAGGCATGGTGGTAGGTTCCTGTAATCCCAGCTACCCTGGAGGCTGAGGTAGGAGAATCACTTGAACCCGGGAGGTAGAGGTTGCAGTGAGCAGAGATCATGCCACTGCACTCCAGCCTGGGCAACAGAGTGAGACTCCATCTCAAAAAAGAAAAAAAAAAAAAGAAGAAAGAAAAGAAAAAGCAGAAGACTGAATGCCCAGTGGAGAGGTGACCTTACAAATACTTTTTAAGTTGATCAGTTAGCAATCATTTGCCAGACTTCTTTCTTTCCTACAGCAAATTATTGCATTTTCCTGTCCTGATGAGGCAACAATAGAAAGAACAGTGTAGTCAATAGGAAAATGCAGTAATACAAAGTTGTAACTGTGGTTTTCTGGCACCTTTGCTAACTGTACACCTGCTCTGCCTGTCTTGAGCCATTTCCCCAACTGTAGGAATTGTGATGTTTGTTGCTCTTTATGCCATAGAAACTCGTGAAACTATAAGAGGTGATGAGACTATGTGTGGTAAAAATGCTATGGGTTATGACCTGGCATTAAAAAAAATTTGCTATGGGCATCTGCATAGACGTGGTCAGTCTATTTCATTATGGAGTAACATTAATTATGTGTCTCTGGATGTAAGAGCTCTGTCTCTGATATCCAGTTGCCAAAGAAGTTGAGCTAATTTGACTTTTAGCTGATCTGACAATGAGAGGGAACTCCCACCTCTCTCCCTCTCTTCATTGTTCCCTGAACCTCCCTGCAGAAGCTGTAATCTCCCAGATGGGGAAGGAGACCCTTCTTGGTTTCACCCTATTATAAGTATTACTAAGCATGTATCGATTTATGATAATAATTTACGTTTATTGAAGCACTTACTGTAGCATACTATAATGTGACAAGCACTGTTCTAAGCCTTTTGATTTTCTACCTCAGTTAACCCTCACAGTAACTCTGTAAGGTAGATACTTTTATTGTCTCCGTTTTACGGGTGAGGAATCAGAGGCCCAGAAAGGACGTAACTTGCCTCAAATCACACAGTTTAACTGGCAGAACTGGGATTCAGAATCTGCAGGGTCTAGCTCCAGGGTCTGTTCTTTAAAGATGCCCATTAGGAAGAAAAATGGCTTAGCTTTTTGAGAAGCTCTTATTCAAAGAGAGCTGTGATAAGGTTGAAGCCTGTAAAAGATATAATAAGCACTAAACACAGAGATATGTTTAGCTATTTACATTACAGACGACTAAAATATTCCTACCGTTGTGGCTGTGAGTAGGAGTTGTTATTGGAGTTCCAAGTTTGGATATGGTGAAATCATCGTCTCTTCTCCTTTCTAATTATACTTGAAGGCTTTGTGGAGATTAGCTTTTATGAGCTCTCCATGTTGTTCTGTATGCCAGGTATTTGGTGTGGCTTAAGGCAGTGGTTCCCAATCAAGGCTGTGCCTCCCAGACTCACCTGCAGCTTTCTGAAAACATAGATGTCTGCACCTCTGCACTTGCTTGTTACGTCTCCAAAGGTGATTTTGTTGTGCAGTCCCTAGGAAGGACTTAAAATGGAAATGCTATCTTTGAGTGGTTATATGTAATACACCACCCCAAAACCTAATGGTTTTAGATAACTGTGATTTATGATTTCTCATGATTCTGTGTTAGCCTGGGTCACTTCGCCTGACAGGTCAGCTGGGGCCTAGGTCTCTGTCTCCCTGTGGTCTTCTATTATCAGGAGGCTAGACCAGGATTTATACCACAGTGTAAGTGATCTGGGAGGGTGAGTCCCTGTGCACAAGTACTTATCAAGCCTCTGCTTATGTCACATTTGTTGATGTACCCACGGCTGAAACCAGTCACACACCCAAGCCTAGAGTCAGCATAGAAAGAGACTGCACTGGGTGTGGGCCCTAGCAGACATTATTCACTGGGATCATTAGCATAGCATTCTACCACACATGTAAATATCTGCCTAAAATTAGCTCAGTGTAAGGGCTTAGATCTCATAAAACCTAGGGAAAAACTCTACAGCCCCCATTCTTGTCCTCTGCCATTATGGTATACCTACCAACTTGACAAGTTGTGGTTTCTTCAAATTCATTCATTCACGTAGCAAATAATAGTTTGCATACCTCCTGCATGCTAGGGAAATTGCAGTGGACAAAACAGAAGTTTCCTGCCCTCATGGTACTACTTACAGTGTGGTGGGAAGGGTAGGGTGTGTGTGAAAAAAGACAATGTAAATAAAGTGAGAGTGGGAAATAGGAAGTTGGGGAGGGGTAGCAATGTTAGATAAGGTGGCCAGGGAAGGCCTCAGAGAGAAGGTGATATTGTAGGGAGGGTCAAGACAAACACAGACAACATCCTATTGGTTCAAGCCTATGTAATGATTTATTAGCAAGTACTTGGGCATCTCCCTCAGATCTGTCAGTAGTGGTTTGGGTTGGCAGGGAGGAATAGATGCTATAACATGGGCAGGGGCAGGCAATGACCAGCATCTCTGATCCAAGTGTGGTGCTCCATGAGCTCTGAGTTGGTATCCCTGATTGTATTTGGGGTGCGGATGCAGGATGGAGGGAAGGGGCATGTGTATTGAGTCCCTAATGTATGCTGCACATTATATTTTAAGCCTCTCAGCAGCCTTGCAAAGAAATTTGTTATTATCCTTGTGTTTTGAGACTCTGAGTAGTACAGTAACAAATCAAAGAAGGGAAGAGTCAAGAAGGAGAAAAATATTAGAAAATTAAAGAAGTCATTGAATATTATAATAGATTGAGTGCTAGAAGAGGGCGTAAGCTAAATGATAAGTTAGTGATTGAGAACATTTTGTCATGTTTATATCATTTTCAGTCCTTCCACTTCTCTTTTGTGTTTCTATTTTTGCTTCCTGACAGGAATGGGTAACTGCCACTGACATCAGAGTAACTCTTAATCGCCTGAACACTTTTGGAGATGAAGTGTTTAACGATCCCAAAGTTCTCAAGTCCTATTATTATGCGATCTCTGATTTTGCTGTGGGTGGCAGGTAAGTAAACTATTAAATTAGTCTTGAAAGTGTTTGGAGCTTTTCGTAGAGGTGAATCTAGCAACTTGTTTACAACTGTGTTAATACCGTTGTTAGATGTTTTCTCTACCAAGAATAGGAGCGACAGTCCTTCCTGTGTGATCGTGCTTAGCTAGAAAGACAGATAGCAGCCTAGGATATTTTCACTGTCAGATCTCGTTCTGGAAACTAAGCATGTAGATTTTCCAAAACCTTGTCAAGTCCACACACTTAGTGAATTCTTATTGACAATTTAAGTACAAAGGCACTGTGAAGCACTTGAGGAAGGGTAAGACTCACCTTATCCTACTGAGAAGTCCTGACCTTCTCGGATCTTACAAATGAACAGGGTAGGAGATGTATGAATATGTGAAAACTGAAATACTGGTGGTCACCTGTTTTTTAAAAATAGATAAAGCAGCAGTAGAATAGATGCCACATATCAAGAATGATTCAAAACTGCCGGGCTAGAGAAGCAGATGGCATCTGAGCTGGGTCTTGAAAGCTTTGGATAAGGAAGGGGAGGATGCCTTGGTTGAATGCAAGAGGATGGACATGTCATAAGCAGAAGTTTAGAGATGGGAGAGTAGAAACCCATTTAACTGAAGGAAAATCTCTTATGAATCTTAGAGTTGTAAACCAGAAAGATAGTTTGGTGGCCAGAGACCTTAAATAGCAGATGAAGAGTCTTGGACTTACCTCCCCTGTGTTAGACCGTGAGATCCCAAGAGCGGAAAACTTACTTTTGCTTACATTGTTTCCGGTATGGGATTGGTGCTTAGTGTAAGTTGATGGGAACTGTACCCAATGAGAAATCAGGCAGAATATTTGGAGTAAGACTCTGATAAGAAAACAGTGGGCCAGGAGGATTAATGTGCAAACAGGGTAAAAGTAGTGTACAATTGAGGGAATTTATATTCATGTTATGATGCTGGGTTAGGCAACAAATACATGACATTAAGCTGGTGGCAACAGAATGGAAAGGAACATAGAGATGCATTTTATTTGAACCAGGACTTCAGTCAAAGGTGCTTTTTTAATTTTAAGGTTTAGTGATCAGGAGAATGGTTGGTACTATTAACAAAATAAAGATGAGCTACACTGATGAGTTTGGTTATACATATGTAAAATTTCAGGTCATGGGGGACGTCAAAGTTTGTGCAGCAGTCAAGGATAAGAGCTTGAGAGAAAATGAAAGCTGGAGATCTAAGTTTGGGACTCGTCCTGCCACACTGTCAATGATCCTGAAGTGTTCTAGTGTATCAGTGAATGGTAGTTGAAGCTATGAGACCGATTGCTGTCATTAAGGAAGCAAGTGAGGGAAACATTACTACTCCACGGTGCACATTAGTATTGATGGGAATTTCCATGAGTCCTTAGTTTGTTATCATACTTGCATCTAGGGGATCCTTCAGGGATTCTTGCTCCAAACAACCTCAGGGGATATTAGTCTGACTACCAGACATCCATATGGGGGTGAGGTATCTAATGTGTCTCACCACCTTTAGGTCGGAATACTTTAAAATCATTATGGCGAATAATTGCTGATGTTCATCGACTTACTTTGTGGTTGTGCAATCCTGAGCACATAAATAAAGCACTCCTTGATCTTCCCATTAACCTTATGAAATAGGCATTATCATCATCCCTGTTTTACAGGCGAGGCACAGAGGCTAAGTTACACTGGTAAGTGATGGGGAAGGGTTTCAAACCCAGGCAGCCTGGCCTCAGAGTCCATGCTTTTCTGAACCACTACATTCTGCTGCCTCTTGATACACAGGTTTGACTTCAGGAATTGATCCTCAGATATCCTCAGAAATTGTTAGGGACTTTCTTTTCATGTCTGGTTAATCCCTACCCCTGTTAAGTAAAGCTACCTTGTTTAATTTTTTTTCGTCCTTGAAAATTCAAACAGCCATTACTTAATCTTGCTCAGTTCCTCGGTTTACGCTTTTGAATGGTAAAACTTACCTCTTTGGGTACATAGTTTTTCTGTGTGCATGTCTGGGACTTTGCAGCCATTCAATTTTTTGGAGTGTCTCTTCTCTCCCCAGATGTAAATGTAACGGACACGCAAGCGAGTGTATGAAGAACGAATTTGATAAGCTGGTGTGTAACTGCAAACATAACACATATGGAGTAGACTGTGAAAAGTGTCTTCCTTTCTTCAATGACCGGCCGTGGAGGAGGGCAACTGCAGAAAGTGCCAGTGAATGCCTGCGTGAGTGCCCCATGGCGTCAGCCTGTCGATTGTCTTGGGGACTTCCAAGGGTGGAAGAAGGAATGGGTGACTTCCTTTTGTTCCTCCTTCAAAGGAAAGCTCTGAAAGGCCATGCTTTTTCTGTAATTTGAGTAGTATTCAAGTCAGAGGAAAGTCATAGATGAGGGCAATTCACTGTAAAGGCAAACTGAGGGTTTTGTGTTTCCTTCATGAACACACGTCCCAGAGTTGGAGGAGCATCTGCAAGGTTTAGAAATTTATTTAGATGCAAATACTGGGCCAGTGTACTCTACTCCAGAATATGGTTTCTCTAGTCTTCTTTGTTCCCCTTTAAAATAGTATTATTTTTATCAATGCTCAGGCAGCCAAGGTAATTAACATGTATCAAATATAATGAGTTCTAGGCTAAGATGGCCATTCCAAGATTATTTTATTATTATTATTTTTTTGATACTGAGTCTCATTCTGTCACCTAGGCTGGAGTGAGTGATCTCAACTCACTGCAACTTCCGCCTCCCAGGTTCAAGTGATTGTCCTGCCGCAGCATCCCAAGTAGCTGGGATTACAGGTGCATGCCACCATGCCCAGCTAATTTTTGTGTTTTTAGTAAGACGGGGTTTCACCATGTTGGCCAGGCTGTTCTCGAACTCCTGACCTCACTCAGGTGATCCACCTGCCTCAGCCTCCTAAAGTGCTGGGATTACAGGTGGGAGCCACTGCGCCTGGCTGCACAAGATTATTTCTCAAAACTATTTTTTTCTTTATCTCACTGAAGAGTACAACAGGGAGAATTTTCCCGCTCCTCCGATGGAGAGGTGGGTAACTTTGGGAAGAAGAATAGGTCCTAGTATTCCTAGAAAAAGGTAAAATGAAAAAACTTAAAATATTGTTTATCCCTTCACAATATCGTGGTTTATTCTGAACAGATAGAGAAAGAAATCTCAGGAGAAGGGAACCTTTTAATCATGATTTTAAAGCAGCAATAGTTTTCTTATGTCCTTACAAATATTCTTTATCATGTTCTTTTAAGAATAAAGAGAATAAGAAAGAAGATACTCTTAACTTGCAGAAATTATTGGCAGAGACTGGGAATGGTGGCTCACGCCTGTAATCTTTGCACTTTGGGAGGCCGATGGGGTTGGATCACCTGAGCTCAGGAGTTTGAGACCAGCCTGGCCAACATGGTGAAACCCTGCCTCTACTGAAAATACAAAAATTAGCCAGGCGTGGTGGCACATGCCTGTAATCACAGCTACTCACTTGGGAAGCTGAGGCAGGAGAATTGCTTGAACTCGGGAGGCAGAGGTTGCAGTGAGCCAAGATTGCGCCACTGCACTCCAGCCTGGGCAACAGAGCGAGACTCCATTTCAAAAAACAAAAACAAACAAACAAAAAAATTATTTGCAGAAACGCCGAGAACGGACCACTATCTTAACTCATGACTATTTCCAATGAACTGCGAAGTCTTTTCAACAAATCCTAAGATTTGCAAGTAAAATTTACAGCCTCCTCTAACATTTGTAAGCACTTGCTTGAGCTTCTTTAATTCTATTACTGAACTGTAATATTCAGTGTTGGAAGCTATACAATAAAGGCTGGTACAAGAATGGAATACTCCTAAGATGTGGCATTTAAATAAATGGACGTGTGCTTGAAAAGCATTCTGCTTAATAATGTCGTATTTTGAGTCTATCCAGGAAGTTACTTAAAAAAGCAAACATTGCCAATTCACCTCTAGCAAATGAACTGAGTACTGTAGCTAAAGGACTTTGATGAGGAACTAAGTCAATTTGCTTTTCTCGTTAGTCCCCTCAGCACTGTGACACTTCAAAGAGTGACATTTCTGGATGTCGTGACAATACTACATTATTGTCAGGATGCTAGGGCTAGGGAAGAGAACTACCTTCTCTCAAGGAGGGAGCCATGGCATTTGCTGTAGCTGTGGGTTGGGACGGCGTGGACAGGGGTGTTATTCCGCTTCACCGTCTCACAACATCAGATCTTTAGGTGGGCTGGGCTTGGTGGATTGAGGGATAAACTAGGGCATCTTGAGGGAAGAGAAATAGCTAATGAAGAAGGAAAAGGGCCCTTTAAAACTAACTTAACAAAACTCAGATTTTTTGGTGGCAATAACTCAAGTTTCTAAAGAAGTTTACAATTATAATACTGTGCTATAAATAACTGATCATAAGGAAGAGAGAATAAGAACAAAAGGGGCCGGGTATGGTGACTCTCACTTGCAGTCCCAGCACTTTGGGAGACCAAGGTGGGAGACTCATTCGGGACCAACCTGGGCAACATAGTGAAACCCTGTCTCTGCAAAAATAAAAAATAAAATAAAATAATTAGCCAGGCATGGTGGCATGTGCCTGTACTCCCAGCTATGTGGCAGGATGAGGCAGGAGGATCAGTTGAGCCTGGGAGTTTGGGACCAGCCTGAGCAACATAGCAAGACCTTGTCTCTACAAAAAATTTTTTAAAAATTAGCTGAGTATAGTGGCACACATCTGTAGTCCCAGCTACTTGGGAGGCTAAGGCAGGAGGAGGATCACTTGAGCTCAGGAATTTGAGGCTGCAATGAGTTATGGTGACACCACTGCACTCCAGAGTGAGACCCTGTCTCCAAAAAACAAATCAAAATGTGTTCATGATTTTGGTTGGAAGAAGTCTACATTAAGAAAAGAAAAATGTATTCAAAAAAAGATATATTCAAATATTTTTTTAAAACAACAATATCCTGTTCGATTTGAAACCAAATAAAACTTCTTTTTATTTGTTATTTTATATTATAGTAAGTTATCTATTTTATAATTTCAAGATACTGTCTACATTTAGGGAAGAATCAATAACTCAGAAAAAAATCTTTTTATTGTAAATATAGTAAGGAATTTCTGTGACTACAGATACTTGGTCTTAAAATATGGTTGTGCCCTGCAGGGAATATAGCTACTTAACAGATCACCCATTTGGAGTTGAGGCTTCCCTGTACATGGATGTTTCTGGAGGATCTAGGTTTCTTTTTAATTCTGCTTTCATCTGTCGTGGCACTAATTTTAACCCATGTGTCTCAAGTTACCCCGGTCTAGATATATAAATAATCTGGCACTTTGGAAGTTAGTGTTTTAATGTATTTGACTCATCTGAGGCCTAAAAAGTTAAGGTAAATTGAAGCCTGCATATAAAATGCCACCTTGTTTTTGGAGCTGATACTAGAATAAAGGCTAAAGATTCAGGAGAATTGTAATTTGATTTGACTTTTACTTGTGTATGAACAATTACCTGGAGGCAGTTTCTTTTCTAAGTATGGGAATTCCTTGTAATTTATGGTGGTGCTATTTTTTAGAGGGAGGAACATTTCTTTATCTTCTGGCTATATATACCCTTTATTGACATACTGTTGGGTTTTGTTGGTGGTGGTTTTTTGTTTGTTTTTGAGACAGAGTTTTAGCTCTTGTCGCCCAGCCTGCTGCCCAGTGGCGTGATCTCAGCTCACTGCAACCTCCGCCTCTCGGGCTCAAGCGATTCTCTTGCCTCAGCCTCCCAAGTAGCTGGGATTATAGGCACCTGCTACCACACCTGGCTAATTTTTTGTATTTTTAATAGAGACAGGGTTTCACCATGTTGGCCAGGCTGGTCTTGAACTCCTGACCTCAGGTGATCTGCCTGCCTCAGCCTTCCAAAGTGCTGGGATTATAGGCATGAGCCACTGCACCTGGCCTTCTTGTTGTTGATAAACAGTGCATCTGGTAGTCATTCTTAGTCTACCACCGTCTGTCTGTCTCAGAGATGTGGGAAATTATGTTTGGTTTTAAGTCTTAAAATGCTGTTCTTAAAGGTACCCAGATCTGATGTAACTCATGTGTTTTGACTGACAGCCTGTGACTGCAATGGTCGATCCCAGGAATGCTACTTTGACCCTGAACTCTATCGTTCTACTGGCCATGGGGGTCACTGTACCAACTGCCAGGATAACACAGATGGCGCCCACTGTGAGAGGTGCCGGGAGAACTTCTTCCGCCTTGGAAACAATGAAGCCTGCTCTCCATGCCACTGTAGTCCTGTGGGTAAGTGACAGGAAGATGGATTGAAAGACAAAATGATAGTTCCGTGGACCCCCAGAAAGGAAAGCTTTGTTTCCAAGGCTTTTGCACAACTAAGTGTGGAAGTGTGTACAATATTATAACACAGAAATGAGTCAAGATCTGTCTGTACCCCACACCTCCACCTTTTTTAACCAAGTTGAACCTTCAGATGAGTTTCTGGTGTGTAAGAGGGGGGTGGTGGTCTGAGTAATGGTTCTGTAAATAATTACCAACAGGATCGTAGAGACAATTTGAACTTTGACTGTAAAAGGTTAACTGCTTTGTGAGTTCTTCCTTGTTAATGATTTTGTTTAGTCTAATCTCCTTAGAGTGCTAAACTATTCTTAGCATGTTGGTGTGTGTACAGAGATGCACAGCTTTCTTAGTCTAGCCCATTTCTTCAAGAGTTTGACCTTTATTTTTGTAATTTAGCCCTATAAATACTTAAATTCTAGACATGGGCCTTAAGGGGCTGTGATCGCCCACAGAGAAGTAACTGGTCTTGTATGTAGTGTTTCATTGGGTACAAAGTGATTTTCAACATTGATGAGTGAATTCATTTTAGCATGTGTCTAGAAACTTAAAATCCCGTGGCTTAAAGGGGCATGATTTTGAGAAAGTTCTGATTTAAAATTTGGTTTTTATTCTCTTTGTGACCATCAGGAGATTGCATACTGGTTCTCAGGCATTGCTTTTAATTACCAGTTATCTTTCTTTAACACATTGATTTTACTTACATATCTGGCCGAATTTTTGTTTGACAATAGGCACTTTACATTTTAGGCTCTCTAAGCACACAGTGTGATAGTTACGGCAGATGCAGCTGTAAGCCAGGAGTAATGGGGGACAAATGTGACCGTTGCCAGCCTGGATTCCATTCTCTCACTGAGGCAGGATGCAGGTAAAATATTTTCAAAGCCAGAAGAAGGGGGCAGAATCTATATGTAGTCAACACATATTAATAGATCTTGTGGCTTATTGGCAGCATGGTAAATATTTTTCCCATAATAATTGTCAGCAAGACTGAGGACTAGCTGTAATGGTGAGCCACAGGGGTTTGGCTTGTACAGAGAGTAAGCAGAGTTTTAATGGGATGACTATCTTAGACTGAAACCAATATAAAAATGACTTTAGGCTCACTCCTGTAATCCCAGCACTTTGGGAGGCTGAGGCGGGCGGATCACAAGGACAGGAGATCGAGATCATGGTGAAACCCCGTCTCTACTAAAAATACAAAAAAAATTAGCTGGGCATAGTGGCAGGTGCCTATAGTCCCAGCTACTCAGGAGGCTGAGGCAGGAGAATGGCATGAACCTGGGAGGCTAAGCTTGCAGTGAACTGAGATTTCGCTACTGCATTCCAGTCTGGGTGACAGGGCGAGATTCTGTCTCAAAAAAAAAAAAAGACTTTAGGATCCATTTTGTTCTATGTGTATTTCTTTTAAAAAAAAAAAAAATCTGTTGGCTGGGCGCCAGTGGCTCACGCCTGTAATCCCAGCACTTTGGGAAGCCGAGGTGGGCGGATCACGAGGTCAAGAGATCGAGACCATCCTGGCCAACATTGTGAAACCCTGTCTCTACTTAAAATACAAAAATTAGCTGGGTGTGGTGGTGTGCACCTGTAGTCCCAGCTACTCAGGAGGCTGAGGTAGGAGATTCACTTGAATCCTGGAGGTGGAGGTTGCAGTGAGCCGAGATGGCGCCACTGCACTCCAGCCTGGGCGACAGTGTGAGACTCTGTCTCAAAAAAAAAAAAACTGTCTCAGAGAAAGAAAGGGTTGGCTTTAAGAATAGAATTTTTCTCCCTTCTCTGATTGTTTTATCCATTTTTCATTGAATAGGCCATGCTCTTGTGATCCCTCTGGCAGCATAGATGAATGTAATGTTGAAACAGGAAGATGTGTTTGCAAAGACAATGTCGAAGGCTTCAATTGTGAAAGGTAGTGCATTCTTCCTCTGGCTGCATTGTGTTTTCTCTGTTACCATAGTTCAAGTAAAAAAAAGTAACCGAGTGTGTCTTAATCTTTTTCAGATGCAAACCTGGATTTTTTAATCTGGAATCATCTAATCCTAGGGGTTGCACACCCTGCTTCTGCTTTGGGCATTCTTCTGTCTGTACAAATGCTTTTGGCTACAGTGTTTATTCTATCTCCTCTACCTTTCAGATTGGTAATTTAGACCTCATCCCCCAACCTGTTAGAGCTGTGAGACTACACTTAAAATATTTTTAAAAATAAAATCAGTAACTCTTTGAGGGCTTTTTGATGGTTGGCAACACTTTGTATTATTTAGCATGCATAGTTTTTATAGTTTGGCCTTTTAATTTAATGAAAATGTACTTTTGGCTTTAGAATTTATCTCAATGAATAGTGATTGCAAATGTTATGTAAATAGTAATAAAGTAAAATATAGTTTGAGTGGTATAGCATATATAGGTACTGTTGTAGGATCCATTTATTTAAAAAGGTTTATTGATGCCTTTCTGTATACAAGATGTGGTCTTACACATTTTTATGGTACATAGAAGACCTGAATTCAGGATGTTTACAGTGTAAAGTGCTTGTGTTTTCCTTCTCTACCTGCAGATGAGGATGGGTGGCGTGTGGAACAGAGAGATGGCTCTGAAGCATCTCTGGAATGGTCCTCTGAGAGGCAAGATATTGCCGTGATCTCAGACAGCTACTTTCCTAGGTACTTCATTGCTCCTGGTAAGTAAGGCTAGAAAGCAGTCTGACTTGCTGTGTGCCTCTGTTTAATCTCAGTCTCACATTCTTGCCCACCATTGTGTCTGCATTCCAGCAAAGTTCTTGGGCAAGCAGGTGTTGAGTTATGGTCAGAACCTCTCCTTCTCCTTTCGAGTGGACAGGCGAGATACTCGCCTCTCTGCAGAAGACCTTGTGCTTGAGGGAGCTGGCTTAAGAGTATCTGTGCCCTTGATCGCTCAGGGCAATTCCTATCCAAGTGAGACCACTGTGAAGTATGTCTTCAGGTAAGATAGCCTTCTTTGTAAAATGAGACTTGACTAGCATTGTGAAAGTGGTGTCTTTATTTAAGTTTAACTGGCCTCTAGATATATTTTAAAGAAAACCTTCTGGGTTATTGTGGTGATTTTGTAAAAGGGAGCCTTCCTTTGTTTACCTTTATCTTTTCCAATTGTACTAACAAATCAATAGTCTCATTTTTTATTTGATTTGATTGTCAGAGCATTGCGTTGTTGGTGGCATAAATGAATAAGAAATGTTTCCCCAACATCCAGAATTATCCTTACAGAGGTTAATGTGGCCCTTTCTCTCCAGGCTCCATGAAGCAACAGATTACCCTTGGAGGCCTGCTCTTACCCCTTTTGAATTTCAGAAGCTCCTAAACAACTTGACCTCTATCAAGATCCGTGGGACATACAGTGAGAGAAGTAAGTTATGATATAATTTAGGAGAGTTGTTTAAAAAGATGATCGGGTAGAAAGATTCATGATAATGCAAAAGTTTCTCTTTCCTAATATATAACACTGAGAAGTGTATAACAACCACATTATACATGAATTATATATAAGAACAATGCGTTTTTTAACTGCTTTCAAGGACCTGGAAAAAATTTGGTAAAATTAGTAAATAGTATTATTCACTAATTGATTACTCAATTGATCAGTAGGTCAATTAAGGTTACATTGTATATGAATAGATTTTCTAGAAAACCTAATTATAGGCCAGACACAGTTACTTACACCTGTAATCCCAGCACTTTGGGAGGCTGAGACGAGCAGATAACTTGAGGCCAGGAGTTTGAGACCAGCCTGGGCAACATGGTGAAACCCCATCTCTATTAAAAATGCAAAAATTAGCCGGCTGAGGTGGCG
>NW_012105187.1:711762-737707 GCF_000951045.1 Mandrillus leucophaeus
AGATGTGTTGATTTTTGAGAAGCCTGCGTGAATATCCAGATAAAAATGGCTTATAAGTAGTTAGAAATATGAATCTGGGGCTTAGAGATTAGGACTAGAGATCCAGATTTAGAAGGTTGTCAACATATGGGCAATAATTTTTAAACTTGGAAATATGACAGAAAATATAGATGGGAAAGAAGGATGGAATCCTGGAAACAGTTAAGGTCCATGCTCTAAGACCCAGGGGCAACATGGCAAAACCCCATCTCTACTAAAAAGTACAAAAAATTAGCAGAGTATGGTGGTGCACGCCTGTAGTACCAGCTTCTCAGGAGGCTGAGGTGAGAGGATCACGTGCGCTCAGGAGGTCAAGGCTGCAGTGAGCAGTAATTGTGCCACTGCACTGTAGCCTGGCCAATGGAGTGTGACCCTGTCTCGAAAAAATAAAATAAATAAATAAGACCCAAGGGAGAAAAAGAATTTTAAGAAAGAGAAACAATTAACAAGTTTAGGAAGCTAGCATCATTGGGTTTTGGATTGGGTGATCCCTTAATCATTGCTGAGTTTTTGTTTTTAGGAAGTGTTAAAACTGTCCAGGTGTGGTGGCTCACGCCTGTCATTCCAGCACTTTGGGAGGCTGAGGCAGGAAGATTGCTTGAGGCTAGGTGTTCAAGACCAGCCTGGGCAACATAGCAAGATTCTGTCTCTATAAATCAAAAAACTTAGCTGGGCGTGGTGGCACACACCTGTGGTCCCAGCTACTTCAGAGGCTGAGGGCAGGGGGATGCGTGAGCCCAAAAGGTTGAGCCCTCAGTGAGCTGTGATCATGTCATTGCATACCAGCCTGAGTTTACAGAGTGGATCTATCTCAATCAATCAATCAATCAATCAGTGGGGGGAGGGTATGAAACTGAAAGATCACAGTGCTTTAAAAAGTAATTTGAAGTTGAGGAAGTAAAATACAGAATGTTCTGTTAAGAAGTTTGGCTATGAGGAAAAGACATGGGCTATAATTTGAGAGTAGGGACAAGATCGATGAAAGAGTATTTTTAGAATGGGGAGATTTAACAATGTTTAGAATTGGAAGCACAGTAAACCATAAAGTCATATCTCATGACCTAACTAGGCAAGAGAAACCTGTAAACATACTAAAGTAGTACATTTAGGGTAGTAATGGAGGTGTCCTTCAGCCTTAGGTGGTCAATTTTCAAATGAATTTTATAAACAGCAAGTGCTATTTCATAACATGAAAAATACGCTTTAAGCGTAAGACTGCAAAACCCTAGAGTAGAATGGAGATTACAGGGAAATATGATGATGTTACTGAGGCCTCTACCTCTCTGATAAAATGTTCCTGCTGGTGCTTGTATCAGGGGCACCACTGGATTGGATGAACCATTGGTCTAATGCAATATAAGGTTTCCTCTGGTTTCTTATAGAAATGGAAAAGCATTGGGCTTTGGAGTAATTGTATACTTGTAAGAAGTAGCCCTGAGTATTAGAACTTTACTTGAGAGTTTTTGTTTTTTGTTTTTTGGGGGTTTTTTGGCTGTTTTACAGAGGACAGAAATTATATAACCTGAGTATTACCTGTTGACAGGTGCTTTCCCGTCTGTCTTATCCTTGAATTCTGTAGTTAGTACCTGCTTTTGTAGCAAAAGAATGAAAACACTGCTTAATGGCTATAGATGTAAACTCTTTTTTCCCCCACACTCTTGCTCATATCTTTTCTCACTTCAAATGATTGTCTAATACTTTTCATTTTTCACTTAGGTGGGGACTATAAAATTCAGCAAATCTAAGGGTATGTGTGTGTGTTTTAAAAAATGTAAAAGTTTGGGCTGGGCATAGTGGCTCACGCCTGTAATCCCAGCACTTTGGGAGGCCGAAGTAGGCTGATAACCTAATGTCAGGAGTTCGAGACCAGCCTGGCCAACATGGTGAAACCCCATCTCTACTTAAAAAAAAAAAAAAAAAAATTAGCCGGGCATGGTGGCACGTGCCTGTAATCCCAGCTACTCAAGAGGCTGAGACAGGAGAATTGCTTGAACCCAGGAGACGGAGGTTGCAGTAGCCAAGATCACACCACTGCACTCCAGCCTGGGAGACGGAGTGAGACTCCATCTCAATAAATAAATAAATAAATGAACAAATTAATAAATAAAATAAAAGTTTGCTATACCACTACTCCAGTATCAGTACCACATGATTTTTCTAAATGCTGTTTTCTAATTCTCTTCTCCAGGGGATAGACGTGGATATCTTGTTTAGTGTATCAGAGCCCAGTTAAGCTAATGGCTGATTTTCTCTGGAAGTTGGGGTCTAGTTACTTTTTAGTGTTACTGAGGTTACACAAGGTGTGGAAAACAAGCCAGTTTGGTGATTTTCTTCTCCTCACCATACACAGGTGCTGGATATTTGGATGATGTCACCCTGGCAAGTGCTCGTCCTGGGCCTGGAGTCCCTGCAACTTGGGTGGAGTCCTGCACCTGTCCTGTGGGATATGGAGGGCAGTTTTGTGAGATGTGCCTTTCAGGTTACAGAAGAGAAACTCCTAGTCTCGGACCATACAGTCCATGTGTGCTTTGCACCTGCAATGGACACAGCGAGAGCTGTGATCCTGAGACAGGTGAGATGATCTTTGGCAGCTCTTAGACCTAACTTCTCTTTAGCAGTTGGGTAGAAAGTGCTCATTGTCTTATATACTTGTACACTTGCCTGTTTTCTCACACCTGCCCTCCGAATAGGTGTTTGTAACTGCAGAGACAATACGGCTGGCCCGCACTGTGAGAAGTGCAGTGAAGGGTACTATGGAGATTCAACTGCGGGAACCTCCTCTGATTGCCAGCCCTGTCCGTGTCCCGGAGGCTCAAGTTGTGCTGTTGTCCCCAAGACAAAAGAGGTGGTGTGCACCAACTGTCCTACTGGCACCACTGGTAAGTCTGCTTGCTCTATCTGCTTTCAGTGTTCCATTCTGTAAAAAGACCTCGGGGAAAGGGGCTTCGGGGTTGTTTTGGATCTTTGTGTTTGGTTCAGTTTCAGTGGTTATGGTTTTCCTAATAGGAAACTGAGGCTCACTCTCCTTGTTTCCTTCCATCTCTCTTTTGGGTATCCCCTCATTGTCTCCGTCTCTCAACCAAGGGCTTTCATGTCACCTTGATCTACCATCTCCCCTTTAGGTGATCAAATCTCGTCTTTAGGCTTCAAAAGCCTTTCTATATGATAGCTTAAGTTTGTATTTCCAGCCCTGACACCTCTCTTGAGCTACCTACTTGCCATTTCCACTTGGGTGGTGGGCTAGAAGCCTTCCACTTGCCTTTCCACATCCCTGTTCACCTTTCTCCACCCTGATTGAGAACTGCATGCACTGCATCAAATGCCAGGCTCCATCTGCATTCAGACAGCAGGAAGCACATACGGGAGCTCACAGGGAAGGAAGAGGGTGAGGACAGAGTATTTATCCCATGGCTCCTTCTCTATGGGGTTCTCTGGATTGATGACCTCAAATCAAAGTTCTCAGCTCCTGGCAGACCTTGTCCAAACAGCTCTTTTCACCTTTAGGTTCTGCTAGCTGTTCCACCTACCACCTGAGGCCCAGGGTATGGAGCCTGTCTCAAGTGCTACACTCTCCTCGCAGTTTCCCTACACTCCGTGCTGATTTGATTGTATCAGCCATTTTCTGCTGTGATCTTGATTCACATAGCCTAAGGAATTCAAATGTAAACAAATCCAAGTTAAATATTTGATTTCCTCCCTTTTCTTCAACCCTTTGTTTCTCCTCCAATCTTGTTCATCTTAGTAAATATGCTGCCATTAGCCTAGTTGCTCAAGCTGAAACCTCAGGGCTTATACTTGATTCATATTCCTTTCAAGTCCTAGAAACAGTCAGCAAATCTTACTGATTTTATCTCAGATCTGACCACTTTTCACCACTTCCACTGTCACTACCCTGGTTCAAACCTATTATCTCTCACCTGGGATTGCCTAATTGTTCTCCCTGCTTCACCTGCTCCCCTACAGTGGATCCAGTCTCCACATGGAAGCCAAAATGGTCCTTTAAAAATGTACCTCACATTACACCACTTTTAAACCCTCCAGTAGCTTCTTAATACACTAAAACCAAATCCCTTACTTACTCTGACCTCCATGCTCCTACATGGGTTTGAACTGCTTCCATGGCTTATCTTGTTTTGTCTGAAACTTTCTTCCCTTGGATAATATCCTGGCTGGTCTCTTCTCTGTCTTTCCATTGCTATCCCAACGTCATCTTCTTACAGAATGTTTCCCTACCCACCAGTATAAAGTAGCCCTCACCTTCACCCCATCATGTTGCTCTATTTTGTTTAAATTTTTTATGCGTATCCCTATCTGAAGTAATCTTGTTTATCTGTGTGTCTATGTATTGGTCTTCACCAACCGCTGCATAAGCTTCATGAGAGCAGAGGCCTTATCCACCTTGTTCACATCATCCTAATGACCTAGAACAGTGCTGGCTGTTATGTAGTAGAGCTCAGAAAATACTTGTTGAATGAATTAATAAACCTCGGATTCACCAGAAATTTTAGGCTAATTCAGGCCCTACTGATTACAAAGATATCATGAGCCCAACTTGAACTAATCATGGTAGGTAAGTGGAAAAGGAAGGATGAGGAGTGGTGAATTTAGGACAGTGGAAAGAGCCCTGGATGCTAGCTCTCCTTCTCTACCTGTCAGTTCTTTGGTTGCAGGCGAAGTACTTATCCTGTCTCTTCCTTGAGCTATAGTATTTAACACAAGCAGGCAGCAACTGATGATTTCTAAGTTCTCTTCTAACATACCCTGATTTTGTACCAATTGATACTGATGAACAAGGATTAGCACATGCCTGTTGCATTTTAAGAGAATGGTTCTGCTCACCCTGTTGTGTGGGAAACCTATGGTGTCAAGAGTGGCACTTCACCTCTTTTAATATCATCTGCCAAAACAACATATACGAATGTACTATCCTTTGAGACTGGAGAGGTTTATAAACCTTGGGCTTAACTCATTTACAGAGCACTTTTAATAGATGATTTGGGTTGATTGTCACAACAGTTGAAGTGAAGTAGGCAGACCAGGTGCTTCCTTTCTAGTGAGGAAATAGAGATGTGCTCAAGGTCACTCTGGTGATCTGGCCCCATGCCAGGGCTGCAGCCCAGGTCCTTTGCCCTTTGTTGCACCATGTCTTCTCTCATGTGATGATTACTCTGGACTACCTGTAGCCAGTGGTAATCTAGCACCAAAAACGTCTAAGGCTTTTCTTTCTCATAACATCAGATTGTCTCATCCCCAGGTAAGAGATGTGAGCTCTGTGATGATGGCTACTTTGGAGACCCCCTAGGTAGAAACGGCCCTGTGAGACTTTGCCGCCTGTGCCAGTGCAATGACAACATTGATCCCAACGCAGTTGGAAATTGCAATCGCTTGACAGGAGAATGCCTGAAGTGCATCTATAATACTGCTGGCTTCTATTGTGACCGGTGCAAAGACGGATTTTTTGGAAATCCCCTGGCTCCCAATCCAGCAGACAAATGCAAAGGTAATCAGCCTTTAACCAGATTCTGTCACAGTTAAATGTCCCTTTATTGTGAGAATTCTTATGTGTCTCTTAAAATACGTATAGTTGTTTAGTCCAATAGAAGTACATTGTGAAGTGCTTTTGTCATTTAGAATTTTCTAGTCACCACATTAAAAAAGTATAAAAAGGACAGTCATGGCGTCTGACACCTGTGGTCCCGTAAAAAGAAACAGGCGAAATGAATACTAATATATTTTATTTAATATATCTAACATATTATTTCTTATTGTAATCAACAAAAATTATTAATGAAATATATATTCTTTCTCATGCTAAACCTTGAAAATCCATTGCGTATCTCACATTTATAGCACATCCCAATTCAGACCAGCCAGCCACATTTAAAGTGCTCAGTAGCCACATGTGACCAGCAGCTACCAACCTGGCAACACAAGTCTAAAGAATCTCTTTGGATTGTTTATATTTCAGTATTTCTCTCAGGTGATTTGTGTCTTTTGCCGTCTCTGTCTTCCTGCCTTAGCCTGCAGTTGCAATCCGTATGGGACAGTGAAGCAGCAGAGCAACTGTAACCCCGTGACGGGGCAATGTGAATGTTTGCCTCATGTGACTGGCCGGGACTGCGGTGCTTGCGACCCTGGATACTACAACCTGCAGAGTGGGCAGGGCTGTGAGAGGTGAGACATAGGTGCCTTTGGTGGAAGTAATCTTTGCTTTTTCTGTTATAAAAAATGAATTTTTATAAGTTACGTTTAATAGTTGACTGTTCAGAAATTCCTGGAGTGCCTAATGTAGGCAAGGCATCCTTCAGGGGCAATGCTGGAGAATTGTAATAAAGCTATTGAAAGAAAGGAGTGAAGCACAGTGGCCCCAGCTGTGCCAGAATCACCTGAACAACCTTTTAAAAGTACAAATTGCCAGGTCCTTTCTGAGGCACTTAGAATCAGACTCTCCAGGGTTGCAGCCTGGGAACTTCTGTTTTCAGAGTTGTTACTTAGTGTCCATACAGTCCCAGGTTGGAGAACACTGGTAACAGTTAAGTTAGGAAAAGAAGTTCTGAATACCACTCATGAAAATGACTTGAACCTTAGGGGCTTAATAACCCTTAACATTCCATCTTAGTAACGCTTACCATTCAGTTTTCTGATACAAGATCAGTGCTATACTTAAAAAAAAAAAAAAAAGGTTTTGCTTAAAGTCTTTTTTGTTTTGCCTGAGAAATGTCCTGTGTTCATTTTCAGGTGTGACTGCCATGCCTTGGGCTCCACCAATGGGCAGTGTGACATCCGCACCGGCCAGTGTGAGTGCCAGCCTGGCATCACCGGCCAGCACTGTGAGCGCTGTGAAGTCAACCACTTTGGGTTTGGACCTGAAGGCTGCAAACGTAAGGGGTGTTGGTGGCATACAACTCTAAGTCTCCCCTAATTCCAGTTAGTGTCTTAAGGCCAGAAAAGACTTTGACACCCTCCGTCTAGCCACTTGGCTCATAGTCAGGGCTGTACCTAAGTCATCGTAGATGCTTTATTTGATGAATATTATCCATTTCTAAAACTCTGCAGATCAGAGCCTTCTCTGGTTTCTTTGTATGTTTTCTTTTATAACATTTCTGATTCTTCCTTTTTCCAATCTTTTATTTTTTCCAAAGAAGTCTTCCCTTGATTACTGAGCTTTCCCACTGTGGTTAACGAAACTTCTTTATTGATTGCATTCTTAGTGCAGATAATGAAATAGTGGAGGATTCTGTTCACAATGTGTTTGTTGACTTACTGGCTGTAGTTGCTTCCCACCCTTGGGGCCCTTTTGGTGTGATTACGTATAAACATCTGCTTCTCTTTGGCATAAACACTTGCCTGGAATTGGGCCTCAGAACAGATTGGCTTTTGCTTTCTGAATTCCTTCATTTCTCCTGTGGAATGTAGCATAAGTAATTGACTCAGTTCAGAGAACACAGTGAATAAACAAACTATAAGATAATGCAAAAGAAGCATTAGCATTGGGGTTTTCTAGTTCCTTAGAGAAATATTAAACAGTGGAGAATTGAAGGTAGAGATGAATTCTTGAAGTGCATGAAAAGAGCACTGAGACTTTCATAACTTCTCTAATTACTAAGTAACCTGAAGTGTGTCCCAAAGGTTGCACGTTTTCCTTTAAAGCTCATTTTGACTTTAAAAACTGTCCGTTTTCTCTGCTAAACAGACTTAGCCATTTAATATCTCATAAATAGTCCTGTTTTTCAGAAAATTATAACAATAGTACAGTCAGCTTATTGTTGCCAGCCTGAATTAAGAGATATACTCTTTCTTCTTTTGCTAATTATGTATTATTTTCTCCTTATTCTGCAGCCTGTGACTGTCATCCTGAGGGGTCTCTTTCACTTCAGTGCAAAGACGATGGTCGCTGTGAATGCAGAGAAGGCTTTGTGGGAAATCGCTGTGACCAGTGTGAAGAAAACTATTTCTACAATCGGTCTTGGCCTGGCTGCCAGGAATGTCCAGCTTGTTACCGTTTGGTAAAGGATAAGGTAAGCTGTCAATAGTGCATTCATTTATTCTTCCAGCAGACATTGAGTGGAAACTTACTGTGCACTAATCTTTATAGAAAAAGTGATGAAAAAGATAGATGTGGTCCCTATTCTTAAAGACTTATGTTCCAGTTGGGAGGCAAATAATAAAAAATAAATAAATAAACAAAACAAACACTGAGATAAGTGCCAGGAAGAATACAAAAGGAGAATAACTGGGGGAAGCTACTTTATATAAGGCCTGTCTACAGAATTCATCTAAGGTGAGATCTTATGGATACGAAGGAATGAGCCAAGTGAAAAGTAATGGTAGGTTTGTTCCAGGCAGAAGGAACCTGGTATTCAGAGGCCTGGGAGCTGGAGAGTGGCTGGAGCCTGCTGAGTGCGGAGAGTGTGGTCTGTGATAAGACTGGAGAGGTTGGTAGGGACAGATTATATGGGACCATGATGACCATAGTAAGGAGTTTAGATTTGATCCCAAATCCAATAAGAATGCATTGAAGAAACTCTTAAAATCTAGGAAATCCAGATTATATTTTAAGAGGAGCGCTTTTGACTGCTGTGTGAACAATGATGGTTAGGAATGGGGCTTAATGGGAAGCCTCAATTGGATTGGATAAATATGCGTGTTTGGGGACAGGATAGGGAAAGAGAAGAATAAGGATGTGTCTTGAGTTTTTTGCTTAAGGTAGCTGGAGGCCTTATTTACTGAGGTGGAGAATTCATCAGGGAGAATAGAGGTAAGAGGTATAATTTTGGATGTTAAGTTTGAGATACCTATCAGAGAGCTGAGTGGAGATGTCACGAAGGTAATCTGACACTCAAGGGAGAGGTCAGAGCTGAAGAATCATCAGCATGCAGTCTTTAAAGTCAAAGGAATGACTCTGAAGGTTTTCTTTTGAAGCTAGAAAAATAAAGAAAAACTAGCCATGTCTTCTCTTCAGAAGTAGACATCCATGGAGTGGATAGAACTACATATTCATGGAGTGCCCATGATTCCTGCAGGAAGTGTGATTGAGTTCTTCAGGAATACTTGTGTGTCCTACCTTTCCCTTTTCTTTCTTCCGTGTGTTTAGGTTGCTGATCATCGAGTGAAGCTCCAGGAATTAGAGAGTCTCATAGCAAACCTTGGAACTGGGGATGAGATGGTGACGGATCAAGCCTTCGAGGATAGACTAAAGGAAGCAGAGAGGGAAGTTATGGACCTCCTTCGTGAGGCCCAGGATGTCAAAGGTATGCATGATTGAACAGTGCGTGACTTCAGTGAGGTGGACCAATCTTTAGATGTGGCTCCTAAAGCAAGGTTAATTAGTATGGTTTTATAAAATTCTTTCTCAATATTTAAACTACTTGTAGATTATAAATTATTTCATTTTTTAAACACTAATTCAAAAACAACCTGACAAACTTACTGCTTTAAGATATAGTAACTAGGGTGATTTTCCAACAGATAAAAAACTATTTGATGTTGAAATTTCAAGCATTGTTTGAATCTGTTCTATTACAGGGTGTCTTAAAATAGTTTTAAAAATCATGAAAGGCATGTGTTTTCATAAGCTGCTTTTTTTTTTTTTTTGAGCCAGAGTGACTGTCACCAAGGCTGGAGTGCAGTGGCCTGATCTTGGCTCACTGCAACCTCCGCCTCCTGGGTTCAAGTGGTTCTCCTGCCTCAGCCTCCCAAGTATCTGGGACTACAGGCACATGCCCACCGTGCCTGGGTAATTTTTTGTATTTTGAGTAGAGATGGCGGTTCACCGTGTTAGCCAGGATGGTCTTGATCTCCTGACCTCGTGATTTGCCCACCTCGGCCTCCCAAAGTGCTGGGATTACAGGCATGAGCCACTGTGCCCAGCCAAAAAATTTTTACATTATCAAATAATTGAGTAACCCTCCAAGCAGGACCACCATACACAGTTAGGCAAGAGTTTATAGAATATCACCTCTGTACATGCATTTGGTAGCCCTGCTTCAGTTTAGTTTTTTCCAAACCTGTATTCATCTTTGTTAGTCTTACCTTTGACTTCTCATCTTTTTTTATTTTTTATTTTATTTTTTACATTCCTTAGAAAATTTGGACCCCAACACTGAGCATGATGCTGAAATATGAATTGGTCAATTTACTTAATGGTTTTTATATATTAATAAAACCTCATGATACATGAAAGTCTTAATAATAACAGGGTTATATTTTATCTTTTGATTTGGTAGGACCTGAGTATGAGATTTAAGTTGAATGAGCATATTAATAAAGAATAATTTTAAGAACTATTCAAAAACAGAGATCAGTTTGAAAGAAATTACACTGATATGCTGGGGCATGGGGGTGGCAGAAGAGTCTATTTAGTTTAAAATGCAAAATGAGTTTAATTTGTCATACTTCAACATATGTTTTAAACCTAGTTTTTTTCTGGGTTTTGAAAAATGTTTGGCTTTTAGGGCTGGCAGCATTTTTAACAACGTTGTATATTTATGACTAAATTGCACGTGCTGGTATTAAAGTCAGTCATTCTTGCCTTCATCAAACATTCCTTGGGTGTCTTCTCTTTGCCATCCACTGCATAAGACCAGCGATATAGTGATGAGTAAGAAAGAGTTCATAGTCAAGTGGGCAGATGGGCACACGGTTGGAGAAGTGTGATGAGTATACAGAGAAGGACCTACTGGGCATGGTAAAGGCTGTCCAGCTATGCCAGGGGCTTTGCAGAAACCTGGCAGAAAGCTGCTATGTTTGAAGAGTAAAGATACATAGGGCCTCAGATTTCATGTGAGATGATACGATCCTCTTCAGATAATTTACAGACTTTCTTCTGCAAACCATTTTAGATGTTGACCAGAATTTGATGGATCGCCTACAGAGAGTGAATAACAGTCTGTCCAGCCAAATTAGCCGTTTACAAAATATCCGGAATACCATTGAAGAGACTGGAAACTTGGCTGAACAAGCACGTGCCCATGTAGAGAACACAGAGAGGTTGATTGAAATCGCGTCCAGAGAACTTGAAAAAGCAAAAGTCGCTGCTGCCAATGTGGTAAGTGATTGCAAACGTCTGAGGTGGGGATGGGGGAGGCCCTTGGGATTTGTAGCAAGTCTGTTACTGGCAGTGGAGTGCTTCTTCAACTAAATTGACTCCATGCATCTTTCTATTTGTCCCTAATTATGGAGCAAGAAAGCCACATTGCTCATAGTTGGCATGAAACAGTTACTACAAACTGGATAAAAACCAAGGGACATCTGGGTTATTTCTCTAGCTTTGTTCCTTCTATGGTACTAGGCAGTTTAATTTTCCTTTATCCTTTACTGAAAATAGAAAGAATCTGCAATCGAGGGTGGTGATATTAAATAAAGATCCCTGAAAATAAGAAGAGGCATTCTTGGGGCCAGGCGCGGTGGCTCACGCCTGTAATCCCAGCACTTTGGGAGGCCGAGGCGGGTAGATCACCTGAGGTCGAGAGTTCGAGACCAGCTTGACCAACATGGAGAAACCCCATCTCTACTAAAAGTACAAAATTAGCTGGTCATGGTAGCACATGCCTGTAATCCCAGCTACTTGGAAGGCTGAGGCAGGAGAACCACTTGAACCCGGGAGGCAGAGGTTGCGGTCAACTGAGATTGTACCATTGCACTTCTGCCTCGGCAACGAGAGTAAAACTCCATCTCAAAAAAAAAAAAAAAAAAGGAAGAGGCGTTCTTTTTGCTCTCTAACAAAAATTTAGTTTTGATTCTTGCTTTATTAAATTGAAATAATTCAGTCTTTTGAGAATAAGTGCTTTATTTCCTGTGCAGTCAGTCACTCAGCCAGAATCTACAGGGGACCCAAACAACATGACTCTTTTGGCGGAAGAGGCTCGAAAGCTTGCTGAACGGTAACTTCTGGACCTCTGTTTAATGGTTAAGTTGTGGCTTCCGTTATGGGGTGTGTGTGTGTGTTGTCTTATTCCATAACCCATAAACGCTTTCCACATAACCCACTTCTGCAAGGTTTGCTCTCTTTTCTAAGATGTTATCGGCTGTGTATACTCTTTTCTTCCTTTTAGTTTTACATTAGAATATTCACACTTTGAATATTAGAATACAGTGGCTTGAAGACAGTTCATATTTATATATCTCAAAACCATAACATTTTTAGATTTTTAACTTATTTAAGACTGTAGTAACTGAGTGAAACTAGCAGATTGTTGTTAATAAAGATTAGGCGTGGGATTTGTTTGATTAGATAAATGATGTCTTGCTGGCATACACAGTTTTATATATACATTACTCTCAATTAAATTTAAAAATAGTTTTTCTGAAGAATTATAATTATAAACATTTTCTCTTATAAATTTATACCAATAATTTTTTGGAAAATATTCTCATCTCAGTTTTAGAAGGCTATTCATAAATTCAGCCCCACTGAAATGATCGCAAAATTCCAAATGAATGAGGTTTTCCAATATTTGTAGAATTCTTGCCCATGTTAGTATATGTACATATAATAAAGTAGTCTGGGCGCAGTGGCTCATGCCTGTAATCCCAGCACTTTGGGAGGCCGAGGCAGGTGAATCACCTAAGGTCAGGAGTTCGAGACCAGCCTGGCCAACATGGCGAATCCCATTTCTACTAAAGACACATTAGCTGGGCATGGTGGCGTACGCATGTAATACCAGCTACTCAAGAGGCTGAGGCAGGAGAATTGCTTGAACTGGGAGGCGGAGGTTGCAATAAGCCAAGATTGCGCCACTGCACTCCAGCCTGAGTGACAGAGCGAGACTCCATTTCAAAAAATAATAATAATAATAATAAAGTAAGCATTACCTAAATTTTACTTATTTCCCTATCAGATGGTTGTTTCATGGCTTATTTTTTGTTTTATCTGTATAGTCATAAACAGGAAGCTGATGACATTGTTCGAGTGGCAAAGACAGCCAATGATACATCAACTGAGGCATACAACCTGCTTTTGAGGACATTGGCAGGAGAAAATCAAACAGCATTTGAGATTGAAGAGCTTAATAGGAAGTGAGTATAATTTAAAAGTGGTTTACACCCCTTCAGATGTTCTGGTAAGTAACACTAATTCAATGAAAAATTAAATGCTGGTGGATTCAGGGCATGCATTCATGCAGTAAGATTTCCTTTGTTAATCATGCTTTTGAAATGGCACAGTAAGTAGAGAAGGGCATGTGGAGCCACAGAGATTTGGTTTAATTCAATTACTGTTATAACTACAGAGAATAGTAACAAGATGAGCCATGATACTTAAAATTCTGCACAAATGAAGAAGAGAAAAAAATATAATAGAGTAAGTAGAGGAAACATAATTGAACTACAAATCTTTAAAGGGTGTCTGAAATAAGAAAATATATGGTAAGCCATACATTATAGAAAAATTTTTCTTTTTCTTTTCTTTTGTTTTTTATTTTTTTATTTTTTATTTTTTGAGACCAAGTCTCGCCCTTGTCCCCCAGGCTGGAGTGCAGTGGCGTGATCTCGGCTCACTGCAACCTCTGCCTCGCGGGTTCAAGTGATTCTCCTGCCTCGGCCTCCGAGGTAGCTGGAATTATAGGCACCTGCCACCATGCCGGGCTAATTTTTGTATTTTTAGTAGAGACAGGGTTTCACCATGTTGGCCAGGCTGGTCTCAAACTCCTGACCTCAGGTGATCCGCCCACCTTGGCCTCTGAAAGTGCTGGGATTACAGGTGTGAGCCACCGCACCCGCCAAGCCATACATTATAAATAGAAATGATATGAAAAATGTAAATATGCAAAATGTTATTAAAATGCAAGCATTTTAATGTAGCATTTCCTTTGAGGTTTTGGGCATATTATCACATGATCATGTTAATCTGGTTAACATTAAGATGCTAAAAGCAGCTAAGTTGTCATTAAATCACATTATTTGTGTCTTAGGTATGAACAAGCGAAGAACATCTCACAGGATCTGGAAAAACAAGCTGCCCGAGTACATGAGGAGGCCAAAAGGGCCGGTGACAAAGCTGTGGAGATCTATGCCAGCGTGGCTCAGCTGAGCCCTTTGGACTCTGAGACACTGGAGGTATGGGGGCAGCCTGTACGCACAGCCCCACCCTGTCTTTCCCCCAAGTCTATGTGAGAGCCGACTGCTCTGCACCTCCCTCTGTCCTCCCACTGACTCGCTGGTAAAGTTGAGTCTATTTCACATACGCTAATAGAACTTACCAAGGTAGCCAGATATGGTGGCTCACGCCTGTAATGCCAACCCTGGGAGGCTGAGGTGGGGTGAGAGGATCGCTTGAGGCCAGGAGTTCAAGACCAGCCTGGTCAACATAGTGAGACCCCATCTCTTAAAAAAACAAAAACAAAAACTTGTCAAGGTAAAGAATCCTGTGATTGTAAACATTAAATAGCAAAGACTACTTTAATGATATGAACAATCACTCCTAAGTCTTTAGTACAAATCCAAATTATAATACATTTGAATTGGTTAAAACAGAGTACATGTAGACATTTACTCCCAGTCTCTGTTTAGTAGAGACCTAGAGAGAAATAAGAGAGAAAGGTTTAATTAAAGGACTGTAGCAGGACGTTGTGGGGCAGGTAAAATATTTTGGAATTGGTAGGATTTTATTTAATATCTGTACTCTAATCATGGATCCTCACTCCAAGCTCTGTATAAATGGTGTATTTTTTGCATTAAGCTTGAGATTTACTAAGTTTCACTTCTTATATCTGAGGTGTTGACTTGATTTTTATCATAAAGGTTTAGGTCTCTTCAGACATGTACAGATTGTCTGATTCTGTACATTTAGAATTAGAAAAGAGGCAGAATTAGTCTATGATGATAAAAATCAGAACAATGGCAGGCACAGTGTTGGAAAGATAGAGTAGAGATCAGGTGGAAAGGGAGAAAAGGGAGCTTCTTGGGTGATGGAAATCTGTATCTTGATTGGGGTGTTGGTTATGCAGAAATACGTTTGTCAAAACTCATCAAACTGTATGTGGATGCTGTGAATTTCAGTGAGTCTGAAATATATCTCATTTAAAAAAAAGAAAGCCCATAAAATCTTGATCTGTTTAGTTCTTTTAAAAATATCAATTGAGTATTAGGAGTTACAGGTTTCCTAAGCCTACCTTTTCATTAGTTTAAATGTTTTATCCAAAGTGTAGTGATCTTACTTGATTTTCACAGAATGAAGCAAATAACATAAAGATGGAAGCTGAGAATCTGGAACGTCTGATTGACCAGAAGTTGAAAGATTATGAGGACCTCAGAGAAGACATGAGAGGGAAGGAACTTGAAGTCAAGAACCTTCTGGAGAAAGGAAAGACTGAACAGCAGGTTGGTTTGATTTGCAGGTCGCTTCATTTCTTGAGGCAACATTTGAACAGTCCAAATGGGTCTGTGGTGATCTTGTCTCTCTGATGCAGACAGCAGACCATAGTGCTGAGAGAGCACCCTAACATATTGTATGCTGGCAAGTCTCAGGGTGGCACCTCTGGAGAGCCTTGTCTGTCCAGGAGACAGAAGGGATTTGCTTTGAGGGTTCATCCTCTCATCTGCCATGTGTTTGCAGACCGCAGACCAACTCCTAGCCCGAGCTGATGCTGCCAAGGCCCTCGCCGAAGAAGCTGCAAAGAAGGGACGTGATACCTTACAAGAAGCTAATGACATTCTCAACAACCTGAAAGGTAGAAAAGGCTGAGATAACAGGGGCAAATGCTTCTACCACTAGAGTGATTTTTTTTTTTAATTACGACTTTTACCATATTTATTACTTCATCCCCAGCTCCCTACTTTTTTTATGCTAAAGCATTTCAAAGAGAAATCCCAGAACTCATGTCATTTTATCCCTGCATACTTCAGTATGGATTTTTTTTTTTTTAAAGATATTTTCTTATTAGGCAAACTCACATAATCAAGATGCCTATTTAGAGAACTTACAGGCCAGGCACGGTGGCTCAAGCCTGTAATCCCAGCACTTTGGGAGGCCGAGATGGGCGGATCACGAGGTCAGGAGATCGAGACCATCCTGGCTAACACGGTGAAACCCCGTCTCTACCAAAAAAAATACAAAAAAAACTAGCCAGGCGAGGTGGCGGGTGCCTGTAGTCCCAGCTACTCGGGAGGCTGAGACAGGAGAATGGCGTAAACCCAGGAGGCAGAGCTTGCAGTGAACTGAGATCCAGCCACTGCACTCCAGCCTGGGTGACAGAGTGAGACTCCATCTCAAAAAAAATAAAAAAAGAGAACTTACATAGGTAAATGGAGATTATCTTTCATTTTCTCTGCCAGTGGCATCTGATGCTTTGTTGGTTTTTTTTTTCTTCACCCCAGACAGAAGAGAAATGTGACCAATTCACTGAGCAACTGTGAATTCATGTCTGATAAAATAGTCATAGGTTCTATAAATAGAGAAGCTTTACAGGATGCTTTACAGGATACTAGTTGAATGTATGGGCCAGGCACGGTGGCCTGTAATCCCAACACTTTGGGAGGGAGGATCCCTGGAGGCCAGGAGTTCAAGACCAATTTCTCACTGGGGAATATAGTGAGACCCTATCTCTACAATTTTTTTTTTTTTTAATTAGCCAGGCATGCTGATACACACCCGTAGTCCTAGCTACTTGGGAGGCTGAGGTGGGAGGATCCCTTGAGCCCAGGAGGTCAAGGCTGCAGTAAGCAGTGATTGTGCCACTGCACTCCAGCCAGGGTGACAGAGTGAAACCTTGTCTCTCCAAAAAAAAAAAAAAAAAATAGTATTTCAAAGTATGGGCTCTGGTGTCAGGGGGTCTTGGTTCAAAACCTTGCACCCTGCACCACAGGTCATCTAACTTCTTTAATCCTCAATTTTCTTATAAAAATCATACAGCCTATTTTATGTCAAAGACACAAAACTCTTAACTCAGTACCCGACACACAGTAAACACTAAATAAATTGCCAGCGCTTTTAATAATGGTTGAGGTAGTGGTAATGGGATGCTCAGCACTCTGCATTTTAAAGCACATTGTTCAAGTAAGAATTGTATTTCCAGAAACGGGGAACATTTCTGTAACACTACCTGGAGGACCTTTTCTGTAGAGATGTGTAATTTCTAAAACTTCAGCCCATGCTGTCTTCCATTTTTTACCCTGACTTCCATTGTTCAAAAACAAAATTCAGTTGGAACTCCCTGAAAGGCCCCCTTTTTACTTGTTGGGAGTTTAGCTCAAATGTGTCCTTGAACTCGTTTCAGATTTTGATAGGCGCGTGAACGATAACAAGACGGCCGCAGAGGAGGCACTAAGGAAGATTCCTGCCATCAACCAGACCATCATTGAAGCCAATGAAAAGACCAGGGAAGCCCAGCAGGCCCTGGGCAACGCTGCGGCGGACGCCACAGAGGCCAAGAACAAGGCCCATGAGGCGGAGAGGATCGCGAGCGCTGTCCAAAAGGTGTGCGTTTCCTCTTCTCCAAGAGTCCCTGCCCATACCTTTCTCTAGTCACCTTCCAGTTTCTTTCCAGACCCTCAGAGCCCTTGCAGACTTTTTCCCTGAACTTCAGTAAAATTGTCTTAAACCATATTTGTCTTTTTTTTTTTTTTTCTTTTGACTAGGTGTGAGAGTAGGTATCCACATTGATTGAGGAGGGGAATCAGTAAAAGGGTGCTTTACTCTAAAATTTCTGCTGTGTCTCAGTGTGAGGTCTGGCTTCAGAGGTCTGTAGAGACCATTCCCACAAAGAATCAGACTTTTTCTAAATAAACATTCTTCTTTGACTCAGACAGGTGGTATTTGTATACACTACAGTACTATGTAGTGTGCCTTATCAATACAACTTTCAAGTCCCCCTTTCAAGCATATCGCCATATGTAAGCTACTCCTAGGAGAGACTTCCCATACCTGCCACTGCTAGGATTCATCTTAAAGAATAATGTTTTTTAGTCTGGCTTTCTCTTATTTCAAGGTCAGTCTGTTTTGTTTAAAAGAGAGATTGGAGCAATTTTAGAATTAGGTACCTAAGAATCTCAGAAACCTCTTAGTTTCCTTAGAACAGTTGGCTTTTATAAAATACTCGTATTTTAGGATTGTGGTCTTTTTGTACATTATGATGAACTGCCAAGAAGAAACCAAGCTAGCTTTGAATTTAAATTTTATCTCAGTGAAAGCATCTAATCAATATGATGTTGTAGAAAGTGTATGCCATTAAATGTTTATTATTTGCTCTCTGTGTGACCCCAGCTAAAAATGGCAATAATAGAAAAGAAGTTTCCAGGATTAAAGAAGAGGATACAAGTGAAAGTGCTAGATAAAATACAAAATGTTATCATGTGGGTAGTAATTTTTTTTTTTACTATTATTTATAACCCAAATTGATAATGTAAGTCATGAGATAGTATAAATCAATATATTATTGTTTCTGGACTATATTTTTTAGTCATTTTACAAATTATAAAAGGAATGGGAGCATACTTGAGAAAAAGGAAAGCTTTTTCAAAAAAATTGCAATTTGCTTTTGTGCCTAGAATGCCACCAGCACCAAGGCAGAAGCTGAAAGAACTTTTGCAGAAGTTACAGATCTGGATAATGAGGTGAACAATATGTTGAAGCAACTACAGGAAGCAGAAAAAGAGCTAAAGCGAAAACAAGATGACGCTGACCAGGACATGATGATGGCAGGGATGGTAAGAGGTTTTGGTATATTTGTTCATTGGCAGAAAGTGAACAGTGTTTAATAATAAAGATCCCCCACTTGTTAAGAAGGATCTTTTTTATATTGACTTCTGTTTTTCATCACGTTGTCTCGTCAAGAATTGGGTTAGTAGCTTACATAGAAGACAAAGAATTTGGATCTTCTGCCAGGTATTTTTGTTGCACAATTGTCGTATCCCAAAGTTACTCAGTTAAAAGTAAAACATCGTTTTACACGTTTGACGTTTTAGGACATTAAAAAGTATGTGTTTATATTTTTCAATGGGTAATTCATAAATGTTAATAAAAAAGGAATGCAGCGAAAAGTTAATTTTTCTCCTATTCTTGTTCTCCCAGCACCTTGCTCCTTAGAGACAAAGACAGGTTTCTTGTATATAAGAAATTTTTGAAGATGGCATTGTCCACCACCCAACCAAAACATATGAAACTTACATCTAGTTTAATTTTTCACCTTTTGTGGTAATGTGTATGCAAGGTACCGTTTATAACAAAATTGACTTGTTAATGGATGGCCCAAGGAAGAACTAAGGTCCATTTTTCTGTTCTATGCTATATTTTGCTTTGAAACGACTTTAATGGAGTCACAGTAGGAATATTCTTTTTCCAGTTGGGTGTAGCAATCATGGTAATGACATACATGAACTTGTTTACTTGCTCGCTTTCAGTGGCAAGGAAGAGGCCTTTGTTCACTGCTGCCAAAAAACAGAGTCCCTCAGTGTGGGTCATTTTCACCTTGGGATGGAAAAAAGAAGTACAAAGCCTGTTAATCTCAGTGAAGACTCTAGGGAAGTGATGAAAGAAACTCTCCCTGTGCAAACACCTGATTTTATTATGCTTTTTGTAGGTGGGGGTGGGGGTGGGTGTTGGTTTGGATTATCCTTATTTTCTCTGTCATGGTGTGGCTCAAGTAAAAATTCCCATAAAGGTGTCTGGGTGCAGTGGCTTACTCCTGTAATCCCAGCACTTTGGGAGGCTGAGGTGGGCAGATCTCCTGTGGTCAGGAGTTCGAGACCAGCCTGGCCAACATGGTGGGCATGGTGGTAGGCGCCTGTAATCCCAGCTACATAGGAGGCTGAGGCAGGAGAATCGTTTGAACTTGGGAGGTGGAGGTTGTGATGAGCCAAGATCACTCCACTGCACTCCAGCCTGGGCCACAGAGGAAGACTCCATCTCAAAAAAAAAAAATTAATATAAAGTTAAAAAAATAGATATTTCTCACATATGTTGAGCATATATGGATTTCATTTTTAATATGGTTATAGAAACATTAGATTTAAAACATTGAAAAAAGAAAACAGTGTATTCTTTAGGCGCTTCAAAAAAGGATTTTGGTTTAGGTCAAAGGGTGAAAGAAGATCTTTTATTATTTTTGGTAAATAACTTCTAAGGAAACAAACCACCCTCACATGTACTATCTCATTTGTATTTCTGTCAACTCTGAAAGGCCAACATTTGGCCAGTATTATTTGAGTCTGTAATGTATTTTTTAACCAGAAGAATGAAGGTGTATAGCTTCATTCTTTTGAAAGAGGAGGCTGGAGACCACAGGTTAAATGCAGGGACATCGCTCTTGGCCGGCCCTGGCAGGGTCCTTTCTCCCTCGTTTTATACTCGCAGACAAGTTTGTGGATGCTCAATAAGGACAGCTGCCATTTGGACAGAGATTAATCATTTATTTTTGAATGTTTTTTTGTCTTGTTTTCTTGTTCTTTTTTAAATCTTCACATTGTTTTGATCCCAAAATGTTTGCGTTGTCCTGACCCAAAACTAGGAAAAGCAATTATGTGGTAAGAGGCTCAAAGCCACTCACTTAAATCTCAACTAGGTTTATTTGTGAGAACATCTGTTTTCTGATACTTAGATACTTCCTCTTCCATTGCTGTTTCCTATGACTCATGCACAGTTATTTGTTCAGGTTTCATGGAATTTCCCAAGTGTATTTACCTTTGTTTGGTTTTTAAAATGTAAATTATATTGCCCCAATAAACGAGTATGTGTGTCAGGGGTATTGTGGCTGGGTCATTGCATGTGGAAGGGGAGTTTACAGAAGAGCTTTACTTAACTATGAAAATTTTCAAAGAATAGGACATTTCTAATAAGTCCCTAAGAGTGTCCCAAAGGACATGTTTTGGTTCTGAAACATAGTTATGTAATCATTCTTAAAAAATAACTTCTTTCTGCTTAATAGGTTTTACTATGAATATACCTCCATATATTATTGAGAGAGAACGTGAGAAAAGGAGATAATTTTTGAAATACAAATATAGTGAGTTAGTGAGTGTAGGCATCCTGACTGCCTACTCGTAACTTTGATGAAGTAGAAATAATAACATCCTCAATATGAAGATATGCAGCAGCCCCACCGGGAAAAAAAAGAAAAAAGGCAGGGAGAGATTTCAATTTCCTAAGTTAGAAAAGGGAAGAAAATCCGCAAATTTAAATTTGTTGGGTCATTGGGAAAAAAGATTTAAAGAAGATGAAAACATACAGTCAGGACTTTTTGCCTCATTTTTACCTTACAGGCTTCACAGGCTGCTCAAGAAGCCGAGATCAATGCCAGAAAAGCCAAGAACTCTGTTACTAGCCTCCTCAGCATTATTAATGACCTCTTGGAACAGCTGGGTACGTAGCTATAGAGTCATTTTTGTCAGTCTCTGAATCTTTTGTACTGTTCTTGGGATCTGATACAGTACAGTTGACTCAAAAGCAGATGATACAGGTTTACATGAATCCCTTTTAAGTCATTAATTATTAATATTTCCTTTTGCTCTTGCTTATTTTTGAAAGCCTTATAAAATCAGTGTTTGTCTTGCACAGTAGGGTCTTTAAGAGCTACTTGCTTCTTTACCATACTGACAATTTGTCAGCTTTACAGTGTGACCTGAATCATGACTTTAGGCCGTGTTAATGTGACAAGCACTTACTAGGTGCCTTCTGTGGACCTTGCCCTAAATAGAACATTGTGGTCTGATGAGTTTCGTTTTGTATTTTGAAGATATATTGCCAGCTAGGGTGGTATTTATGGTCCAGTATCATTGTATAACTAAAGAGTGATTTTTCTTAACTCATCTTGCTGGCAGTATCTTTAAGGGATTTAAAGTAAAGAATTTCAATAGTAGAATAAAAGAACACAGGCTGGGTGTGATGGCTCACACTGGTAATCCCAGTACTTTAAGAAGCCATGGAAGGAGGATAGCTTGAGGCCAGGAGTTTGAGACCAGCCTAGGCAATATAGTGGTGGAGATCTCACCTCGTCTCTTCAAAATATTTTAAAAATTAGCTGGGTGTGGTGCTATGCGCCTGTAGTCCTAGATACTCAAGAGACTGAAGCAGGTGCGTCACTTGAGTTTGAGGTGATAGTGAGCTGTTGCGCTCCACCCTGGACAACAGAGCGAAACCCTGTCTCAATTTAAAAAATGAAAAAGAACACTTAAAACTGGTCATGACTTTACTGCCTGGAATTCTCTTCATTTGCTAAGTAAGGACAGTCTGATGAGGGGAAAGCTTTCATGCCAAAAGAGAGAAAAACCTTGATTTTTCAAGGAAATCTATGCATACAGAAACCTTCTTTTAATCCCGTTTGGTAGGGTGATAGGGAGCAGGCTTCATTTTGGGACAGATGCACTTTTGTCACCGGACTCCGTTATAAAGTGTCAGCACTCCAGCCAGGACTCTTTGTAGCAAGGCATTATATTTTAATTTGCTAGCATTTAAAGCCTGGTGCATTTTGTTTTGGTGGGGGGCTACGGGGGTATTTTTTATTGGTCTCAAATGTCAAGAATAAGTTATGTACCAACAGATGGATATAAAATGAAAGTAAGCTAGAAGAGAAAGCTTTTTGTGGAACAGGTAGACTTTTAACATTAGTCTGACTCGGGTTAGTATATTTGCTTTGTTGCCTATAAGCTGTGCAAACTTGGGCAAATTATTTAACATCTGAGAATCACTGATGTAAAATGGTTTTGTGAGACTTTAATCACGTATGCATGAAATGCTGTCCATTGTGTCTGCTTTTGTTTGTTATGGAAACGTTTCATTTCTTTCCAAAGAGCCTCTTTTTCTTGCTAAGCTTAAAGTGAAGACCGACTGAAATTATTTCAGCGTTTTACTCCTGGCCATTTTCCATAGGAAGGCTCCTAATAGTATCTAACTCCTGAAAGCAGAAAGTGAGCTTCTAAAACTAACCCATCTTCCCTGGAATCTCTAAGAGCTGAGGGATTAGGGGTCTTAGAAATTTGTATATCTTTGCTGGCACTAAAATGACACATAGCTTACATGTATACACCTGGAAAAGGTATTAAATGTTATCAGATGACCCTCAAAACCACAAGTGAAGCTTAAGGTCTAGAACATGGTAGCTGTGCATTTAGGAAACATTCTGCAAAAGACATTGTCTCAGAAAAAAACACCCAGCTTGATATTAATTATATGCTCAGACCTATCCCTGCTGGGTTAGGTCAGCGTTTGTACTTGGTTTGCATATTCTATACCATTGTGTGACATCAACAATCTGCAAGTTACATTTGCAGGGCTGCCTGTGCAGAGTGGCAGCTGCTGGGCCTAGAGACTAGTGGAGGTACTTGTGAAGGGATCATTCTTCCTGAAGGTGTGTGTTCTCTTCTGTGTACTTTCTGACCTCCAGGGCAGCTTGACACAGTGGACCTGAATAAGCTAAATGAGATTGAAGGCACCCTAAACAAAGCCAAAGATGAAATGAAGGTCAGCGATCTTGATAGGAAAGTGTCTGACCTGGAGAATGAAGCCAAGAAGCAGGAGGCTGCCATCATGGACTATAATCGAGATATCGAGGAGATCATGAAGGACATTCGCAATCTGGAAGACATCAGGAAGACTTTACCATCTGGCTGCTTCAACACCCCGTCCATTGAAAAGCCCTAGCGTCATTAGGGCTGGAAGGCAGCATCCCTCTGACAGGGGAGCAGTTGTGAGGCCACAGAGTGCCTTAACACAAAGATTACATTTTTCAGACCCCACTCCTCTGCTGCTGTCCATCACTGTCCTTTTGAACCAGGAAAAGTCACAAAGTTTAAAGAGAAGCAAATTAAACATCCTGAATCGGGAACAAAGGGTTTTATCTAATAAAATCTCTCTTCCACTCACGTTGCTACCTTACCCACACTTTCCCTTCTGATTTGCGTGAGGACGTGGCATCCTACATTACTGTACAGTGGCATAAGCACATCGTGTGAGCCCGTGTATGCTGGGGCAGAGCAAGTAGCCCTCCCCTGTCTCATCGATACCAGCAGAACCTCCTCAGTCTCAGTACTCATTTCTATGAAGGAAAAGTTTGGCTACTAACAGTAGCATTGTGATGGCCAGTATATCCAGTCCATGGATAAAGAAAATGCATCTGCATCTCCTGCCCCTCTTCCTTCTAAGCAAAAGGAAATAAACATCCTGTGCCAAAGGTATTGGTCATTTAGAATGTCGGTAGCCATCCATCAGTGCTTTTAGCTATTTTGAGTGTAGGACACTGAGCCATCCATGGGTCAGGATGCAATTATTTATAAAAGTCTCCAGGTGAACATGGCTGAAGAAGATTTTTCTAGTATATTAATAATTGACTAGGAAGATGAACTTTTTTCAGATCTTTGGGCAGCTGATAATTTAAATCTGGATGGGCAGCTTGCACTCACCAATAGACCAAAAGACATCTTTTAATATACTTATAAACGGAACTTACACAGAAGAAATAGGGATATGATAACCACTAAAGTTTTGTTTTCAAAATCAAACTAATTCTTACAGCTTTTTTATTAGTTAGTCTTGGAACTAGTGTTAAGTATCTGGCAGAGAACAGTTAATCCCTAAGGTCTTGACAAAGCAGAAGAAAAACAAGCCGCCTCGTCCTAGTCTTTTCTGGCAAAGGGATAAAACTTAGATGGCAGCTTGTACTGTCAGAATCCCGTGTGTCCATTTGTTCTTCTGTTGGAGAGAGATGAGACATTTGACCCTTAGCTCCAGTTTTCTTCTGATGTTTCCATCTTCCAGAATCCCTCAAAAACATTGTTTGCCAAATCCTGGTGGCAAATACTTGCACTCAGTATTTCACACAGCTGCCAATGCTATTGAGTTCCTGCACTTTGTGATTTAAATCCACTCTAAACCTTCCCTCTAAGTGTAGAGGGAAGACCCTTACGTGGAGTTTCCTAGTGGGCTTCTCAACTTTTGATCCTCAGCTCTGTGGTTTTAAGACCACAGTGTGACAATTCCCTGCCACACACCCCCTTCCTCCTACCAACCCGCCTTTGAGATTCATATATAGCCTTTAACACTATGCAACTTTGTACTTTGCGTAGCAGGGGCGGGGTGGGGGGAAAGAAACTATTATCTGACACACTGGTGCTATTAATTATTTCAAATTTATATTTTTGTGTGAATGTTTTGTGTTTTGTTTATCATGATTATAGAATAAGGAATTTATGTAAATATACTTGGTCCTATTTCTAGAATGGCACTCTCTGTTCACTTTGCTCAATTTTTCCTCTTCACTGGCACAGTGTATCTGAATACCTCCTTCCCTTCCATCTAGAATTCTTTGGATTGTACTTGTTCCCACTACTTTGCTCTCTGCCTTGTGTTTGCAGCATCTCCATTCTCTAAAATTAACATCATTGCTTTCCTCCACACCCAGCCACTGTAAAGAGGTAACTTGGGTCCTCTTCCATTGCAGTCCTGATGATCCTAACCTGCAGCACGATGGTTTTACAATGTTCCAGAGCAGGAATGCCAGGTTGACAAGCTATGGTAGGATTAGGAAAGTTTGCTGAAGAGGATCTTTGACGCCATAGTGGGACTAGCCAGGAATGAGGGAGAAATGCCCTTTCTGGCAATTATTGGAGCTGGATGGGTCAATTTTATAAGAGAGTGCATTTTGAGCACTTTTAGGGCATCAGGAACAATGCTACTGATGGGTAGACTGGGAGAGGTGGTGTAACTTAGTTCTTGATGATCCCACTTCCTGTTTCCATCTGCGTGGGATATACCAGAGTTTACCACAAGTGTTTTGACCTGATACACTCCTGAGCTTTCACTCTGCTGCTTCTCCCAGGCCTCTTTTACAACGGCAGGAGATGTGGCATGCTCTTGCGAAGTTTTCACATCATTTCCTGGCTAGTTCATGTCAGTAAGTGGGTACATCCTAACATATATATTTGGTCAAGTTTGCAGAAAAGGACTGAAGATTGACTGCCAAGCTAGTTTGGGTGAAGTTCA
>NW_012105187.1:738667-742830 GCF_000951045.1 Mandrillus leucophaeus
GCCTCTCTCAAGTTGGGATGCTGCAGTGTAGTCTGGGAGTTGAACTTTTTCTGTAAAGAGCTAGATAGTGAATGTTTTAGGCTTTGCAGGCCATGCACCTGTGGGCTGTAGTTTACTGGAACCCTGGTGTAGCCTCAATACTCAATAACAACTGACAGCCTGGCACAGTGGCTCACACCTGTAATCCCAACACTTTAGGAGGCTGAGGTGGGTGGATCACTTAAGGTTAGGAGCTCAAGACCAGCCTGACCAACATGGTAAAACCCAGTCTCTACTAAAAATACAAAAATTAACTGAGCATGGTGGTGCATACCTGTAATCTCAGCTACTCAGGAGGCTGAGGCAGGAGAATAGCTTGAACCCAGAAGGTGGAGTGCAGTGAGCTGAGATTGTGCCACTGCACTCCAACTAAGGCAGCAAAGCAAGACTCTGTCTCAAAAAAAAAAAAAAAAAAACCCAAAAAACTATTTTTAAATTTGTTGGACTTCCTAAATTAGCAGATGTATGTTAAAAGTTGTCTTTCTGTCTCTCAATACACACGTGTCTAGCTTAAGGTAGTTTCTTTAGATGAGAAAAACCTATGATGTAATAAAAAGTAATGTGCTAAACTAACAGGCTAGAATCAGGTAATTTTACTAGAATCGAGTAATTTTACCTCACTCTTTCTGGAGGGTGGACCCATCTGAAGGGACCTGAGACCAGGTGAGGACTTTGGGAGTTACAGAGACAGCAGGAAGACTTTGGGTCTGCAAACGCCTTCCCTTTACTCTTTGATGCCCCGTTTATTGCCCTGGGTCCCCGTGGATTCCATGCCACCTTCCCAATCTTAGGAATTGTTATAACTGTGATACCTGTAAAGAAGAACCTGGACTCCTCTCATTAGACTTCCTCGGAGAAAGCTTTAGAGGGCACTAATTACTAGTACTATTATAGCTTTCTTACATGCCCTGTTTCTAACCTTTATTGAGGACCGTTTTCCCTCATTTGTAGGACTAATTCAGATGCAGCTGTATGTCCTTTATCATTACTGTCAGAGTGATGAGTGAGATTTTAAAATTTTGCTCCTATTCCATCATTTTCAGGACAGCAGTTTCTCGAAAGTTGCTACTAGCATAATCTGATTCAGAATATCCCCAGAGGTTTACTCCGTAAATAAGTAAATGTCCTAGCCCCTTAATACACCTGAACTCGTCAGCTCCACCTGCATTAAGCTCAAAATGGAATGTCTGAAGAAGACCCCAGGTACCCAGGAAGGTGAGGCGGTGGGAAAGCAGGTGGATACATCCATAATGTAAGGAAGGACAGGCCCGAGGAAAGATCAGATCTCTCCAGGCACGTAGATTATGAAAACAGAAACGAGAATTGTAAATGGCAGATAATTTTGTCTGTTCACGCTAAGCAGGTTTAAATTAATAATAAGTAGAGTAAAAAATACGAAGCGTTTTAGGAAGTTATCTGTCCAAGGCTCCACTGGGGAACTATGATCAACTATAGTGCCTTGTATTTGTATCGAGTCTCCTAGAATGACTATATTTGTTCTACATTAGTGAATGAATTCTAAATAATAGAAATCAAATGCATAAAGAGAATTATTTTTCTTTAAATCCAATGAAAAGCCAAAAAGCCCTGACTAGGAATTCAAGTATTAGAAACATCAGCATTTCAAAAGTTACAACACCTTCATGTCCTTGCCTTAACTTCTCTCTCTGCCTTGAATGTCCTCTCCCCTGCCCAGTACAGTAAAGCCTAAGGTCAAGGTATCACCTCCTGTGTTGGAATTGGCCAGTCCTTCTTGTGTCTATCACTTCTCCCACCTTTGCTCTGTCTTCTAGAATGGCCCTTGGACACATCTTTATAGTTCAGGTGCCACTAATCTTTCCCTCCCGCTTTGCTTCCACCCCCAAAGATCGGGGTCTGTGTTATTCGTGTTATCCTTGGGGCTAGGAGACATACACTAGGCACTCAGGTTGTATGATAGTGAGAAGATAGCCTTTCTCCACCTATGCTCCCATACCTGTTACTTTTTTCCTACTGTGCACAGATAGGGAGTCTTATGGCAGTTTGTTCATGCACTCTGTCAACTCCTAACAGCGTTCTGCTCTCTCAACATTCTCACCTAAGTATGGATTGGCCTCTTGTTTGCAGGAAGATAAGCAAAGCCACAGTCTTGCATTATATGGCACAGCACACACCACGTACACTGCCATGTGGTCAACAACTGGCTAGTGCAATCTGGTCTGCAGCGCCCATTGCCCTGGCTCCCAGCCTCAGACCCACCATTCCCAATGCAGGTTTTCCACACAGTTCCTCCTGCAGCCCAGCATTAATTTCCTTTTTCTCTAATTCCTGGAAACGATCCCAGTAAATTTCAATCAACCAATTAATTTGGTGTTTTATCCTGTTTGCATGTGCACTTTAGCAAGCTTTGTAATTAATACTGGCCATAAAGTTATTATTTATGATTAACTTAGTATAGTTTGTTTATTTCTATAAAAAAGTCAAGCATCAGGTCCTTGATCAAGAATGTGACCTTCTATTACACTGTTGTTCCCATGAGTAAGTCCAACTCAATTTAAGTGATTCTCCATGAAACGTGCCTGGTTTGAAGACAACCCTTCCATCTTCTCATCATCCTTTTCACCTTGGCTATTAACAAAAAAAATCACTTGAACTTCAGACCGATGCTTTTCAGGCCCATCCCATGGTATCTGCCCTAATACAGAGATCCTTTGTCATTTAGTAACTAGATGCAGCCATCAAATTTTGTCCATGTTAATTTTGTTAATGTTAAGAATTTCTAATGCAATTCCTTTCTGAATATTCAGTGCCTTCTAGGATATTCTATTCTAATTTTCCTTACACTTCTCTGTTGATCCCCGTCACTTTTTCCACAGACATTTCTTTCCTCCTAACCATGGTCTCTGTGATGGGGTTACTGCAGAGTAAGCACAAATCAGCCATGATCTGAAATGTCTGGGAGATGTGCTGTCCTAGTGTGGATTATAAGTTCCTGGATTGCTGAGCCAGCGTCCAAAATAAAGGCTCAGGAGGTACAGCTATGATTTCAATGATTATATGTTCAGCGTGGTCAGAGAGGTGTGTGTTACAACTTGCTGATCCTTCGTGGCTCAGACAGTCTGCTCTCGGAGCTGTCTCACTTGGACTGATACAGGAGATCAAACCTGGCTGGAGAGAGTTTTGCCTCATTGGTTTCAGATAGCCTGCCCTCTAAGTTTCTGAAGGACTTAGGAAGGATTGGCATTATCAAGATAGTGTGTATGATTATTTTCTTTCATTTCTCCCTCATTTGAAGAGAGTCTTCATTTGGCCAAGGGGGAAATTCAAAGCATAGTTTGCTGTTCCACCACCCTTACCATTGTTTTAGCACATTGCCTTATTCTCTCTCACGATTTGGATCCATTTTCCTTTTATGAAGGAAATATACTTGTATTTTATTATAAGCTGCCTCAAATCTCTTTTTTGGAAAGAGCGAGGCAGGATTTAAACATATTGGCAACTTACGCAATATTAAGGACCCACTTAGTGGCAAAATTATTACGTGGAACGTGATTGTCCTCAAGCAACTTGGGCCACACACACCATACAGCTCACGCTCCTATCCTGCTCACATACCACACACACAGCTCACACCCCTCCCCCGCTCACACATCACACAGATCACACCCCTCCCCTGCTCACACACCACACAGCTCACACCCCTCCTCCTCACACACCACACAGCTCACACCCTCTCCCCCTCACACACCACACTCACACCCCTCTCCCGCTCACACACCACACAGCTCACACCCCTCTCCTCCTCACACACCACACAGCTCACAACCCTCTCCTCACACACCACACAGCTCACATGTCTCTCCCCCTCACACACCACACAGCTCACACCCTCTCCCCCTCACAAACCACATAGCTCACACCCCTCTCCTCCTCAGACACCACACAGCTCGCACCCCTCTCCTCACACACCATACTCACACCCCTCTCCTCACATACCACACAGCTCACACACCTCTCCTCCTCACACACCACACAGCTCACAACCCTCTCCTCACATAACACACAGCTCACCCCTCACACACCACACAGCTCACACCCCTCTCCTCACACACCACACAGCTCACAGCCCTCTCCTCCTCACACAC
>NW_012105187.1:743657-744419 GCF_000951045.1 Mandrillus leucophaeus
AAGTTTTCACATCATTTCCTGGCTAGTTCATGTCAGTAAGTGGGTACATCCTAACATATATATTTGGTCAAGTTTGCAGAAAAGGACTGAAGATTGACTGCCAAGCTAGTTTGGGTGAAGTTCACTCCAGCAAGTCTCAGGCAACAATGGAGTGGTTTGGTTTGGTTTGGTTTCCTTTTAACTTACTTTTTGTTATTTTCTTCTCCACCTGTGTGGTATATTTTTTAAACAGAATTTTATTTTTAAAATAAAAGGTTCTTTACAAGATGATACCTTAATTACACTCCTGCAACACAGCCATTATTTTATTGTCTAGCTCCAGTTATCTGTAGTTTATGTAATGTAATTGACAGGATGGCTGCTGCAGAATGCTGGGTGACACAGGGATTGTTATACTGCTGTTTTTCCCTGAATTTTTTCCTTTGAATTCCAACTGTGGACCTTTTATATGTGCCTTCACTTTAGCTGTTTGCCTTAATCTCTACAGCCTTGCTCTCCAGGGTGGTTAATAAAATGCAACACTTGGCATTTTTTTATGTTTTAAGAAAAACAGTATTTTATTTATAATAAAATCTGAATATTTGTAACCCTTTATATTTGGTGTGGCCTGAGTGTGGTACTGGGGACATAAGATGTTTTAAAAGATACAATGAATGAAAAGCCATACATAATATCTTCTTTGGGTGACTTATTTTCTTGATAACAATTCAGTAGGCCGGGCGCGGTGGCTCAAGCCTGTAATCCCAGCAGTTTGGGAGGCCG
>NW_012105187.1:744469-766887 GCF_000951045.1 Mandrillus leucophaeus
CTCACACACCACACAGCTCACACCCCTCTCTAACACACTACACAGCTCATACCCCTCTCCTGCTCACACACCACACAGCTCACATGTCTCTCCCCCTCACACACCACACAGCTCACACCCCCTCCTACTCACACACCACATAGTTCACATCCCTCTCCTGTTGCCCTTGTTTCTCCCTCTCTTCCCCTTTCCCTACTTAGACTCAAGGATAATACACATAAGGCTAGTTTACCTAGATAATTTTGCTTAATAAGGGAATTCACCTAAATTTTAACCCTCTTTGGAATATTTTTGTACTATTTTCATTTTCCTATTCTTTTTACTTTTTAATAACTTTTTTTTTTTTGAGATGGAGTTTTGCTCTTGTTGCCCAGGCTGGAGTGCGACGGCGCGATCCCAACTCACTACAACCTCCACCTCCTGGGTTCTAGTAATTCTCCTGCCTCAGCCTCCTAAGTAGCTGGGATTACAGGCATGCGCCACCATGCCTGGCTAATTTTTTGTATTTTTAGTAGAGACACGGTTTCTCCATGTTGGTCAGGCTGGTCACAAACTCCCAACCTCAGGTGATCCGCCCCCCTTGGCCTCCCAAAGCGCTGGGATTACAGGCATGAGCACCATGCCTGGCTGCTTTTTAATAACTTTAATCAGTTTTTGCAATTTTCTTCTTTTAAATAAGCCCCATTGTCACAGCATTTTATAAATGATGAAATTGTTTTGTATTTTTATGAAAGACTATTTTTTTCTTTTCTACTTGTTAAACCCTTTTATTTTGAAATAATTTTAGTTTTGCAGAAGATTTACAAAGGTAGTACAGAGAGTTTCCATATACCCTTCACCCAGCCTCCCCCAACATTAGCATCTGACATAACTATGGTATATTTACATTATTAACAGTGGTACAGTACTATTATTTAAAGTACAGTCTTTTCTCTACTTTAAAACATGTTTTTTTCTAAGGCCCCATTTTGAAAGTAATACTGGGTTTTATAACAGAAAATCAGAATATTTGACATTAATACCCAAGTTATGGGGCAATAGGAATTTGAAGTCCAAAATAATTGATTTTACTTTTATATTATGCTCAAGACTTCCCAATATATAATATATTCATAGTTAACTGCAGATAATGACATTAAGCAACTTAATAAAATACCCTTAAAGTTTTAGAAAGAGATATTGAAATATCCATCTGAATAAACATGACATTCACAATATGTCACAAATTTAAGTATTTATTAGATATAGGAAATTTGCTTACAAGGATTTGTTTTTAAATTTTTTATATTAAGACATAATTTCAGACTTATGAAAAAATTTCAAGAGTAATAAAAAAAATTCCCATTTTTTTTTAACCCAGATTCCCCTAGTGTTAATATTTTACTACTGTTGCTTTATCCTTTCTCTCTCTGGCTCTCACAAACGAGAGGGAGAGAAAACTGTTTTAAGTTGCAGAGGTGATGCCCCTTTACCCATCATAATTCCATGTGTATTCCCTAAAGACAGAGAACATTCTTACATAATTATAGTATAATTGTTAAAATCAAGAAATTAACATTGATGCAGTGTTTTTAATCTACAGCCATTATTCAGATTTTACTATATGTGGTAGACAGACTAATGCCCACTGCAAAGATGTTCACTTCTCAGTTCCTAGAATTTGTGAGTGCATTAGATTACTAATGTAATTAAATTGTAAATCAGCTGACCTTAAAATAGAGAGATTATCTTGGACTCTCTGGGTGGGCCCAATGTAATCAAAAGTCTTTTCTAATAAGAAGAGGAATACAGAAGCCGAATGCGGTGGCTCACGCCTGTAATCCCAGCACTTTGAGAAGCTGAGGTGGATGGATCACCTGAGGTCAGAAGTTCGAGACCAGCCTGGCCAACATGGGGAAACCCCGTCTCTACTAAAAATACAAAAATTAGCCAGGCCTAGCGGTGTGTGCCTGTAGTCCCAGCTACTTGGAAGTCTGAGACAGGAGAATTGCTTGAACCTGGGAGGTGGAGGGCAGTGAGATGAGATCAGTCTGGGCGACAGAGCAAGACTCCATCTCAAAAAAAGAAAAAAAAGAAAAAAGAAAGAGGAAGACAGAAAAGGAGATCAGAGGGATACAATGTAAGAAGGACTCCGAACAATTGCTGGTTTGAAGGAGGAGGAAGGGGGCAAGAGCCAAGGAATGTGGGGCAGCCTCTAGGAGCTGGGAAGGGAAAGGGAATGGGTCTTCCCCAGAGCCTCCAGAAAGAATGCAGCTCTGCTGACACTAGGATTTTAGTGCAGAGACCCCCATCTGACTTTTAACCCATAGAATCATAAAATAATAAATTTGTGTGTGTGTGTTTTTTTTTCGAGACGGAGTTTCATTCTTGTTGCCCAGGCTGGAGTGCAATGGTGTGATCTCAGCTCACTGCAATTTCCGCCTCTCAAGTTCAAGCGATTCTCCTGCCTCAGCCTCCCAAGTAGCTGGGATTACAGGTGCACACGACCATGCCTGGCTAGTTTTTGTATTTTTAGTAGAGATTGGGTTTCACCATGTTGGTCAGGCTGATCTCAAACTCCTGACCTCAGGTGATCCACCCGCCTCGGCCTCCCAAAGTGGTGGGATTACAGGCATGAGCTACCGTGCCTGGCCCTTTGTGTTCTTTTAAGCCACTAAGTTTTAGGTAATTTGTTATGACTGTCATAGAAAACTAATATACCATTTGCCTTGATAATACATTTTATAGCAAAAGAAGATCCAGGGTCATGTGTTGTGTTCAGCTGTCGTGTCTCCTTTGTTTCTTTTAGCTCCTGGTCTTTCTATTTCATGACATTGACATTTTTTTAGAACGAGGGTATTTTGAAGAATGAGCCTCGATTTGCTTTGTCTGATGTTTTCTCTTGATTAGATTCAGATTATAAGCTTTTGGCAGGGAGATCACAGAAGTGATGCTGAATTCTTTTTAATAATATATTGAATCAGGAAGCACATAAGTCATTACTGGCAATGTTAACTTTGAAATTTGATTAGGGTCATGTCTTCCAGGTCTCCATTGCAAAGTTACTCTGTTACCTTTTGTAATAAATACGTATTTTGTGAGAAGATATTCTGAGACTATATAAATATCCTGTTACTCCCCACATTTTTGTCCACCAGTTTTGGTATCCAGTGATGATGGCTACTAAATGAAGATTTAGTAAACCTCCGCCTCCCGGGTTCAAGCACTTCTCTGCTTCAGCCTCCCAAGTAGCTGGGATTACAGCCACCTGCCCCTACACCTGGCTAATTTTTGTATTTTCAGTAGAGACGGGGTTTCGCCATCTTGGCCAGTCTGGTCTTGAAGTCCTGACCTCGTGATCCACCCTCCTCAGCCTCCCAAAGTGCTGGGATTATAAGCATGAGCCACTGCGCCCAGCCTATATGACATATATTAATTGGCATTATGCTGGAGGTAGAGCTTTTGCTTCTCCCTTATTTATTTACTTACATATTTATATTATTTTAGATTCATGGGGTCTTATTTTATTTAATGGGGTACAATATATTGTTCTTGATTTTTATTTTGATTCCTAATTGTCCCGTATTTGACCAGTGGGAGCACTTTTTATTTTGTTTTTAATTGACACATAAAAATTGTACATTATTTGTGGGGTACAGAGGGAAGTTTCAATACATGTGTACAATATATGATGATCAAATCATGGTGTTCAGAATATTCATCACCTCAAACATTCATCATTTCTTTGTGATGAGAACATTCAGCCCCCTCTTTTCTAGTTATTTAGATATGTAGAAATATACACTGTAATATCATTTACTAGAGTCACCCTATTGTGCTATAGAACACCAGAACTTATTCTCATCTAACTGTAATTTTGTATTCTTAACCAAGCTCTCCCCATCTGCCCTTCTTCTCTCCTCTCCCCAGATTCTGGTAACCACAATTCTACTCTATACTTCTGTGAGATTATCTTTTTTAGATTCCACAAATGAGTGAGAGCATGCTGTATTTGTCTTTCTTTACCTGGCATATTTCACTTAACACAGTGTCCTCCAGCTTTATCCATGTTGCCAAAAAAGACAAGATTTCATTATTTTTATGGCTGAGTAGTATTCCATTGTGTATATACTGTATACCACATTTTATTTATCATTTCATTCATTGTTGGATACTTTGGTTAATTCCATATCTTGGGTATTGTGAATAGTGCTGCAGTAAACATGGGAGTACAGATTTGTCTTTGACATACTGATTTTATTTCCTTAAAATAGAGCCCCAGGAGTGAGACTGCTGGATTATGTGGTAGTTCTATTTTCAGCTTTTGAGGAACCTCCATGCTGTTTTCCATAATGGCTGTACCAATTTACATTCCTGCCAGCAGTATGTAAGGATTCCTTTTTCTCCACATCCGCAGCATCATTTGTTATGTTTTTGCCCTTTTGATAATTGCCATTCTAATTGGGGTGAAGTGATATCTCACTGTGGTTTTGGCTTGCATTTCCTGGATGATTAGTGATTAGTACATGTTTTATGTACTTGTTGGTCATTTGTATGTCTTCTTTTGAGAAATGTCTACTCAAGTCCTTTGCCATTATAAATTGGATTACAGCTGATCCTTGAACAATATGGGTTTGCACTGGAATCACTGGAAAATACTTTGGAGATAAGTGGCAGTTTGAAAAAGCTCACAGATTAACTGCATAGTCTAGAAATAGTTTTAAAATAAGAAAAAGTTAAGTATGTCATGAATGCATAAAATATATGTAGATACTAATCTATTTTATCATTTACTATCATAAGATATACACAAATCTATTATAAAAAGTTAAGGTCAGGTGCAGTGGCTCACACCTGTAATCCCAGCTCTTTGGGAGGCCGAGGAGGGCGAATCACCTGAGGTCAGGAGTTCAAGACCAGCCTGGCCAAAATGGTAAAACCCCGTCTCTACTAAAAATACAAACAAAATTAGCCGGGTGTGGTGGCACATGCCTGTAATCCCAGCTGCTCAGGAGGCTGAGGCAGGAGAATCGCTTAAACCCAGGAGGCGGGGGTTGCAGTGAGCCGAGATCATACCACTGCACTCCAGCCTGGACAACAAGAGTAAAAACTCCATCTCAAAGAAAAAAAAAAAAAGAAAGTTGGCTGGGCATGGTGGCTTATGCCTGTAATCCCAGCACTTTGGGAGTCCAAGGCAGGTGGATCACGAGGTCAGGAGTTCAAGACCAGCCTGGCCAAGATGGTGAAACCCCATTTCTACTAAAAATAGAAAAATTAACTGGGTGCAGTGGCAGGCACTTGTAATCCCAGCTACTCGGGAGGCTGAGGGAGGAGAACTGCTTGAACCCGGAGGTAGGAGGTTGTGGTGAGCAGAGATTGCACCACTGCACTCTAGCCTGGTCGACAGTGAGACTATGTCTCAAAAACAAAAACAAGTTAAAATTTATTACAATTTGCACACACAAACACAGGCTGTATGTGGTGCCATTTATAGTCAAGAGAAACATAAAAAACAAAGATGCAGCATTAAATCATAACTGCGTAACATTTACTGCGGTACATACTGTACTACTGTAATGATTTTATTGCCACCTCCTGTTGCTCTTGCTGTGAGCACAAGTGTTGTGAGTGTCTGCTTAAAACACCCTATGACATTAATCATCTCCACATGAACCGTTCATCTCTTCAGTAAATTGTGTATCACAGAAAAAAGTGATCTCTTGCAATTCCCACATCTTTGTCATCATGTTTAGTGTAATACCATAAACCTTGAATAATGGCATCAGACCCATATGAACTGCCACTAGTGATACTGGAAGTGCTCCCAAGAAGCAAAGAAAAGTCATAATGTTACAGGAGAAAGTTGAATTGCTTGACATGTACTGTAGATCGAGGTCTGCAGCTGTAGCTGCTATCATTTCAGATGATTCATCTTATAAACAGATTATGTAAATTTATGGTATTGATAAATACAGTACAGTATTATAAATGTGCTTTTTCTTCCTTAGGATTTTCTTAATAATGTTTTATTTTCTCTAGCATACTCTTGTAATCGTAGAGGATATGTAATATACAAAATGTGTTAATTCACTGTTTATGTTATCATTCAGGATTTCAGTCAATAGTAGGCTATTAGTAGCTAAGTTTAGAGGGAGTCAAAAGTTCAATGCAAATTTTTGACTGCATGGGGGTCGGCGCCCCTAACTCCTGCATTGTTTAAGGGTCAGCCGTATTTGCTTTTTTGGTATTGTGTTGTTTGAGTTCCTTGTAATTTCTGGATCTTAACCCCTTGTCAGATGCATATTTTTCAAAGTTTTCCTCCCATTCTGTAGGTTGTCTCTTCACTCTGCTAATTATTTCCTTTTGCTGGGACTGTCTTTAGATGGGCTCCTTGATCCTCTGATACATCCCGGTCGTTCTTGAGTGTTTTACTTTTGGCACATCAAGACATTTCAGGCTAATCTTCTACCTTCCCTGCCCTAGTCCTGGAATCAGTTATTTCTACAAGAAGCAAAAATAGGTTTCTTTGATTCTCAAAATGCCACTGACCAAGAGCAACAAAAAATAACAAAAAATAGGTTTCTCAAATGGATGTAAAACTCTCAAAAATGATGCTGAAATGTTAAGCAAACAGCTCATTAGACTAATTAGCTTTAGGGGACATGGACTTTTCCCCTCCCTATAGATGATTGCTTTTAAAAAATGCATTATCAACAAATACTTTTGGAACACCCATGGCTCTTGTAGCTTACCCTACTGGTACCTATGGGTTTTATACTGTGACAAAGGCAACTTTTTTCTGTTTCATGAAACTTAAGAAGAGAAGGCAGCAAAAAATAAAACATAAAAAACAGTAGTCAGCCCGTTATCCACAGGGGATATGTTCCAAGACCCACAGTGGATGCCTGAAACCACAGATAGTACCAAACCCTATTATATATTATATGTGCAGTCTGCTGAGATGGCTACTTCGTGCAAAGGGGCAGGGTAGCATATACGCTGTGGGTATACTAGACAAGGGGATGATGCATGTACTGGGTGGAATGAAGCAGGATGGCACAAGATTTTATCACGCTACTCAGAACAGCACACAACTTAAAATGAATTATTTACTTCTGGAATTTTCCATGTGATATTTTTGGAGCATGATTGTCTGCAGGTTAACTGAAACCACAGAAAGCAAACCCATGGATAAGTGGAGATTACTGTACACACAAAAATAGAGGAGATGTATTTTCATAAACTAGAAATACATAAGCATGTTAATTTAAAAATGCACAGGGAAAATATCTATATTTATGTCTATCTAATCAATGTATATATAATGAAGGCTCAGGACTGTTCATTATGAGAAATCTTTGAAGGACAAATTGTATTTGTATGAAAGGGTATATTTTTAGCTGTGTTGGAGAGAATATAATCTAGAAAATGAGCTTGGGGACATGGATCCAGATATGAAAATGCATGGACAGAGATTCAGTGATATGCCACTGAGAAGCTGAGTTTTTCTGGTTTTCCTCTCATCCATTCCTCTCTGTGTATTGATGTCCTGGAGACCCAGCCCTGTGGTCTCTATTCCCAGAGAGAACTCTTACGCTCCCTGTGCTTATTTTCCATGTTCTAGTTTTTGGCTGATCATTGTTGGCCACTCTTGTAACATGATGTTGTCCTCATAAAACCAATGACGGCCGGGCACAGTGGCTCACGCCTGTAATCCCAGCACTTTGGGAGGCCAAGGCAGGTGGATCACCTGAGGTCAGGAGTTTGAGACCATCCTGGCCAACATGGTGAAACCCCATCTCTACTAAAAATACAAAAAATTGGCCAGGCGTGGTGGCGGGCGCCTGTAGTCCCAGCTACTCAGGAGGTTGAGGCAGGAGAATCACTTGAACCTGGGAGGCAGAGGTTGCAGTGAGCAGAGAGCACGCCACTGCACTCCAGCCTGGGCGACAGAGTGAGACTCGGTCTCAAAAAAGAAACAAACCAACAAAAAACCACATACACACAAAAACCAATGACAACATAGCAAGTTTTCAGTTATTTCAAGCTCTCATTGCTTATCTGAGGCTTTAAAGAAATGCCTGGTCAGGCCGGGCGCGGTGGCTCAAGCCTGTAATCCCAGCACTTTGGGAGGCTGAGACGGGCGGATCACGAGGTCAGGAGATCGAGACCATCCTGGCTAACATGGTGAAACCCCGTCTCTACTAAAAAAATACAAAAAACTAGCCAGGCGAGGTGGCGGGCGCCTGTAGTCCCAGTTACTCGGGAGGCTGAGGCAGGAGAATGGCGTAAACCCGGGGGGCGGAGCTTGCAGTGAGCTGAGATCTGGCCACTGCGCTCCAGCCTGGGCGACAGAGCGAGACTCCGTCTCAAAAAAAAAAAAAAAAAAATGAAATGCCTGGTCATTAATCAGGGCCCAAAGTATAAAGATCTTACCATGTTGACATCAAAAGCATATCAATGATAGTCTACCGGTGTCTTATTACATTCTAAGGAAGGTCTGTCAAAAACTACTGAGGGCTTTATTATGCTCTTGCACTGAGCTTTATGTGGGTTGAATATGTAATAAGACCAAGTTTGTATCTGCACAGGATTGTGGACTGCAAAACATCTTCAAGAGTGGTGGTTCTCAAAGTGAGGCTCTGGGCCCAGCAACACCTGTCTTGCCCGGGAACCTCTTAGAAATGCATTGTCAAACCCCACCCTAGACTGACTGAATCAGACAGTAGGGGTGGAGGGATGGAGAACAGTGTGGGTTTAATAAGCCCCTCACCCAAGTGATTCATCACACCTAATATATCTAGTAACTAGTGTACTGGTTCTTAACAATTTTCCCCCTGGTGTTAGCTTTTACCATTTGTATATCCTATGTGTCTGCATGTTGGACTCAACCAGACATTATCTTTACTTTCAGCTGCCCTTGCTAGGGAACAGGTTGCAACCTCTTTGAATTAGGAAGAGAGAAGTTCAGAATATGTCTGTGCTCATCACAGAGTTAGAAACAATGAATGTTAACTCTTCTCTGAGTTTCTTAAGATACTGAGATACTCTAAGTATTATATACACATTGACTTGGTTAATTAATCAAGATGTTCCATCTGTGGAGGACAAAAGCCTTCTGAAAAACTAGGTGGAGACTGATACAGCTGATACTGATTTTTAAAAACTTAACATAAGTATTTTAGTTCCCATTGGTTTCTCTACTTTTCACAAGATCTTCTATATGGCATTTTTTTTTTTTTTTTTTTTTGAGATGGAGTCTCCCTCTGTCACCCAGGTTGGAGTGCAGTGGCGTGATCTTGGCTCACTGCAGCCTCTGCCTCCTGGGTGTTTGGGTGAAGGAGAAAGGACAAGATGGAGGAAGGTGAACAAGAAGGCATAATCCATGTTGCTTCCGGGTTCTTCCTCACCAACTTTCCCGCGCGCGGGAAGATGCAGATCAACCGAGCATGCGCCAGGTGATGTCAATCCGAAGAGATCGAAACTTACCCGGCCACGCCTATGGAGACGCCCCTATCACGCCCTTATCCTGCCCACTGCCCTCCCCTTTCCAGTACCAATGCATAAAAGTCTGCCACTGGCAGGAGCCAGCGTGACTTCTTCGGCCCCCGCATTTGTGGACCGGAGAACATCACCCGAGAGCGCCGGCGCGACTTCCCTGGCCCCCCACACCTGAGGACCAGAGAACCTCGTCCGAGAGTGTATGCATATTTGCAATAAAAGACTGCCACTTTCTTATGTACTTTGGCCTCATGTTTAATTACTTAGCTCTCCCAAATTAAGTTAAATTAAATTAAATTAAAACAGTTGGTGCCGAAACCCGGGACAAAACACTGGGTTCCAGTGATTCTCCTGCTTCAGTCTCCTGGGCAGCTGGGATTACAGGCCTAAATGGCAATTTCTCTTCATAGATGTGAACAGGCTGAGAGATGATGGAATGGACTGGGCTTCCTGGGGTTCATCATTACTCTCTATTGCTAGGACTTGGCACGTTTGTTCTGCATGGTTCCATGAGCATAAAATAAAAGCGAGCCAAGTCTTTTAATGTGGGAGATGCATTTGAAATCAGGACAACGAGTAAATATACCTAAAGACATCAAAACAAGTTCAATTAAACCTTAGGCCCTACTGAGTGGCGGCCACAGTTCATGGACAATTTAGCTGTGTGACCTCAGGTTAAATCTCTCAACCTTGCCTGTGTTTCCTGTAAATGGGAACAACAACACTTTATAAGTACTTCACACAAATGGGTAAGTATATGAAACAATATACAAAATTTAGTATAGTCATGGCAAACTAAGTTTTTGTGGGGCCTGAAGCTTGCACAATTTGGGAGTCCTATTTTAAAAAAAAAAGAATATAGGATTTCAAAAGCAAGCACAGGGCTGGAAGGGGGTCCCTGAGCCCTGCTCTCCTCGCACAGGAAATCCACCTTTGTGCAGTTACTCTGTTTATTTTAAGCCTGGGGGGAGCAGAGCAATTGCTTCCTTCATGTGGAGGTGTCCACCGGTGGCTCTGTCATCGGGCGTGTGCATGACTGTACTTCCCTCTGCCGCAGACACCTCAGCCGCCGTCTAGCCAGGCGAACCTGTTTGGTGTGCTCACTGCGTGATGAAGGCGGGTGTGGCTCCCAGGGGGAGTGTCCCGCCTCCAGAACACGGCCAGAGGCTACAGAATCAGACTTTTGCCAAAGGAAGAAAGAGCGCCCGAGGCATGTATTCACGGGGCAACTATGAAAGGCTTGACTGGGAGGAGCCTTCACTATCTTTTCAGTTCAGCCTTTTAGTCTCAAAAATGGAAGAGGCAAAGCTCAATTCTTAAAGATCACTTCTTAAAAGATAATCCCATCTGCCTCCATCCTTATCAAATTGCATATCAGAAATGGTAGTTTTGGGGTTGCTCTCAGACCCGAGCCTGCTCCAAACTGAACAGCAAGGACATAGACCCTGACTTTTCAGCCAGGACTTGGTGCTAGGTTTATTTTTATGAAAACAAAACAAAACAGCAACAACAACCAAAACAATGCTATTTCAGTGAGTTGAAAGATCTAAACTCTTATTTTTTTTTCTTTTTTGAGACTGAGTCTTGCTCTGTCGCCTAGGCTGGAGTGCAGTGGCGCTATCCCAGCCAACTGCAACCTCTGTCTCCCAGGTTCAAGTGATTCTCCTGCCTCAGCCTCCCGAGTAGCTGGGCCTACAGGCACCCGCCACTATGCCTGGCTAATTTTTGTATTTTTAGTAGAGACAGGGTTTCACCGTGTTAGCCAGGATGGTCTTGATCTCCTGACCTCGTAATCCGTTCACCTCAGCCCCCTAAAGTGCTGGAATTATAGGCATGAGCCACCACGCCCAGCCAGGGGAGAAAGTTCTATGAAGAAAAAGAAAGCTGGAAAGGGAGAGAGAACATGTTTGGGGGTAGGGTGAGCTTGTAAATTTATACAAGATGATAGAGAAAGCCTCTTTAAGGAAATGGCATTTAATTGAAGACTGGGCCCACGTAGATATCTAGAGAAAGCACATTCCAGGCAGAGGCACCAGCAAGGGCAAAGGTCCTGCAGTGGAAGTGGTCCCGTGGCTGGGGCTGTGTGAGAAGGAGGACAGTGAGACCCATGGGATGGGAGGTGGGCAGGACACATAGTGTTGGCTCTTGAGGCCATTCCAAAGACTTTGGCTTTTACTCAGAATGAGATAAAATGCCACTGGATGCCTCTGTAACGAGGAATGACATGACCTGAGTCATACTATAATAGGAGTTTTCTGGCAGTTGTGTTAAAGTAGACCAAACTGGGACAAGGGCAGAAGTAGGGAGAGGAGATGGGATGCAATGACAATAATCCATGCAAAAGACAAGAGGGGCTTGAATCAAGGTGATTATAGTGGAGGTTGATGAGAAGTGATCCAATTCTGATTATGATCTGAAGGTAGAGTAAGACAGCAAGATTTGCTGTGAAAGAAAAGAGTCAAGAATGGCTTCAAGATTCTTGGACTGAACAAGGATATGGCAGACTGAGGCAGAAGAGGTCTAGGGAGACAGAACATCAGTCAGCTCTGCATGTATTACATTGGTGATATTAATTACCCATCTACATGGAGATTTCGATTATGCAGTTAGATATATGAGCATAGTGTTCAGGACAGCTGTGTAAGCAGGCTGAAGGCATACATTTGAAAGTCATCAGCATATATGCTTAAAGCTTTGAAACTAGGTGGGAAAATCAAAGGAGTGGGAGTAGACATAAAAGAGATTCAAGGCCTGAGCTTCCGGTGGTTTCTTCTACATTAAGGGGCACTTCTATGTTAAGAGGTCGAGAGAAAAGGATTCAGCAAAGTCCACTGAGAAGGAGGTGCCTCATGGAGAAAAGCCTCATGAGCACAATGTCGTGGAAACCAAGAAAAGAAAGTGTTTTAAGGAGAAAGAAATGATCAGTTATGTTAAACGATGCTGTCAGAGTCAAGAAGATTATGGCTGAGAATTGGCCATTGAGTTTACAACATGGAAGGCCGTTGGAATAGTGGAGGCCAAAACCTTTCCATGGAGAGGTTTCTTGAAACCTAATTGCAGCAGTTTCAAGACAGACTAGGAGAACAGAAACTGGGGAGAGTCGTATGGACAACTCTTTTGTATTGCTCTAAAGGGGAACAGAAAAATAGGGCAGAAGCTAAAGTATAGCATGGGTTCAAGGCAGTTCTTTTGTTTTTTTAAGACAGGAAAAATCAACAGCATGTTTGTAGGCAGGTGGGCAATATCCTAGAAGAAAGATAAAAACCAACGATGCAGGTAGAGAATCCCTGAATGTGGTCTTTGATGAGGGCAAGGGAGGAGCCCTCCCGTTAGCCTGAGATGGTTATGTGATGGTGGGGAAGGTAGGCAAATTGTGGGATGTGGCTGTAGAAGTGTGTGGTAGAAGTTCTCTTCTGAGTACTTCTTTTGTGTGTGTGTCTTAGGAAATAAATCATTAGCAGAGTGACATGGGGGAGGAAGAGTGGAAGGTTTAAAGAAAAAGGGAAAGTGTGAAATGGTCTTTGAGGAGAATAGGAGAGCCAATGAACTGGGGAAATGAATCTGATGGCCAGGTAGTATTAAGAACCCCTTGAAGTTAATGAACATGAATTCAAAGTGAGGCAGTAAGTTGTGGGTGTGTGTGAAGGATGGACTCTAATGACTGACCATGGAATTTAAAATGGGTTAGGAGGGCTATGATGGTAAAGGAAGGTGGGAAAAGTGCAAAGGTGGCAGGTTCAGTGGATCATAGGCTCCAGAGGGTTGAGGTATTATTAAAGTCTGGGCACTTGAGAGACTGAGCTTCAAAAATCAATGCGGTGATTAGAGATGGGGTGCTTGAAACTGTGGTTGTGGAAGAAGTACAGTTGATTGAAATGGCACCATCTGGGTGTGATCACCGTAGTGAGTAGCTGAGGTAGATGTTTTACTAGATAATTTATTTGGTTAAGTCATCACACTTTTCTCTCTTTCAATCCTGTCCCAGTTGAAGCCACTTCAGTACATTGTCCTGAAGTTTTATTTCTCAAATAAAGCCTAATGAAATCTTTGTTCACTTTGTCAGCCCATAGGCCATGAATGACACATCATGATTCATGGATGCCCTGGCTCTTTGTATCCTGCACTCAGACACATGACGGACACTTGATGAGACTCCTTGATACAAAAGGGTGGGTTTGAGTCCCACATGAATACTAGGGGACATGCTTGGGGTTGATGAAGTACACTTGAGTAATTTCTGTAAAGCCAATGGTTTAAATAGGGATATCTGATTTACTCTAACCAAATATCAGATTACTGTATTTCCTTTTGTGGTTGCATGTGCATTCTGCAAACTGGCATTCTTTTAGTGTACCTCTGCAAGCAAAGAATTTGGAAACTAAATACCTATAAAACATAAATCAAAGCCCTTAGATTAGCTAGATCCCATCCCCCACTCCCCCCAATGAGCAATTGAGTTAATTAAAAGAAAAATATCTCAAGAATATAAGCTCATATCAATAATTTCATTTAAAAAAATAAACAAAGATTTCCAAAATTTCCAGTGAGCAAAGGGTGAGCAAAACTTTGACTTATACTGTCTGTATTAACTATAGTGCCAAATAAAAATAATGGTTAAGAATGAACAAGATCCAAAATCTTCCAGAAAGATGATAATAATCACGCTTTACATAGTGGGTGACACAGTGCGGACACCTGTTTTGTTAAATGAAGGTGTGAGTGCGCCTAATCTGGAAATGAAGTGTCATACTTTAGAAAAATACTGTTAGCAGGGGTTTAGTTGGCCAGAAACCACTTGCAACCCCAACATCTTCCCTGAACTTTCTGTGTAATCAGGGCAGTTCTCCATTTGCTGCATTTACAGGAAATGGGGAAATTGAGGAGGCTCTGAAATGGCCATGATAATTCTTTTTAAGAATCTTCACCACAATTACACTGGAGCTGTTTAAGGGGTTTTTTTCCTTCTGCTCATTTTAATGGCCTGAGATAATAGATCAAAATGAAGGCCTGTCCTCAGATGTGGGTGAAAGCACAGAAGAACAGGATAAGACAGGAATCAAGGCCTCTACCACTGGGGAATGCTGGTTGCTATATACCAGGCAATGGGTGGGTTTCCAAGGAGATGTGTCAGAGCCACGGAATGCTGCAACTGAGCTGTGCCTGACCCAAGGTGAGGGCGGGCGCAAGGAACCTGCTGGCACATTAGAGGTCTTTCTATCTGGAGGCAAACTTTGGAGAAATACACAACACTAGCCTATGTCTGTAAGTTCATGCTTTGGGAGCAAATTTTGAATTGCTTTCAGAGAAAACAAATATACTGAAGATAATGGTGGCTAATGTTTGATCTGACCAAACAGATGTAGAAACTTTACAGGCTGATCCAACAATAAACTTCTCCCATTTTCCTTCAAATGAACAACCCCAAAGCATATACTTTTTAGTTTTACAAGGAAGAAGTCTCTCCAAGAAAAAGTTCAAGTGGATTTTTGGTTACCCAGCAAATTATTCAGAGTAAGACATGGCTTTTATTCTAATAATAATAATACTACTAATAATAATAATAATAAAAGGGTGTGTGTATGTGTGTGATTTTAAGAGCATGCTGATGCTAGGACAATCTGAACATGTGTGCCTTAGGAGGGGCATGTTTTAGGAGATTGCCTCCTTTTGGAGGAGGGGCAGGATGCATGCCTCCAAAGGGCGCCCAGTGGCCTGGAACACCGAAAGCACATTCTCAGGGCACGCAGAGGTAACCGGTTGAAACTTGCCAAAGGATGCTTTTCCATTTGGCTCACAGCAATTCATTTATATTGGTTTTGACCATCCCACTCATTTTATTTTTAAGTTCTTATTCATTTTCGGGCCTTTCTGTATAGGGTTAGCAAGGAATTACTAATTCCGGATCTGCCCACTGTGACACTCAACTAGAAGATTAAGTCAGGTTTTAGAAACCTTGTTTTTGTCATATTTTCCCCATGCCCAGGCTTATGAACACTCCAAATACTAATACTTAATTACAGAAAATTCCTTCGATTTGGGGGAATTGGCTTTAGACTATTTTTTAGTTGGTGTTGAGTGAAAATAAAATAATTCATTCAAGCAAAGACTAGATAGGAAAAATTACTTGAGGAGAAAAGATACATCTCCCGTACAGAGGAACTGCAAATGATTTATGTAGATATTCTGCCCTCAGAGAGGTAAGTGTGGGCAGCACATAGCGACTTCCTCTGAGAACACAGTGTGGAAAAGGGCGGGGAGAGTGATGTTACTGTGGGCAGCACGACAAACTCTACCTCACCCGGCGGCTCCAGAGTAACCCCAACGGTGAGAGTCACGCGGACAGCGTGTACTCTTGACACAATGAAATGAAAATGGCACTTGCCTCTGTGGTCTTCCTCGCCACAGCCAGTAACCCCGTTCTATTATAATCATGAGAAAAACATCAGACAAACCCCAGTTGGAGGATGTTCTACAAAACACCTCCCCATTACTCCTCCAAACTATCAAGGCAGTCAAAAACACGGACAGTCTGAGAAACTGTCACAGCCACGAGGAATCTAAGGTGACAACCAAGTGTGACGTGATATCCTGGATGGAACCCTGGAACAGAAAAAGGACACTGGGTAAAAACTGAAGAAAATAGGAAGAGAATATGAACATAATACAAGTAATGTGCCAATATTGGTTGTTAATGGTAACAAATGTCCCTTCCTGATGTGGGATGCTAGTAATTCCCCTAGTAATAGGGGAAACTGAATGTGCCATGTATGGGAATTCCATTATATTCTCAATCTTCTGTAAATTTATAGCCATGCAAAAAAAATCTGTTTAAGGAAAAAATTACTTGACTGAAAAATAACACTCCATCCACCCCACCCAGCCCACCGACCCTGCCACCCCTGCTTTCACAGAGTCAGCCTGATGCAGAAAGTCTAAAGATGAATTGTGCAGTTCAGGGTAGTTGGAACCCTGTAAATATGGATTATACAGCAGATGATGTTGTGAAGAGAAGTGTGTTTCAGAGCTCCCAGCTTCCCCATTCTGGATGTGCTTCCCCCTTTCCCCACCCTACCACCCTAATGATAGGGCTAATACTTACATAGTATATTGGGCTAAGTTTGTAGCCCATGTATTGCCTTTCTCCTTCACAGCAGTCAACACTATGAAATAGGAGGGTTCTATTAGCATTATTGTATCCACGAAGAAAATGAGACCTAGAGAAGTTAAGGACCTTGCCCAAGATCCCTTGCCTGTAAGGATGGAGCTGGGATTCAAATTCAGACAGCCTGGGCCCCAGAGCCAGTGTGCTTTTAACTTTTGTCATTGGTCTACTTCCCTCCCTCATTCACTTCTCTTCCAGGTATTCAGAGGCTCATACTTCCTTTAAGCAGGATTATCCTTAGGATAAGAATAGTCAAGTTTACTACAAACCATGGTGTCAGCTGTACTGTGTAGACTCCATCACGAAATAATAGATGTGGAGGTGAGTGCTTGGAGCAGGGGAAAAGCGCCACTCTGTGAATAATGCCTGGTTAAAATTACAGCGTTGGCCCACATCCTATACTCAGATCACCGCAGGACCTGGATGATACTGAATCCCATCCTATCGTCAATTCTAGCCCTAAAACTAATGTTGTTCCTGTTTGGTGTCTTGGAAACAAACCAGCGTTGGGCATTTTCAAGTGGTTTCGATACTGAGCATTGGTAAACCCACAGGTGTGCCTAAGTGAGGATTTGTGAAGCTGAGCATACTTTCCCAACCCTACATTTCAGAAAAGTTGGCTTCCTTTTATTTACAAAACGAGGTGCAATTGGATGTACTAGTCCAAATGAAGAGAAATAGGTTCTCTTTCATGTTTGAAAGAGATGTACATAAGACTCTAAAAGATGTACATAACAATAAGTTATTCAAAATAGCAACTTCTCAAACCCTGCCCTTTTCCATAAATTTTTTTAAACAGTCAGAAAGTTCACAATTTAATAAAGACTCTCAGAAAGGCTAGTCAAAGAATAGGCCCATTCAGTAACTTCATAAATATAGGGGGTTAAAAAATGAAATCTTCCATGATGACTTCCTGCTGGAAAAGTCAAAGCTAGTTCAGACCACTTGGAGGGAAGACTTCACCTCCGGAACACACTGTTTGTTTTTAAAGTTCCCTAGGAGTGTGGGATGGTGACAATTTTTTTTTTTTTTTGGTTATCTGTGTTGCTAATGTTTCCACAATGGACATCCATTGCTCTTGTCATAATAAAAGTAAATGAGAAAAGCTATTATTAAAAGAAAGTTCAGATTGCTATTTGGACAGGAAATCACTTACCTGGAAAATCATTGATGTGAGGCTCGGTGCAGTGGCTCACGCCTGTAATCCCAGCACTTTGTGAGGCCAAGGCAGGCGGATCACCCAAGGTCAGGCATTAGAGAGCAGCCTGGCCAACATGGCAAAACCCCGTCTCTGCTAAAAATACAAAAATTAGTGGGACATAGTAGTGCATGCCTGTAATCCCAGCTACTTGGGAGGCTAAGGCTAGAGAATTACTTGAACCTGGGAGGTGGAGGTCGCAGTGAGGCAAGATCGTGCCATCGCTCTCCAGCCTGGGCTGACAGAGCGGGACTCCATCTCAAAAACAAAACAAAACAAAAGAAAATCATTGATGTGAACGTGGAGAGGAGCCATTCTGCCTGTGACTGACTGACAGGCATTGCAAAGCAGTGCCCTGGTTTTAGGGATAATGTTTCTTCTATGACTGCAGCAGGACTCTGGGGAATTCCGTCTAACACTGTTGGTGGGTTGAAGATCTGGCAGATGGTTTGGGTAGTCCGGTTCTATGGAATTAACAAATAACTTCAAGTCAATCCAACAAAACAACATATAGCCAAGGCTGGAACATAGATCAATGTCAGGAACAGATACTCATCACTCTAGAAGAGAGAAATGCAGATCAGTCAATGGACTTACAAAAGTAAAGCCTTTCGTTCTGAAGTTTGTGTGCTCAGTTCTTTTCCAGTTTTGCTTTGGAAAGAACAAAAGAAAAAAATAGCCTTAGGTTGACATGGGAGGAGATCTACACTGAGTCTAAACTTTCCCTCTCTGTGTAGGAGTATCATAGTTTGGGGGATTAAACACAGGTCCAAAGCAGACCCATGTTAAAGTAAACCAGGGCTGGGCAGACTTTTTCTGTAAAGGACCAGATAGCAAATAGTAGAGGCTTTTGGGGCTTCATGGTCTTTGTTGGAGCTGTTGAATTCTGCCGTTGTAGTAAAAGTAGCCATAGACAATATGTAGAGGAAGACTGTGTTTTAATAAAGCTTCCCCCAAACATCTGGCAAGCAGGATTTGGCCTGCATCTATAGTTTTCTGACCTCTGGCCTAAGCCAATCGTAAGTGTCCCATCCCTTTTGCCAGTGGTTAGGATACCAAGGCTTAAACCAATCCACATGAAGCATTTTCCTGGTGATAATTACAGGTTCAGAGATGGCATATGATAGGCTCAATCAGGAAAGATTTTTGTTTGGAGTTTGAGGGAGAAGGGTCGGATCTCTCCTGTTTACAAAAATAAGGAAGCATCCAACCTTGATTGCTACTGGCACCCAGTCTACAACTATGAGGGGAATAAGCCTTCAGATGAAGTGGACGATGGAAGAGAAAGATAGAACTTGTATTCTTGATGATATTATTGAACTACAGGGTAATTTAACTCTATTTGCCACTCATGCTCAGAATTTTCTGTATGTAAGCCTATAAATCTACTTATTATAAATACCACTATTTTTTTTCCCGAGATGGGTCTCTGTTGCCCAGGCTGGTGTGCAGTGGCACAATCTCAGCTCACTGCAAGCTCTGCCTCCCGGGTTCATGTCATTCTCCTGCCTCAGCCTCCCAAGTAGCTGGGACTATAGGCGCCCAAGTAGCTGGGACTACAGGTGCCCGTCACCACACCTGGCTAATTTCTTGTATTTTTAGTAGAGATGGGTTTTCACCATGTTAACCAGGATGGTCTCGATCTCCTGACCTCGTGATCCACCCGCCTCGGCCTCCCAAAGCGCTGGGTATAGGCATGAGCCACCGTGCCTGTCTATAAATGACATTTTCAGTTGAGATTTCTGTGATTTGCAGATAAATGTATCCCAGCTGATGGAAAGTTTAAAAATAAGTTTATGGCTTTCAAAGTTTGCGAACACTGAAGTGAGTTAGTTACACCTGCTGCCATAAAATTTCCTTCCCATCACAAAAAATGAATGTGAAAAATAGGGAATAAAAACAACTCTGATTCTTTTTAACTGCCTAAATTGGTGAATGCGGGTCTCCCAGGGGACAGGGAAGGTATCTTAGTTTGTTTTGTGCAGTTATAACAGAATACCTGAAATGGGGTAATTTATAAACAACAGAAATGTATTTCTCACAGTTCTGGAGGCTGGGAAGTTCAAGGTCAAGGTGCTGGCAGGCTTGGTGCCTGGTAAGGTCTGGGTCACCACTTCCAAGATGGCGTCTTAAATGCTGCATCCCACAGAAGGGAGGAACACCTTTCCTCAAATGGTAGAAGAGCAAAGGAGCCAAGAAAGAGAACGCACTCCTAAAAGCCCTTTTAAAAAGGGAATTAAACTGACCCTATGGATGGTTTAATACCTAATCACCTCTTATTGTTCATACCTCTTAATACCATTACAACAGCAATTAAATTTCAACATGAGTTTTGGAAGGGAGAAACATTTAAAGTGTAGCAGAAGTTTTGATTAAATGACTCTTAATTTATGGTACTGCGGAATGCCTGGGTGGGTGGACACTTTCCCTGAGATGAGACCAGTAACTTGAATGCAAAGAGGCACTGAAGATTTGAACTTTCTCTCTGCCTTCCATTAACACCCTCGGTCTATGTGCAAGTCTGTTCCCTTCTTAATCTTCACACTGTAAACCTAAGGAATGATTTATAAACATCAGCATAAGCATTATCTATTTTTTTTTTTTTTTTTTTGAGATGGAGTCTTGCTCTGTCATTCAGGCTGGAGTGTAGTGGCACAATCTTGGCTCACTGCAACTTCCACCTTCTGAGTTCGAGAGATTCTCCTGCCTCAGCCTCCCGAGTAGCTGGAACCACAGTCATGTGCACCATGCCAGCTAATTTTTGTATTTTTAGTAGAAACAGGGTTTCACCATGTTGGCCAGGTGGATCTCAAACTCCTGACCTCAGGTGTTCCACCTGCTTAGTCCTCCCAAAGTACTAGAATTACAGGCGTGAACCACCGTGCCCGGCAGCATTATCTCATTTTGACGTTTACTGGTTCTTACAAAGTATAGTTGTATGCCATTCTTTTATATTAATTTTAGTTGTATGAATGTATGGTTTGGCATTCTTTCAATAAAATAAAAAAATTGAGTTTTAGAATGGTTTGTCTTCCAGCAGGTCAAATCTGAATATGAATAACATTAATTATCTTCCTAACATTCTTTTTTTCTTCTTCTTCTTTTTCTTTTTTTAACGTGGAGTCTCACTCTTTTGCCTAGGCTGGAGTGAAGTGGTGTGATCTCAGCTCACTGCAACCTCCGCCCCCTGGGTTCAAGTGATTCTCCTGCCTCAGCCTCCCAAGTAGCTGGAATTACAGGCATGTGCCACCACACCCAGCTAATTTTTGTACTTTTAGTAGAGATGGGGTTTCACCATGTTGGTCAGGCTGGTCTCGAACTACTGACCTCAGGTGATCTGCCCACCTTGGCCTCCCAAAGTACTGGGATTACAGGTGTGAGCCACCGCACCTGGCCTTTCCTAACACTCTTAAGGGGTAATTTAATAAGGTATAACTTCTCTCTTCATACTAATGTTTAAACTTAGATATAGAAAGGTGAGTAATTCAATCTTATAAAATAAGTACAAAGCATGTATCATTTATTCATTCAAAAAGATATTACTGAGGGCCTAGTAAGAGGCAGGTACTCTTCCATGCCTTGCCATAATGCAAAGTCCCTGCCATCATGAAACTTATATTCTATAGGGGGAGACAAATAATAAATAATGAATCTTATGTTGGGGGGTGATAAGTAATAAGAAAAAACATAAAGCAAAGGAAAGGAATAGAGGCTAACTAAGCAGGAGCGGGAGGCGGCATGTGATCGTAGGCACCCTCAGGTGGGGATGAGCTTGGAGGTGGAGTTTGCTTCCTTGTCTGGAAAACAGCAGAGGGACCAGAGTGGCTGGAATAGATAGGATGAGGGGAGAGAACTGCAGAGGATGAGTTGGAAAGGTGGGGCAGGGCATATCACATATGACCTGAGAGGACACAGAATGACTTTGGGTTTTATTCTGAGGAAGATGAGAAAATGGGTACCATTGGAAGAGTCCCCAGCCTACACACTCTCTGACGAGCCCAAATGTCCCCAGCATACCAAAGACAGTAATATTTAAGATCCCTCACTCTTCATCAAGCAGATTTACAGTCTTAACAGTTGAGTAGTCATTTATTAGAAAGATCAAAGTGGGGCTGGGCGCAATGGCTCATGCCTGTAATCCCAGCACTTGCGGAGGCCAAGGCATGTGGATTGCTTCAGCACAGGAGTTTGAGACCAGCCTGTTCAACATGGTGAAACCCCATCTCTACAAAAATTAAAAAATTAGCTAGGCTTCATGGCGTGCACCTGTAGTGCCAGTTGCCTGGGATACTGTGGTGGGCGTAAACAGAGAACATGCCACTGCACGCCAGCTTGGCTGATAGAATGAGACCCTGTCTCAAGAAAAGAAAAAAGAAAGAAAGATTGAAGTGGTTAATTCATTGTTCTCTTGCAATGAAACTTACTATATCAGGAAAAGCCTTGAAACTGTACCTCATAATCTTATTTTTTCCTTTAGTTCCAGCCTTCTTGCCTAGGATTTATCATCCTTTTCCATAGATTATGTAGGGTGGCACTGTATTACTTACCAAGTGTCTACCACAGTGCTGGCTCATAGCA
>NW_012105187.1:767882-770091 GCF_000951045.1 Mandrillus leucophaeus
GGGTCAGAAAATTTTATGTAACACGTAAGATAATTTCACAAGAACTTGGGGGAGAAACTATGGTACTGCTGACAAGAAGAAGCAGCATTTTGTTACAAGCAATCACTGTGAAGGAGGGACTTAGTGTGATATCCATTCATGAAAAGGGTTCCAGAGAAGGCCTTGGACCTGTACTGACCAATACAGTAGTTACTGGCCACAAGTGGCTATTAAAGTTAAAATTTAATTAATTAAAAATTCAGCTCCTGACTCACATTACACATGTGGCTGGCGGCTACCCTATTAGGGAGCAAAAATATAGAACATTTGCATCATTGCAGAAATTTTCACTAGATAGAGCTGCCTGAGATTCTGTCTAACGCCCCTATACAGATGATAGATTCTGTCTAACTCCCCTATACAGTTACGCTGATAGAATCTCTCAAAAATTAGGCAAGCGACTTAGTCTGGAAAAGGAAGCATGGTTTTCTGGAGGCAGGATCACACTAGAATGGCCCTTCGGGAGCATAAATAAATTTAAAGATAAGATAGAACAATAGTCATTTGTTTAGACATTCAAAAAAGTTACTAAGATTCCACACCACAAGTTATTTAAAAATTTAGGTACCCCAGAACTAGAGATAATACTTTGCTATACATACGGAACTGCTTAGAGAGAAAGCGCAGTTTTTTTTTGGATGGAGGAAAATGTGCTGGAAGAAATATCCCCCAAAGATTGGTATAGTAAGCAATGTTTTCTACAATGATTGCAAATTACCTGGAACACGTAATACATGGTTTAATCTTCCAGATGGTATTTCACTGAAGTTGATGCTGAATATGAAATCAGTGCAGAGAAAAAGAAACCTTTTAGAAAAGCTCGTAAGAACTGGAGTAAGCAGAAAGGTGAAATATGAAATTCAATGAAAAGTGGTATTATTATATTGAAAACAATCCAAATTAGAATTATTAAATGATGGGATCTGAATTATCAGCTTCTTATCAAGAAGTCGTCTAGACTGGGCTGGGCGCGGTGGCTCAAGCCTGTAATCCCAGCACTTTGGGAGGCCGAGGCGGGCAGATCACAAGGTCAGGAGATCGAGACCATCCTGGCTAACACGGTGAAACCCCGTCTCTACTAAAAATACAAAAAACTAGCCGGGCGAGGTGGCTAGGGAGGCTGAGGCAGGAGAATGGCGTAAACCCAGGAGGCGGAGCTTGCAGTGAGCCGAGATCGCGCCACTGCACTCCAGCCTGGGCGACAGAGCAAGACTCCGTCTCAAAAAAAAAAAAAAAAAAAAAGAAGTCGTCTAGACTGATCCTTTGGTTTTCATTTGCTGCTGACGACTGAGGAGGAGGGCCATGGCAAGCTCAGCAGACACTTCAGTGCAAGTTAGAAAATGTGATGCCTCCAGGCAGAAGGCTAGCAAAAAGGTGCTTCTCTGGGTTCCTCAAAAAACTAAAAACAGAACTACCATCTGACTAGCAATCCCACTGCTAGATATATACCCACTGCTAGATATATACCACTGCTAGATATATACCCACTGCTAGATATATACCACTGCTAGATATATACCCCGAAATAAAGAAAATCAGTGTATCAAAGAAATATCTGCACTCCCATGTTTTTTGCAGCACTGTTCACAAGAGCCAAGATTTGGAAGCAACCTAAGTGTTCATCAACAGGTGAATGGATGAAGAAAACGTGACACATATACACAATGGAGGACTATTCAGCCATAAAAAATGAATGAGATCCTGTCATCTACAACAACATGGATGAAACTGAAGGTCATATGTTAAATGAAGTCAACCAGGCACACAAAGGCAAACTTTGCACATTCTAACTTATTTGTGGGAGCTAAAAATCAAAACAATTAAACTCATGGAGATAGGGAGTGGAAGACTGGTTACCAGAGGCTGGGAAGGGTAGCAGAAGGTGGAGGAAAAGCGGGGATGTTTAATGCGTACAAAAAAAAAACTGTGGCCAGGCATGGTGCCTCACGCCTGTAATCCCAGGACTTTCGGAGGGTGAGGCAGGCGAATCACGAGGTCAAGAGATCGAGACCATCCTGGCCAACATGGTGAAACCCCATCTCTACTAAAAATACAAAAAATTAGCCTGGCATGGTGACACATGCCTGTAGTCCCAGCTACTTGGGAGGCTGAGGCCGGAGAATCACTTGAACCCAGGTGGCAGAAGTTGCAGTGAGCTGAGATCATACCA
>NW_012105187.1:771981-772487 GCF_000951045.1 Mandrillus leucophaeus
CCGCCTCCCAAGCAGCAGGGATTACAGGTGTGCACCACCAGGCCCAGCTAATTTTTGTATTTTTAGTAGAGACGGGGTTTTACCATGTTGGCCAGACTGGTCTCAAACCCCTAACCTCAGGTGATCCGCTCACCTCCGCCTCCCAAAGTGCTGGATTACAGGTGTGAGCCACTGAGCCAGGCCAACAATTGATTACTTTTGACCACAATAATATTTTAGAATATTTCTTCCATCCTCCAGAAGTATCCTCATGGCCCATTGCAGTCAGTCCCTGTCCCTGACAACCACTGATCTGCTTTCTTGCTTTGTAACTTTACCTTTTCTAGAATTCCATTTAAATGGAATCACATCAGATCTGGGCTTTTGTGCCTGGCTTGTTTTAGCACAATGCTTTGAGATTCACCCACGCTGTGTATGTATCAGTAGTTTATTCCTTTTTATTACTGAGTAGTATTAAGTTGACTTTTGTCTGGATTTGAAAAAATATATATTTATTTGGGTCATAT
>NW_012105187.1:773314-775390 GCF_000951045.1 Mandrillus leucophaeus
TGAGGCAGGAGAATAGCGTGAACCCAGGAGGGGGAGCTTACAGCCGAGATCGGCCACTGCTCTCCAGCCTGGGCGACAGAGCAAGACTTCGTCTCAAAACAACAACAACAACAACAACAACAACAACAACAAATCAAACAAAGCCCCCAAAATCTTACTTAAAAGGAGATTTTCTACCTAGAGCTCAAGTAATACATATCCATGTGTGTGTAGAATTTTTAGCTTAAGTGTAATCCACTGTAAACCAAAAAGTATCTGAAACAAATCTCAATCAATTTGGAAGTTTAGAAGTCAAAGTTAAGGACATCTTGCACCTGGAAGACAGACCTATGCCTTTCTCCAAAGATGATTTTGAGAGCTTCAATACTTAAAGGGGAAAGGGCTGATAATTGGAAAGGAGGAAGGAATGTTTTGAAGGTGTGTATAGATAAGAGGCAAACGGTTGCATTATTTTGAGTCTTCGATTAGCCATTCACATGTAAGGGTGGGTAAAGGAATAGTCGCTTATGTATCCCTTTAGCTCAATAAATCTGCATTTTTACATAAGATAAAATACAGAGCAGAGGAAGTGATCAGATATGCATTTGTCTCAGGTGAGTAGAGGGATGACTTTAAGTTCTGTCCTTTGTCCCGTACTGGTGAAGATAAACTCTCAGTTTTCCTTGTCAGGGTGAAATGCAACAGAACTTGATCTTGGGACCCGCAAGGAATTTCCTAGTGGGCAAACTATGAGAGAGGTATGTAGCTTTTTTATCTTTGTAACTATCTTCTTTAGAAACAAAATGGGAGGCAGGTTTGTGTAATGCAGTTCCCAGCTTGACTCTTCCCTTTGGCTTAGTGATTTGGGGGTCCCATGATTTATTTTCCTTTCACACCATTTTATGTTTACCTGAGGCACATAGATGTATTCAGTTCCATGTAAACAATTCTGTGGCAAAACCACGTAGCCATATTCTGCTGAAGCTGAAAGTTTCTAAGTTAATTATAAGGGTTGTATTAATAGAGGACCCTAAAGAAAGAGAATAGCAAAGGCATTAGTTAATCTGATAAAGCAATGACGATTAAACCTTGTTTTTCTTTGTATTCATACAGTAAAAAACAGAGCACTGAAATAGTTGTCCAAATAATTCAGGCCTAAAATAAATTCGCCTAAAATAGCCAGGTGGTTGAGGCAAATGTGTCATTTTGGTTTAAGTTGTCTGAATCACTGAATTAATTTTCCTACTTAATCTAAATAAACATATTAAGGCTATGAGAAATTTTTAGATTAGTGAGGAAGGTCTCTAGATTTTTCTGTGATTATTTGTAGCTCTCTCCATCGTTGGAGCGCAGTGGAATAACCAATCTGCAGGTTTCCTGCAAAAGAAACACCCAGGAATGTTTGGGGATTTCTGTATAACCCAGCCCTAGAAAAGCTGAGTTCGGGATATAGTTACTAAATTCTTGAGCTCTTGCACACAGCTCAGACTATTTCCACTATGCCGAAAATAACTTCCAATTGTTCTAAGGCGTTCAAGAACTGAGTTACTTAATAATGTACTCTTATATCTGGATTAAGGTATCAGACCAACAGAAAACGATGCAAGACCTGATTGGATGACATAAAAGGATGTTGCATAAGAATCGAAGTCATCGTACACTGAAGAATAACAAAAGGTAATATGACAAAGAAAATGTACCCCTAATAGCCAAACCTTGTCTATTGCTTATCTGCTGCAGAGGAGTGACTATGGAACATACAGTATATGTTATAAGGAATAGGCATGTCATATTTTATTAAAGATCCAATTCATTTTTTTTAAATTATAGAGTATATTTGTTCAGTGAGTGGCTTAATTTGCTTTTATACTGTAGTTGAATAATAATTCTAGAGAGAGGAGTTGGTGTGGATTTGCATAGGAGCCTGGGTAACCTGAAAATGAGGATAATAATAACACCTGCTTCATGGGATGGTGGTGAACAGTGAACTCCATAATCCCTATAAAGGCTCTCATCACTGAGCTGGGCGTATGCAGAATATTCACTACAGTTTGGCTGTTAGTATTATAATTGTCAAGATTATTATCAGACATTGAA
>NW_012105187.1:778385-781204 GCF_000951045.1 Mandrillus leucophaeus
GCAGTGGCATGATCTCGGCTCACTGCAACCTCCGCCTCCTGGATTCAAACGATTCTCCTGCCTCCGCCTCCCAAGCAGCAGGGATTACAGGTGTGCACCACCAGGCCCAGCTAATTTTTGTATTTTTAGTAGAGACGGGGTTTTACCATGTTGGCCAGGCTGGTCTCAAACCCCTAACCTCAGGTGATCTGCTCGCCTCAGCCTCCCAAAGTGCTGGATTACAGGTGTGAGCCACTGAGCCAGGCCAGCAATTGATTACTTTTGACCACAATCATATTTTAGAATATTTCTTCCATCCTCCAGAAGTATCCTCATGGCCCATTGCAGTCAGTCCCTGTCCCTGACAACCACTGATCTACTTTCTTGCTTTGTAACTTTACCTTTTCTAGAATTCCATTTAAATGGAATCACATCAGATCTGGACTTTTGTGCCTGGCTTGTTTTAGCACAATGCTTTGAGATTCACCCACGCTATGTATGTATCAGTAGTTTATTCCTTTTTATTACTGAGTAGTATTAAGTTGACTTTTGTCTGGATTTGAAAAAATATATATTTATTTGGGTCATATGGAAAAGCAAATAGATTTTTGTTTTTGCTTTTTTGAAAAGCCATGTGTTAATTAAAGGTAATCCTAAGAATACATTTAAATCTTTACCTTTACCTTTTCCTTGAAATGTAAGATCCCAACCTGTCTGAAAGTGAAGTTTTAAATTCACATTTTTTTTTTTTCCGAGATAGAGTCTTGCCCTGTTTCACAAATTTTGAAACAGGCTAGGCACTGTGACTCAGGCCTGTAATCCCAGAACTTTGGGAGGCTGAGGCGGGCAGATCACTTGAGGTCAGGGGTCCAAGACCAGCCTGGCCAACATGGTGAAACCCCGTCTCTATTAAAAAACACAAAAATGAGCCACGTGTGGTGGCACCTGCCAGCAATCCCAGCTGCTCAGAAGGCTTAGGCAGGAGAATCCCTTGAACCCAGGAGGTGGAGGTTGCAGTGAGCTGAGACTGTGCCACTGTACTTCAGCCTGGGTGACAGAGTGAGACTCTATCTCAAAAAAAAAAAAAAGGAAACATTCGGTAAGAAAATCTGTATGTGAAGGAAATTTCCAGATATGCAGCAAAAATATGAATTCATTAATAGCATCCAAGTAAATATTGGTAATCTGGACATGAACCTGGATTAGGCCAAGAGTTCCACAAAATTTTCAAATAATGATTCAATAATTAATTAGTAGTAGATGGGTTGAAGCAAAAACTTCATCTTTCTCATATGGTATTTGTTAGTAATTATAACAACAGAAAAATGATTAGTGCTTACTCAGTGATAATATTAATTTTAAAACAATAATTATTATTATTATTATGGCTATATCTGTATAGTACATATTATGTGCCTGGTGCTGTTCTGAGCCCTAGATAATTCATTAACTCTAATAACCCTCCTAGGTAAGTGTTTTATTATTATCTCCATTTTATAGATTAAGAAACTAAGGATCGTAGAAAGCAAAGTAACTACCTTGATGAATAGAAGCTAGAATTTGGCCCTAGGAACCTGCCCAAGCATCAACATTTGGCCACTAGAACACTCTTAACCCCAGTAATGCACCAGAGAAGAATTCTCAGATTGGTAAAATGGGTTGATATTGTCGCTGAGCAAGGTAAGGGATGAGGCCAGAGCAGGGGTGTCAAGCCTGAGCCGGACAGTTGTTTGGATGTGTGGAGAAGCCCAGAAAAAGGCAATGAGAAGAGGTGGGAACTGAGAAAAGTTAGGGAGTGCCTGCCTTAAAGCATTTATGTTTTAAAAATGTTTTAAATCCTGCACTGTTCACATAAAAGAGGCTGCTGGTGGGTCTGGTGCCCAGGGGCCTGCTGTCCATTTGCTACCCGTGGTCCAGATGACCTCTGGGAGTCCTTCTAGAACTAACATCTTGGGAAAAATTGGAAACATTTGTTCAGAGTCCTTTGTGACTTGAATTTATCGATGTAGGCCAGTAGTCTACAATCTGGCCAGGTCATAATGGTCATTGATAAATAACCTTTGACTGCATGTTGAATTCATTCAGTGATGTGAATTTCTCTTTTTTTATGGTACTTTTTAATCTGACCTAACAAAGAGCTAATGGATTGTGGAGGAGTCATATTGCCTAATTTTAAACCTTGGCTTTGCAACTTACTAGCAGTGTGACTTTGAGCATGTTACCTGACTTTTGCATGCCTGTGTTTTCTTGTCTGTAAAATGGGGAAATTAATAGTACACCTAATTCGTAAAGTTGTTTTAAAGATTAAAATGTTAATGTGATAAGGATTTACAACAGCGACTGACAAACAGTAAGCATTACTTATGTGTTTGTATTGCTATTATCACTGTGCCAAAAGCATGCTAGATGAACACATCTGTTCCAACTTTTAAGATATAATAAACTATAGCAATCTGTACTAAAATGAAATCTTCCTTCAAGACTTTATTTTGCAGGGCCCTGTCCCTTGTTCCTGCAGGACTGTGGTGAACTGCACAACATGGATGGGACTCAGGGAGAGGACCTCAGCCTTCACAAGGCACCAGCGACTAGGAGGGAAAATTCTAAAGACCTGGTCTCTGTGAACTGAAACCTTAGCTGTAGCTGGAGACTCTGAGTTTTGAGAGAGAAGAATATTTGTGTAATTTGTTTGAATCCTGGGTAGAGTAGAAGAGAATCAAGCCTTGGATGAAAAAGTTGGAGTTTCTTTTCTATTCCTCAGGTTTTGTTGCTGGAGATTTTAGATTAGGTGTCAGCCATTTTGCAGCAACCTGTCTTACCCCTACCATTCTTGGGTTCTG
>NW_012105187.1:781254-782820 GCF_000951045.1 Mandrillus leucophaeus
TTCAAGCGATTCTCCTGCCTCAGCCTCCCAGGTAGCTGGGACTACAGGTGCATGCCACCAGGCCGGGGTATTTTTTTATTTTTTTTGTATTTTTAGTAGAGACGGAGTTTCACCGTGTTGGCCAAGCTGGTCTTGAACTCCTGATCTCAACTGATCCGCCCACCTTGGCCTCCCAAAGTGCTGGGATTACAATCGTGAGCCACCACGTCCGGCCTCATTTTTTTGTCTTGTTTAACAATTAATTGATTTGAATATTTCGGTCTATAATAGCTACACCAAAAAAGAAGCAAATGAAGTTCTTCTTCGTGTGTTGATTTCCCACCACATCTCTGGCCCAGATGTACCACCAGCCAACTACAGAAAAACGATCATGTCCCTTTAATAAATAAACGGCATTACTTCAGTTCTGCTCTGGCCTCTACCGCTCCCTGAAAACTAGCTGTGGGCACACCACATATGTTTCTGCATAAAATGGAAGCTTGCCACTTCAGCCAGGGTTTTGCTTCAGAGAACATTGTTTTCTGGAGTCCGGCCAGCCTCAGAGAATTTACCCAGACGATCCAGGAAACACTGAACCATTTCCATTTATGGACATTTTCCTTTACCAATTAAGAACAAAAGGGAGTTTAAAAAAATTTTCTTTTCTGATTGCTATATTTTACATTTAAAATTGTAATGTGAATGCTGACATAATTAGAACTATCTGGGGAGATTGTTTAAAGGGCAGGGAACTGGGACCAACGGCCCTGTCCATTGCTGGCATGTTAACAGCCAGTACTTCAGTTTTTATCATAAGTGAGTTTGAAAGCGGATGACATGCCAGACATTCCTTCTGAAAGTAAACTAAGGTAATGATGGAACTGAAGGGAAAAATCAACATGTTACTTATAATTCTACTTGGGGGGTTGGGTGGAGGGATGACCATTCTGTGAAGTGATTTATACGGCACTGGAGAAACAAAAGTCCCCTGGGCGATGACTGAGCTGCAAAAGCAACAATGAACAAAGGGGACTTCCAGGGCCTCAGCCTTCCTGGCCACACCCAGTGGGAATGCCCCAGTCCTTTTCCGCTCTGTGGTTGGAGAACCCCTACACAGAGCATTATCCTCACCAACACCAGGAGTTACACTATAAATGAACAAATTTGGGGAGGATCAGATGCAAATTCAAGCACTCACTTTCTAGAACAAAAGTCTGAGATGGGTTTAAAATTCATGCCCCTATGCAAACATTTCAAAAAGCATCTTTTACTTTTTGTAAACTGCCGAAACAGACAGGTTTCCAGAAGAGGGGTCCTCCTGCAGTGCTTGGGTGGTGTCTCTGCCCAAAGGTCTGAGCTGGCAACTTGGTGCTGATCCAAACCAGCAGAGATGTCAGGCCTGGTTTTGTCACACAACTTATGCAAACGTTGGTATGTTTCCGGTTGTTGCTTTGAGTTTGCACATTTGAATTAAAGTATCTGAATTATGAAATTTTTTTTTGAGATTTTCTCTTTTTAATATCAGTTTATTGAGATATTTTGTATACAATCCAATTTTAAGTGCACAATCGAGTTTGTTTTTTTGTT
>NW_012105187.1:782870-783451 GCF_000951045.1 Mandrillus leucophaeus
ATACACCCAAAGTTTGCCATTTAAAGGCAGAGGACAGATCTCTAAATGCTATAGAGTTTTTCAGACTTTGTAATTTAAATTATTAAAGGTGGAAAAAATTCAGATTTAAATTTAGAAAGACATTTAGAAACATTATTTCCTGAACTCATTTCTTCCTTACAAAGGCAAAAGCAGGATCTCTGATCTAAGGGTAGCCACCTCTCATTTCTAGCTTATCTTGTCAAGTCTGCATGTGATACAGCCCTGGCCCCCACCACTGCAATGGAGACAAGAATTTTCACTGCAGTGGTCTCCTTTGCCTCTCTCATTCAAATCCGAATATCTATGGTCCAAGCATAAGCATGGCTGAGGAATCTTGGGCAATGTTTCATCTACTAATCAATATTTCACAGAGGCATCGATGACCAAATTTCATTTTAAGGGAACACAACAACTGACACAGCCTTGAAATCTACCAATTGCCCCTCTTTCAGAGAATCTTTTGTCCTGTTTTGTTTTGATTGTTTTTTGTCTATTTTGCTTTCCTCAGCTTATGCCCCTCTTCTCTGTGCTCCTTCTCAATTTTTTTTTTTTTTTTTTTT
>NW_012105187.1:788431-813004 GCF_000951045.1 Mandrillus leucophaeus
AAAAAAAAAAAAGGAAACATTCGGTAAGAAAATCTGTATGTGAAGGAAATTTCCAGATATGCAGCAAAAATATGAATTCATTAATAGCATCCAAGTAAATATTGGTAATCTGGACATGAACCTGGATTAGGCCAAGAGTTCCACAAAATTTTCAAATAATGATTCAATAATTAATTAGTAGTAGATGGGTTGAAGCAAAAACTTCATCTTTCTCATATGGTATTTGTTAGTAATTATAACAACAGAAAAATGATTAGTGCTTACTCAGTGATAATATTAATTTTAAAACAATAATTATTATTATTATTATGGCTATATCTGTATAGTACATATTATGTGCCTGGTGCTGTTCTGAGCCCTAGATAATTCATTAACTCTAATAACCCTCCTAGGTAAGTGTTTTATTATTATCTCCATTTTATAGATTAAGAAACTAAGGATCGTAGAAAGCAAAGTAACTACCTTGATGAATAGAAGCTAGAATTTGGCCCTAGGAACCTGCCCAAGCATCAACATTTGGCCACTAGAACACTCTTAACCCCAGTAATGCACCAGAGAAGAATTCTCAGATTGGTAAAATGGGTTGATATTGTCGCTGAGCAAGGTAAGGGATGAGGCCAGAGCAGGGGTGTCAAGCCTGAGCCGGACAGTTGTTTGGATGTGTGGAGAAGCCCAGAAAAAGGCAATGAGAAGAGGTGGGAACTGAGAAAAGTTAGGGAGTGCCTGCCTTAAAGCATTTATGTTTTAAAAATGTTTTAAATCCTGCACTGTTCACATAAAAGAGGCTGCTGGTGGGTCTGGTGCCCAGGGGCCTGCTGTCCATTTGCTACCCGTGGTCCAGATGACCTCTGGGAGTCCTTCTAGAACTAACATCTTGGGAAAAATTGGAAACATTTGTTCAGAGTCCTTTGTGACTTGAATTTATCGATGTAGGCCAGTAGTCTACAATCTGGCCAGGTCATAATGGTCATTGATAAATAACCTTTGACTGCATGTTGAATTCATTCAGTGATGTGAATTTCTCTTTTTTTATGGTACTTTTTAATCTGACCTAACAAAGAGCTAATGGATTGTGGAGGAGTCATATTGCCTAATTTTAAACCTTGGCTTTGCAACTTACTAGCAGTGTGACTTTGAGCATGTTACCTGACTTTTGCATGCCTGTGTTTTCTTGTCTGTAAAATGGGGAAATTAATAGTACACCTAATTCGTAAAGTTGTTTTAAAGATTAAAATGTTAATGTGATAAGGATTTACAACAGCGACTGACAAACAGTAAGCATTACTTATGTGTTTGTATTGCTATTATCACTGTGCCAAAAGCATGCTAGATGAACACATCTGTTCCAACTTTTAAGATATAATAAACTATAGCAATCTGTACTAAAATGAAATCTTCCTTCGAGACTTTATTTTGCAGGGCCCTGTCCCTTGTTCCTGCAGGACTGTGGTGAACTGCACAACATGGATGGGACTCAGGGAGAGGACCTCAGCCTTCACAAGGCAGCAGCGACTAGGAGGGAAAATTCTAAAGACCTGGTCTCTGTGAACTGAAACCTTAGCTGTAGCTGGAGACTCTGAGTTTTGAGAGAGAAGAATATTTGTGTAATTTGTTTGAATCCTGGGTAGAGTAGAAGAGAATCAAGCCTTGGATGAAAAAGTTGGAGTTTCTTTTCTATTCCTCAGGTTTTGTTGCTGGAGATTTTAGATTAGGTGTCAGCCATTTTGCAGCAACCTGTCTTACCCCTACCATTCTTGGGTTCTGTATTCAGACCCCAGTTATTCCTAACACCCAGTTCATGCTCCACATTCTGTACAAAGCCATCCTTAGCTATCCCAGTCAGCCCACCCTGGTCTCCATGACATGCATGAACTGAAGTTCTTAGAACCTTTGACACTTATGTCTGCCCTGGATGATTTGTTTATTATCTTATGTTGTCATCCACAGAACAATCTAGAGAATATTCATACATTTAGTCAGCAAACAGCTATTTATTGGAGGCCTTTGTAGGCCTCGATGTTGGGAGGAAGGGTTGGTTGTTTTGGACAGATTGTGTATTTATAAAGCTCTAGCAATTTTTAAATCTCCAGCAGGAACCAAAGCCTTCTTGACAGCCACCTCTCTGAATTATTGTCACTAACCTCCTTAGGAGAAGGGACAATATAGTTTATGCCAAGATTTGCAATTGTCTAGATATGACTCACCTCACCTAGCACAGTGGATACCATTCAAAGTTGATCTCAACAACTATTTTCTCTAGTGCCCAAGGAGAATAGCTGAGAAATACACTCTTAAGATAAAAGAGTTTGGTATCTAGATCCTCTTTCTTATTCATTTCAACCCAATATTTATTAAGCACCAACTGCAAGCTAGATACTGTACTAGTTAGGAGTATAAAGTGGGCCAGGGATGGTGTTTATGCCTGTAATCCCAGCACTTTGGGAGGCCAAGGCAGGACGATTACTTGAGGCCAGGAATTCAAGGTCAAGTCTGCCTAACACAGCAAGACCTCGTCTCTACAAAAAATTCAAAAATTAGCTGGATGTGGTGGCATTTGCCTGTAGCCCTAGCTACTCAAGAGGCTGAGGCAGGAGGATTGCTTGAGCCCAGGGGTTGGAGGCTGCAGTGCGCTATGATGGTGCCATTGAAAACAAAACAAAAACAAACAAACAAACAAAAAAGCAAAAAGAAAACGATACTCAGTCTTTATAGGGAGGTTGGCCAGTCAACAGGTTACTTTATGAGTTGCTAACCCTGGTGAGCAGGAAGTTATGTGGGCCAGCAGAGGAACCCTTGGTTCAGCCTGGAGAAAGGAGGCTGCTGTATTTCAGAGAGAGGTTGACCCTAAGCTGGAGGGTGGAGAGGACCCTGTTGTGACTCTCCGACTGACTTGTCTTCCTTGATGTCCTTTAAGCCGGAGCTGATTCGGGCTGCTGCCGTATTTCTGAGTTAGCGCACTTAAGATTGGGCCTCCCAGTTTGAGGAAGGGGTGGGCTGCTATGTACCTCTGTGAATCTGCTCTGGACCACCCCGGGAGAGAAGGAGGGCTCCGGGGAATCCGGCACATTCCAGGCGAAGGCTCCCAGGCCGCAGCCTCTGTGCCACACCCTTGGCCCGGGCCAGGTGTGCGCCCTCTTCGCTGCAAGGGGGAGCGGGCGGCTGCGGGGAGCGCTTTTCCAGCCCGGTGTGTGCTGTGTGTGTTTGTCTGCCTCTGGAGGGCTGGGTCCTCCTTATTCACAGGTGAGTCACACCCTGAAACACAGGCTCTCTTCCTGTCAGGACTGAGTCAGGTAGAAGAGTCGATAAAACCACCTGACCAAGGAAAAGGAAGGCACAACAGAGCGCAGAGTGAGAACCAGCAGCCGAGGCGCCGGGCAGCGACCCCTGCAGCGGAGACAGAGACGGAGCGGCCCGGCCCCGCCATGCCTGCGCTCTGGCTGGGCTGCTGCCTCTGCTTCTCGCTCCTCCTGCCCGCAGCCCGGGCCACCTCCAGGAGGGAAGGTGAGTCGGCTTCCACGAGGAAACGTCTCAGCCCTGGGCTGAGAACCTGCCTTTCTCTGCAGACCGTGATGGCTGAACGTACCTCCGAGGATTCCCACTTTGTCCAGAACCTTGTTAGCGCTCCCTTCTCCTCCCCCATCTGGGGCTTCTCCAGAGACTGATTTTAAATGAGACTAATATGTAAAGTTGTCTGCTTTTTAAAAATAGGAAGCCAATAAGCTGTGCCAAAAGAGGGTCTTCCTTGCTTTAAAAATGTTCCTTCTTGATTTCTTTTTTCGACCAAGGGCCCCCTATTTGATCAGTAATATGTTGTTATATACATTCTTTCCCCAGCGTGTGCTTTTATTAAGAGGTTTTGCTGGGAATGTTTCCCGTGACTATGAACACCACAAAGATTGCAAAGGAACCTCTTCAATACTCCTGTAATTCATGTTTCAACTTTCAGATAGAAAAATGAGCCTTAAGAGTATTAGCAATACCCTCAACTTTTTTGCATCACGTTGCTTTTCATAGTATTTTCATGTAATATTCATTCAACAGTCACTTACTGGGCACCCGTGTCATATATCATTTGATCTTATCTAGGGCACCTAGTTGGCTGTCATGTATTAGACGTTAAGTTCATGTAAACAAAACTTTGTGAGAACCTAGCAACTGTTAAATGTAAGCATGTGTCAGCTATGGCAACATTTTATGGGTGTTTTCCTTGTCACCCAGTTCTATCCATATATGCCTGTATAATTGCCCTGATGCTTTACGTTTATATTACCTCCTTCACCTGATGGCATTTCAATCATTATTTCAATACGTCCAAGGCCAGAAGCCATTTCCATATATGTGCATGCATGGATATGAGATAATGCTCACATGCACATGGAATTGTATAAACCATTCCCAATATTATTGTGCACTCTGGCTGATGCTGGCCTGAATTGGATTTGAGTGGCACGAATAATGTTTGAGCATGTGTTTGAATGCAATGCTACAGTCCTTTTTGTCTAAGATAGTCTTGGAATTAACTTCCAACCTATCATCTCTGACTACCGTTTTCAAAACCATGTATGATTGCCACCAAAAAAAAAAAAAAAAAAAAAGAGTGGAGGTAACTATGTGAAATAATGAATATATTAATTTGCCTGACTAGAATACTATTTTACTGTGTATATCGAAACATCATGTTGTATACCTTCAATATATGTAGTTTTAAAATGTGATAAATAAAAGGTTCTGAAAATGGTCATGAAGGGTAGGTTCTCTTAGGGCTGGAATAAGAAGTCTCAGCCTAATGGAAGACATCCCCAAAGTAAGAATAGTGTCTGAATATTAGAATTTAAAGAGACTGCTTATGGATCAACTACTTGGAATCTCTTGATTTGAAAAATGAGAAAATGAAAATGTGTTTCTCAAGGCCACACAGGCAGCCATTGGCAGAGATGAAACTGGTACTTGATCCAGGGGCTCTTAGACTGGAGCTTTTTGAGCCCCATTATAAAAGTAATAAAGGAATAAGATACATCTTTTATACATGAGAAGTAATTATTTAAGCAATTTTCTTGTTGGCTATAGTTGAGTGCATATGTGTGTATCAGCATTAGGGAACAAAAATAAATATGTAGGATGCTATCAATCGTTTAATAAAATCAGGCTTAAGAGGACAGAGCTAGGACTCTCAGTTCTTAAAGACATACCAGCTTCTTGGCATCCATCCACCCCAAGAAGTCAGAAATACCACTGAGGCTCATTTCCACTTTCCCCTTCCTCGGTGGCAGATTGAGGTTTTATTCTCCCTCCTCAGAGGCCTTCATTTTGGGATTCAATGGGAATGTGAAGTTTGTTGTCAGGGTAGAACACACATGCTTTTTCATTCATGGGATGCTGGAATGTGCTAGAAGTTGGACTGAAAATATGGTACCTGCCATGTCCCAAAGTGACCGTGTCTGAGTGTCCTGTGGGCTGCACATATGAGAACCTAAGGCAGTGAGGTTGCTTCCTGGTTGTTTCCTTGCAGTAGAAATTATGGCAATAGATGAAATCGGCAAGACTTTCAGGGCTGGGCTCAGCTAAAGCACAAGCTTTAGAGTCAGCCTGACCCGGCTTTACATTTTGGTTCATTACTAGTTTCTTATTAGTAATACTTGGTGTCTGCTTTTTCGTTGTTAAATGGAGGCAATGGTACTTCAAACTTGTAGAGTTTTTGAAAGGATGAACAATTACTATAAAGTGCCTTAAAATGCCTGGAACCACATTTCTTTAAAAAATCCAAAACCAACAGTACAATATAGTGAACTCATTTGTCCAGAGATCAGGAAGACCAAGTCTCCCCTTCAGGATAGGATTGCCTGGTGTGACATAAAGTGTCATGTGGCCCCAGTTGTCTGGATCTTAGTTCACAGCAAGAGGTATGACTAGAGAAGGATTGAGAAAGAGATAAGAAAGAGACTAGAAACATAGCCAGCAATATGCTTGTGAAGGGCTTTATGTGCCAGGCTGTGCAGTAGAATGGCACCCTATAGGCAAAGAAGAGCTGTGTGAATGATTCGTAAGCAGGAATGAGTGTGACCGGATTCATGTTTTAGAAAGGTCACTCACTCAAGGGCTAAGAGAATGAAGTGGAGCTGGGGAAGCCAGATAAATGATTATTACAGTAATTCAAATGAGAGATGATGAAGGCTTTCATCATGGTAATGAAAGCAAAGAGGACACAGATTACAGGGACATTTAGAAGGTGAAATCTGAAGAATCTGGTGATCCAATAAGTCTGCATGTTAGGGATATGAGTACAGGAAAGTTGTGAGAAATAAGGAAGGGTCCAAGATGGATCCGAGGCTTTAGGTTTGTACATGGTTAGACAGTGATGCCATTAAAGGATGAGGACTATAAAAGAAGGGTCAGCCTGGGCACAGTGACTCATGCCTATAATCCCAGCACTTTGGGAGGCTGAGGTGGGTGGATCACTTGAGCCCAGGAGTTCGAGACCGGCCTGGGCAACATGGAGAAACCCCACCTCTAGGAGGCTGAGGCAGGAGGATCACTTGAGCCTGTGACGGTGAGGCTACAGTGAGTTGAGATTGCACCATTGCACTCCAGCCTGGGTGACAGAGTGAGATCCTATCTCAAAAAAAAAAATAATAATAAAAGAAGGATCAGATTTGGGAACAAGGTTGGACAGTGAGTGGAGAGGAGAGAGTAAGTTCTTGTGGGGACCTGTTGAATTTGAGATGCATATAGAGATATCCAGCAGTTCCAGTGAACAGCTGGAACTATGATTTTGAAGTTTAGAAAAGAAATTTGAGATATGAATTTGGGGGCCCACAGGTAGAAAGCAAAGCCTTGACCACAGACGAGATTGCCTAGGATATGGAGGTAAAAGAAACCTCAGCACTTAAACAAGAGATAGAGGAACAATGGAGCAGAATCAGGAGGAAGGAGCACTGAGGATAGAGGAGAATCAAGGAAGAAGAGGGTTTTGTTAGTCAAAGGAAGATTGTCAGCAACATGGCAGTAATAACTGGTATTCAGATATCCAAATGTGTATATACAAGGAATGAGGACTAACACATCTGGATTTAGCCCAGGCGAGTTTTGAAGCAATTGTTCTTCCAGAATGGCGAATTCAGAATCCATGATTATTACAGATCACTAATTTGGTTCCTCCCATGCCCTGACACTAGAAGAAAGATACTGTGGATAGTAGGAAGGAACCTTTGAAATGTTTATGCTCCCTTACAGATTCTGTTATTTAAATCATTGAAGTGGTATAGCATCATACATAAAAGTGCAGGCTCTGGAGTAAGACTGCCTGGGTTCAAATCCCAGCCCTATCATGTACCATTGTGGCACGTTTATACTTGGGGACTTGGGCAAGCTACCTCACCTGTTACTTAGCTTCTATATCTCTAGAATAAGGATGATAAATTGATATGATCATTACACAAAAAGCACTTTGCACATTGTCTGGTAAGCACTTAATACATGTTAATAGATTACTATTGTTATTACAACTAACTGCCCTACCAGTACTGAATTTGGTATATTGCCTTCTGTATTTTAAGTGGTAACATTTTTAAAGGGCCTCCTTTTTACTGTCCTTTCATCAGCCCAAGAAAGGTGCTGAGGAGCCTTCCTGCTCAAGCAGAAATGAGCTTCAAGTTTTACCCAATGAAACAAGGAACCCAAAGCAGGTTGCAGTTTCAAGATTGGATCTCGCATCATTACTTCGCTTTGCCTTTTTCATCCATCAGACCTCGTCACATACAGATTCAGCAAATCTGATGCTTTCTAAAACGTGCTCAAATATAAGATGACCCCACAAAGATCATCTGTCATTTCCCAATGGGAAGAACTTCCCCCACATCCAAAGAGAGGATTTGGACAACTTGATTATGAAAACATTTAGCAATATACCTGTAGTAGTCAAATGTCCCTTTATGTTTAATTTAGTAAAGTAATTACACAGATATAGTGAAAGTCACATAATTGATGAAATAATATACTTAGAAGGATTGATTTGTTCACTCACATTTTATGAAGTAATTATACTCAAATTATATTCATTTATATTCATCTCACCAGATGACTTGAGATACAGTACTGTTTGAATCTGTTTTTGATGTGGTCACTGGAAAGTACATCATTTCAAAACATTTAAAAGATAGAAAAATTATCCCTCAATGTGTATTGTGATCTTCACAGCATGATCACTCTGAAAGGCTTATATGCAACAACTTTCAGCATTCACAATTATGAAGAAATGCACCATTATGAGAATTATTTAGATAGCTGGGCCCCTTTCTTACTGATAACTCTCCAATACATTGATTGAGGTCATTTTAACTTAATGTATCTTCCCCAAACAATATTTTTACAATAAAGTAATTGAGAAAGTACCCTATAATATGCAAGATTTTGAAAGGACTTAAATATGATCTTTTTTTTTTCCTGAGGGATAATTTTGGAAAAATTAAAACCTCTACCTTATATTCAAGCATGAACAGAGATGTAGAATTGGGTTGGAGGTGGGCTGGAAATTCCCATGTGGGCTTAAATTCTGGATGTTCTAAACTGGGGCCAGCCACTAGTTCAGCCTCATTGGCCCAAGAAGCTGAGAAAGATTGTTGATTCGTGATTAATGTTTATGGAAAAGTCAGGACATAAAGTTAAGGTGTTGAGAGAATCCTGGGAATATCTTTCCCATTTAAGTTCTTAGTGGTTCAAACTTACTGACTTTTTTTTTTTTTTTTTTTTTTCTGTCCTGGAGAAATTTCTAAGGGCAAGACTTGAATCATCTATTAGAGATCAGTGTAGAGGACTGGGTGCAGTGGCTCATGCCTTTAATCCCAGCATTTTTGGAGGCCCGAGGCGGGCGGATCACTTGAGGTCAGGAGTTCAAGACCAGCTTGGCCAGCGTGGTGAAACCCTGTCTCTATTAAAAAAATAAAAAAATTAGCTGGGTGTGGTGGCATGTGCCTATAATCCCAGCTACTTGGGAGGCTGAGGCAGGGGGACTGCTTGAACCTGGGAGGCAGAGATTGCAGTGACCTGAGATCATGCCACTGCACTCCATCCTGGGTGACAGAATGAGATTCCATATCAAAAAAATAAATAAAAATAAAAAAAGAGAGAGAGAGATCAGTGTAGAAATAGGAGCTCCATAGATTCTGGAATACTCTCATTTAGTCAGAAATTAAACCTAATAGGTGACTGAATCATTACTAGGCTGTGTTCTAATATAATCCCTAGATAGGTGATGTAACATTTGAATCATGTCCAAAGCCAAAGGCTAAGTCTTTTCTGTCTGTAGGTGACTGTATGTCTGCTTATGTAATTCCCCAACAAGCATGTGCTTCTTTATCGTCACAACCGTGGAAATAGAAGAGAATGGTTCTTCCTCCAACACTGATCTAGGGAAGAACCTGAGTCTTTCCCTTCTCTTGTATCAGGTGAGGGGTGGAGATCAATTGGCCAAAGGTATACGGATCCTGCACTTCTTCAGGGCTTATATTTATAGAATTCTAACTGTGTCTTTTTATTTATTGTGGGGATATGTATCTCCTCAATAGAAAAGAATCAAATTGCAGCCAAATCATTTCCCACAACTAACTTAAAACTTGGACAAATCATCCAAATGCTCAGCTGCACTGATGTGGGGCATTTCTTACAAAATATTTTATGTTTCACCATGTTTTTCTCTTATTACAGTATTGTAGAACTAAAATGAGAGTGGGCCTCAGGGGTTCTCTACAACAGCCTCTCATTTTTATACATGAGAAAAATGACACCCAGTGAGGTAAATTAACTGCCCAAATTCTCACTATTGGTCATAGCAGAGCTGGGCTCCAGCATGTTTCATCCTTTTATAGATAGGAAAATTGAGGCACAGAAAAGGAACGCCCTGAACAAGGCCAAAATTCAAGTGCCAAGTTAAAGGTCCTTTTCCGAAAAAAATCCGTGGGCGGGTTCCCAAATTTCCTTTTTTTGAGATGGAGTCTTGCTCTGTCGCCCAGGCTGGAGTGCAGTGGCACCATCTTGGTTCACTACAACCTCTGCCTCCCAGGTTTAAGCAATTCTCCTGCATCAGCTTCCTGGGTAGCTGGGACTACAGGGGTGCAACACCATGGCCGACTAATTTTTGTATTTTTAGTGGAGACGGGGTTTCACCGTGTTAGCCAGGACGGTCTCGGATCTCCTGACCTCGTAATCTGCCCACCTCAGCCTCCCAAAGTGCTGGGATTGCAGGCGCGAGCCACTGTGCCCAGCCTGAATTTTCATTTAAACTAAGTTTCAAGCTTGATGGAACCTTTATCTATTGTTGAAATACCACTCGTATTTCTAAAGGAGACATCTATCTCATCTTTTCAGAAGTCTCCATTTGTGTATGTGATTCAATATATTGGCCTTTCCTTTAAAAATATCAGAGAACAACAGGTTAAAACCAAGCACAGCTCTAGTTTGTGAGGCATTAACAAGAGAACAGATTTCAAATTACCAAGTTTCCTCTTCCCTTTGTTCCACTCTGTTGTCAGGTTATCATGCAGCTTGGAATTGACCAAGGGGCTCAGTTTAGATAGTACTGTGATAAGACTTTCTCATTTATCAATCATTGTTCTTTAATGACTGTTGACACTTTGCATCTATATATACGTAGTGGTGTCCAGAGATTATTTCTCTCTCCCTGCTACAGACCATTGTAAGTTTTGGAGTCTTTCAGGAAGTGGTCAGTTTCATGGCCAAAATGTTGACCATGTAAGCTTTATACATACTTACTGCTGTTTCAAATCACTGCCCATTTTGCTCTTTGTAAAAGGATACTTTCTGGTAGGGGATTCCTAGTGTTTAAAAATCATTTTTCATCCCAAATAGCCTGGCCTACTTCAGGAAGGCAGTGGATCCAACAGTAATCTGAAGCTGCTGCTATTGCCCCATCCAGGCAGTTGTACCATAGTAGGAGGGGATCTTCACATTCTGAGATCCGCAGGGAGCAGGGGAGAGGCCACGGTGGACCTGCCATAGGAAGTGGTAGGTGGAGAAACAGCATATTTGTTCGACTGAGATGCAAGATACTCCCTGATGCAGTCTTCATGGTCCAGTCTCTTCTCAAAATGTTCGTTACTTCTCTTTATGGATTTATAAAGGTAGTTTGGCCCATAAGACCTCATTTAATTCGTTCTTCTGACTTTAGGCAATACAGTGTTTTTGTTTTTGAGATGGAGTCTCCTTCTGTCACCCAGGCTGGTTTGCCGTGGTGCAATCTTGGCTACTGGATTCAAGCGATTCTCCCATCTCAGCCTCCTGAGTAGCTGAGATTACAGGTGAGCACCACCACGCCCAGCTAATTTTTATGTTTTTAGTAGAGATGGAGATTTTCCATGATGGCCAGCCTGGTCTCAAACTCTTGACCTCACATGATCTGCCCACCTTGGCCTCCCAAAGTGTTGGAATTACAGATGTGAGCCACCATACTCAACCAGCAATACAGTTTTAATTCATCTTTTTTTCTGAAAAAAAAAAAAAAAAATCTGTAAGGAAGATGCTATAAACGCACTCCATGCATATTTTCCCAACATTGCAAATGCACATGAATTACCATTGTTCTTTTGTGAAGACTAAGAACTATATAATGGTATGTAAGCCCACACACATACCTAAATGCTTGTATGTTTGTGAAGGGATGTAGTGATAGCAAAAAATCTGTGCCTAATCTCCTTGTACAAAAAAAGTATTATTCACAAAAGCAATAAGGATTTAAAAAGGAAGATTTATTATTATTTTTTAAAGGAACCAATGAAACATAAATTTAAATAATTGAAAAATCATGGTTAATATATACTCCAATTATCTCCAAAAGGCATTTTAATACAAATTAGAATCTCCTTTTTAACTTTTCTTTGTTCAGACATATCATACATGATTTCTTTCCTTTTGGTCCTCTTTGTTCAGACATATCATACATGATTTCTTTCCTTTTGGTCCTCTTTGCTTCAAGTATTTACCTCTAGCTTCCCTGGAATCTCTGATTCCCTTTATTTCAACTGCTTCTTAGAAGGGCAGAGGGTACCTTTTTCTAAGCCATGCAAGAAATGTCCAGAGAACACTGTGCTCTTCAAATAACAGTTAAATGTCCTTTCTGTGCTGGAATGCTTTTCTTTGTGGGTGACTTCACAGAAATGTATAAGCCATTGTTTCTGTGGTCAGAAGAGTGTGGAGCTCCATGCAGGTGGTTGCTGTCATATGGAATCTTACCACAATCACTTCCTGAGTCTGTGCTGCAGCTGAAAGCAGCTGTCTTGTGGTAGAGCCTTTGACAGTGCCAGCTATAACTCTGATGTCCTCATTTTGCCTTCCCTTTCACCTTTGAGCTTACTCAGACTGAACCCTCAGCTTTTACCTTTGCCCTCCACTCCTTTGCTAGTCAGACAAAATGTGGTGTCCCCAGTTTCCCTGTTCGCTGGGACTTTCTTCCCCCTCCTCATTGTCTGCCTGGGGCTGGTGTTCCAGTGGAGTGTCAGGGGAAGACATCTCCAGGTGTGAACTCCTGATGGAGTGAGTCCTCACCAGGCTGAGTCATCTACAGTTCACATGGGCACATTCCCAAGTCTAGGTTGTGATATCATGTACTATGAACTCTCGGTGAGAGAGGTGTCTCCTCTGAAGCCATAATCATTCAAAAGGAAATGGTAGTGATCTGAGTTTCACTGACTCTTGATGACTTTGGATTATTTAGAGTTGAAAAGACTCACCCGTACTTTATGATTCAAAATTGCCTGTGTGTTTAGAGAATTGAGCTCCGTCGTTCCTCTCATCCTTGCACTTCTTGCTGCAGCCTTACTCACACTGCTTGGACATTTAAATGTCAACTGGTGCCATACCCTTTATTTAAATGAAACAAATGATCAGGCTCAGGAGGATATGGCATCAGTCCTCTGGCTGTGGTGGCTTAAAATGTGGCTATGAAAAATTTGCGAAAGAAGATTAAATTCAGTTAAAAGGCTTAGTGAGAGAAGTACCATTTCAGTTTTCTTATTCTAATTAGGGAACATATTGTGACATTCTTTAAAAAGATAAAACTGGGAGCAGATATTCACACATTAAACAATAAAGTTCAAGGCCAGTTTAAATGATGAAGGATTCAGATTTTGTTTTAAAATATCTGCTTCAGCCGAGAAACATATTAAAATTTGGAAAGAAAAATTCCATGTAGGAGGTTTTAAAACTAGAAAAATCCTTATAAGCATTTTCATCATCACATGTAAATATAATATAATAAAAATATTCATCTTTTCATCTTGAATATCTCAGATTTGAAGAAATGGATTTTTGCAAAGAGGATCATAGCTTCTGATGCCTTTGATGTCAAACTGATAAATGACAGGTGGTATCTTGCTTTGGATTGCATACATAATACGCAATTTGAATATTTGTCAAAATTATTTGTTTTTGATAAATTTTTTTTTTTTTTTTGAGACGGAGTTTCACTCTTGCTCCCCAGGCTGGAGTGCAATGGCACAATCTCGGCTCACTGCAACCTCTGCCTCCCAGGTTCAAGTGATTCTCCTGCCTTAGCCTCCCGAGTAGCTGGGATTATAGGTGTGTGCCACCACGCCCAGCTAATTTGGTATTTTTAGTAGAGACAGGGTTTCACCATTTTGGTAAGGCTGGTCTCAAACTCCTGACCTCAAGTGATTCACCTGCCTTGGCCTCCCAAAGTGGTGGGATTACAGGTGTGAACCACTGTGCCTGGCTGATAAAAATGTTTAAAATACATTAGGATAAATTTCTATTTAAAGGACACTTTCAATAATTGCTGTTGTACTGAGAACAACCTTTGCTAGATTTTTAAAAGTGGTTATATGCAACTGAAACTTTATTCACCATCTTCAGTATAGCTTTTTACATTTGGACTTCCCACTGAAAGACCTCATTATAGGTGACTTCATGGAGGCAACTGTTACTGTCTTTAAACATAAAAGAGTTGTCGGTTTACACGAGAGCAGTCCTTTGACTCAGAAGAAGGGAATGGTATCCAATAAGGTGTGTTAAGATTGAGTTTTTAGTGTAATTTCTTTGAAAAAAATGAAATAGGAGACCAGTTGAGATTGTCAGCCTCAACTCGTCTCTGCCCACCGTGATGGTTTTCTTTTATAAAGCAAGAATTTTAAGAAGCAGAGGAAATGAAGACATAAAATGAAGTGTATGTGAATGAATGGAAGAGAGATCAAGATGTCCCAGTGGTGAGCGTTATATGAAATTAGGCAGGAAAAATAGATAGGATAAGACCATGATAGTCCTTGAGGCAATATTGAGGAATTCTGGTGCTTAACTTCAAAGGAAAGGAAACAAACTACAGAATATTAAGCAGAGAAGTCGTGATACAATTTGTATTTTGGAAAGATTTTCTGATTGCTGAGTGGAGGGAAGGAAAAGGAGTTGCAGGGAATTCAGCTAGAAAGTGATGGCAGGCAAGAGATGGTTGAGGTTTGGTCTAGATATGGCCATAGTGGAGATGGACTTGAATGGATTTGAGATATTTAGTGGGTTATAGCAACAAAATTCAGTGTTAAATAGGCAGGTGAGAAAGATGGAGAACCTGTAAGGATAGCTTCCAGCTTTCTGACTTCAAGGCATGGCAATCACAAGTTTGGTTTTAAAGAGGTTTTCTGTGAAGAACTTTTGAGATAACCAATTGGAAATGTAAAGTGAGCTGGGCGCGGTGGCTCATGCCTGTAATCCTAGCACTTTGGGACGGTGAGGTGGGCAGATCATTTGAGGTCAGGAGTTTGAGACCAACCTGGCAAACGAGGCAAAACCCTGTCTCTACTAAAAATACAAAAATTAGCCAGGTGTGGTGGTGTGTGCCTGTAATCCCAGCTACTCAGGAGGCTGAGGAAGGAGAATCGCTTGAACCTGGGAGGTGGAGGTTGCAGTGAACCAAGATCGTGCGACTGCACTCCAGCCTGGGCGGCAGAGTGAGACTCTGCCTCTTTAAAAAAAAAAAAAAAAAAAAAAAGGAAATGTAAAAGTAATAAGTAAATAAATAAAGTGGATGGCAGACTTGAGGACCTGAAGTTGAGGATGAAGTCTGGACCAAGGAAGTATCTTGGGATGTCAACACCTATGGTGGTTATTGAAGCCCTTGCCATTGATGAGATCACCCCAGGGGAGACTCAGACAGAGAAGTTGTGGAGATTAAGGAGCCCTGAGGAGCACCGACAGAGATTAAGGAGCCCTGAGGAGCACTGACATTTAGAGTTGGGGTAAGGAGAGGGGCCAGCAAAGCCTTGAATAGGGAAGGTCAGAAGGTGGGCAGACACCTGGCAGCATGACATCATCACACCCAAGGGAAGAGAGTTGCACAAAGGAAGGAGGGAAAAAGATTTGATGTCTCAGAAAGGGAATGAGGGACACAAAATGCAGGAAAGGAAACACAGGGCACGTCCTTTCCTCTAAATAAGAAAGATAATTGAATATCACATTTTTTTTTTTGTTTTAATTGAGACAGAGTCTTGCTCTGTTGCCGGGCTGGAGTGCAGTTTTGTGCTCTCGGCTCACTGCAGCCTCCACCTCCTGTGTTCAAGTGATTCCCCTGCCTTAGCCTCTCCAGTAGCTGGGACTCCAGGCGCCTGCCACCACACCTGGCTAATATTTTTGTGTGTATTTTAGTAGAGACAGTGTTTCACCACATTGGCCAGGATGGTCTCAACCTCCTGACCTTGTGATCTGCCCTCCTCGGCCTCCCAAAGTGCTGGGATTACAGGCGTGAACCACCGCGCCGGGCCAAGCATCATTTTTAAATGATTTATAGTTGGGCTAATTCACGGGAGATTATAGGTCACATCATATAAACTTGCTGTTTCACTGAATCAGTTTTAGTGCACTAAGCAACCGAAATGGTAGCAAGAGCAACAAAGCACTACGTAATAGCAGCCAGCACACACTGTCAGGTTTAAACATGATGCTCAAATTCCTAGCTCCTGACATCGTCCCACACAGCTGCCAAGTACACTACCTATCAAGGCTGCCGGAGCACTGCAAACTGATCTCATGCTCTGAGGCCTGCCTCATCCCTTGCCCTCCTCCCACACAGCCCTAGGCTCGCTGCCTTTTGAGATGGCAGGCAGAAAGCATTGCAGCTCTGGGCTCATAGACCACAGATGGGTGGGCATTCCTGGGGTGGAAATAGTTCATCTGGTATGAGCAGCAACCTGAAAGTCCCAGACCCTTAATCTCATTGAAAATCTCATGTTCCTTTCACAATTCTTTCTGTTCCCATCTCACCATGGATTTTTTTGCTTGGAACATCAGTTTTTTTACACTGATTGTCATCTATGTAGACAATGGAAACTTTGTGTAATGTATTGGGGAAATTTGAAAGTAGGCTTCTGGACTTCAGGGAGATTTCTGTATGTTCAGGTTATTGTTTGGTTTTTCTTTTCTTTTTTCTTTTTCTCTCTTTCTCTCTTTCTCTCTCTCTCTCTCTTTCTCTCTTTCTCTCATTTGTTCATCCGTCGTTCGTTTTTTAGACAGAGTCTCGCACTGTTGCCCAGGCTGGAGTGCTGTGGCACCATCTCAGCTCACTGCACCCTCCGCTTCCCAGGTTCAAGCGATTCTCCTGCCTCAGCCTCCCGAATAGCTGGGACTACAGGCGTGTGCCACCACACCCAGCTAATTTTTGTATTTTTAGTAGAGGTGGGGTTTCACTGTGTTGGCCAGGATGGTCTCAATCTCTTAACCTTGTGATCCACCCACCTTGGCCTCCCAAAGTGCTGGGATTACAGACTTTTCTTAGAGTCAGACTACCTATATTCCTTCCTTCCTTCCTTTTCCCTTCCTTCCTTCCTTCCTTCCTTCCTTCCTTCCTTCCTTCCTTCCTTCCTTTCTCCCTCCCTCTCTTCCTTCCTTCCCTCCCTCATTTCCTCTCTCCCTTCCTTTCTCTCTCCTTCTATCCATCATGCTGTCCACCATCTTTTCATCCATCCATCCATCCATCCAAGCATTGCATTAGGTACTGTGGGGATATAAGGTAAGAAATGCTGTAGAAGAAATAAGTCATAGACATAAACAATGATGACACAGGCTATAACAAGGCAAATGCTGAGAGAGGTGAGGACGAAGTGCTCTGGGCATTTATGGGAGAGAGAAGCTATCGGAGGTTATCCGCAAGGAAGTGCACAGTCTGATTTACGCATCTGAAAAGAAGACTGGCTGTTACCTGGAAATGGATTTAGGGAGGGTGGAAGCAGGGAGTGCTCCCGATAAAGGAAATAGCAAGCCTAAAAGCCAGAGGTGGGACAGGGTTAGTGCAGCCTAGATCTGTGCGTTGGAGCCCAGTGAACTCTTGATGAGGTAAAGTTGGAAAGGTTGGCGGGGGCCGCATCTGCTGAGTTTTGAAAGGAGTTTGGATTTTTAATTTTGTCATTACCGTTAAAGCACTAAAAAGCACGATGATTTCACAGATTATACAAAGACAGCGATTAGATCACCTTAGTGAAAAGCAGAGCATGTTTTTCAGTTCAGAACAATAAAAAAAGGGCCAGGCGCAGTGGCTCATGCCTGTAATCCCAGCACTTTGGGAGGCCGAGGCGGGCAAATCACCTGAGGTCAGGAGTTCAAGACCAGCCTGGCCCACAAGGCAAAACCCCGTCTCTACTAAACATGCAAAATCAGCCGGGCATTGTGATGGGTGCCTGTAATCCCACCTGAGGCAGGAGAATCACTTGAACCTGGGAGGCGGAGGTTGCAATGAGCCAAGATCGCCCCATTGCACTCCAACCTGGGCGACAGAACGAGACTGTTTCAAAAAAAAAAAAAAAAAAGAACAATAGAAAGAGGACCTGGTTATAGACAAATAATCATATGTATGCCAAGAGATTGAAATTTCTCATATTGTATGCGTCAAAAGGGCACTATTTCTTATGGGAAATTTAAAATGAGATCCCAATGAACTGCGACTACTGATGATGATTATTCCAAGGCCTTGCCCTGAGTACAACCTGAGGAAATATTTTCTGTTTCCTTTTATTCTCCTAAGGCCACAGCTGGGAAACCGCCTTTGCCCCTTTGCTTCCTGACCTAACTCGTTGGAGCTGCATGTTTTAGTGAGGGGTGGGAGTGTTGTGAAGTGAGCCCGAGGGATCCTGCACGCCTCACTCTATTGTTTAAGGAGGGGCTCCCGCTGCTTTGATCTGTGTCTCCCGGTGAGTGTGGGTGGTAGTGGGTGGTCCAGCCTGTGTCTGGCTGCCTGGCGGTCTTTCCTAAGAAGCACCTTGAGGGTCAGCGACTGTGTGCTATTATAGTTATTATTGTAATAAATGCTTCAGTGCCAGAGAAGTAGTATACAGCAGTCAGACGCAATTACCATCCATGCTTTACTAGACTTAAAGAAATCTGTGAAAATCTGACTCAGATGACTCTGTTTTGGATGGGTTTATGTAGGATTTGAGGTAAACTTGCAGAGTCTCATTTCCTTGGCTTTGGAGAGAACGCTGGCTGGCAGAATCAAGGATTTTGAGGGACCTGGAGTGAGGGGGCAGAAAATGGAGAGGATGAAACCTTGAAGAGGTGTCCCTGGCTCTGTACAAATGAATAGTCAAAGGAATGATGGATGGGACCTAGGTCAGAGTTCAGCGAAAGATGGAGAAAAACCTGCTTGTTTTATTTACTGACCCCAGAATGGCTTCAGGTCTGTTCAGGGTTCGAGTCTGATTTTTAAAATTTTATTTTCTGATGATCTGCAATATCTTAATGCCAGATCCCGAACACATACCTGGACTCCAACGCTCAAATCCTTGCATGAGTTCTAGGATGCACCAGACTGTTTCCCACCTTGGGCTTTTAGGTTTGCTCTTTCCTTTGTCAGGGGCACTCCCTGCTTCCACCCTCCCTAACTCCATTTCCCCATAATAGCCAGTCTTCTTTTTAGATGCATACATCAGATCATGCACTGATTCCTGCTCAAGTAGGAAACCATGGATAATATGATAGATGCTTGACAAAGGCAAATATCTTTGGCAAAATAAAACACTAGCAACCCTCTTGGCTGGGTGCAGTGGCTTACGCCTGTAATCCCAACACTTTGGGAGGCTGAGGCACGCAGATCACTTGAGGTCAGGAGTTCACAGCCTGGCCAACATGGTGAAACCCCTTCTCTACTAGAAATACTAAAATATTCCATTGTATTTCAGAAGATTATAAAAGCTATAAGGTGAATTTTGAAGTCTTCATCAGCATATCCATATTAAAAGGAGATGACAGAAGCCAAAATAAAATAATTATGGGCTGACACGACAACTGGGTTAAAACAAGCATCGGTTTCATTAAAAATGGCTAACTTGAAGATAAATTGTTTGACTCCAGCTCTCTAGAGTACCCAAGGTGACCTTGATGGCCAGCGAAAGAAATGACAACATGAAACTCCTTGAATAAAAATTTATTGACTTAAAAAAAATACTAAAATTAGCTGGGTATGGTGGCAAATGCCTGTAATCCTGGATACTCAGGGGGCTGAGGCACGAGAATCCCTTGAACCTGGGAAGTAGAGGTTGCAATGAGCTGAGATCACACCACTGCACTTCAGCCTGGGCAACAGAGTGAGACTTTGTCTCGAAAAAAGAAAAACAACAACAATAACAACAACAACAAAAAAAAACCAAAAAACCACACAAAAAATTAGCAACCTCCTTCTTTGAAATGTTACTAGCTCATAAAGTCTGTGTTCAAGCATGTAGTATAACCTCCCTGTTAGATGTGAGGTGGTGTTTATTGAATTAATAAGATAAATATACATCTCATTGACCAAGGATAAAAGAAGGAAGGGGGAAAAGGGGCTTAAATCAGCAAAACAAAATCTACTGATGAGGTACTTTGGAAAGAAAGATGATTTGTCAGGAACGAGTAAAAGAAAATCTGCAATAAAGTGATATAGACAAATATTTTGATGTATTTGTTATGTAAATAATTCATAAGAAAAACATTGTGCCATAAGAAAAACATTGTGCCATAAGAAAAACATAGATAAATGGACAAAGATCATGAACCAGACAAGTATGAAAATATACCTAAAACAGCAAACCGGCATATGGCACTTTCTACCCTCCTTCCCACCCATCTTACCACCTCCCAACTTCCTATTCCTTTCCACTGCTTTTTGTATTTCTCCTTAACGAATACCACTATCCTAATATTCTCTCTCGATATTACTTATTTATCTTGTTTATTTTCTTTCCCCCCAAATTGCATGTAAACTCCATGCGGGCTGGGACATCTGCTGGTTTTGTTTGCTACCGTATGCATCCCATTACCTAGAACTCAGGGAAGGTCCAAGACAACCATCTATGGGTTTTTTAAAGTTCAACGGAACATTCATTAATTTGTTAAAAAAGACTAAATGCCTACCATCGACTAGGCACTGTGTGATATAATAGGGCTTCATTTTTCCTTTTTCAAAAGCATGAGATGTGTTTTCTACCTGTTAGAACTGCAGAGTTGAGTGCAGAGATTTGCCTGTGGGCACAGCTTTGTTTCAAAAAGAATTTTTTTTTTTATTAAATTTTGGCCAAAATTTTACAACCAATAGATTTCATACACAAAACCAGATTTCTGTCTTCTTTTAAAAGAAGAGTTGATGCTGACTACAACAGGCATCAATTGCATGTGGCTACAACTGGCAGGGGGTGAAGTGCTGCTTCTTACGCCCTTTGGGCAGGATCCCAAAGGACCAGGGAAGGTCTTAGAGTAAGGCAACAGGGAAGGACCACTTCCTATTGCCTTACTCTAAGCCTAGCAGTGCCCGCTGGCAGCCAGTAGTTGCCAAACCATGGTAGCAGTTGTGCAGGTATTGGTCACAGAATAAAAAAGACCACGTACAAGCTACGTTACACCATTTTATTAAGTCCAGTTGCAGGAATATTCTAGAATTTTAAATAGAAAAGTTGTTTCCTGCCCCCTGTCCCCCCACCCCACCCACCACCCCCAGTAGCGAGAGTAAATACTAAATGGTTTTAGGGAAGTTCGTCTCAATTTGGGAGATGATTTGAGGGAGACCATTTTTCAAACTCATTAATGATGAAAAGCATCATTCCATGCAAAAGGAGCCTGGAACAAGCTCTCCCATCATTCTCTTGGTGAGACCATTTCAAAGACTCAATACCGAGCTAAGTGCAATACAGCTGGGTGTTTAATCTCAGTGAAGCTTGGTAACTTCAAAGTCCTGCAGGCAAGGCTGTAGAGAGTGTCTTCACGGAGTTCTCATGCAATGCAGATACCCAAGGCCAATACGCTCCCCAGACATGAGGCCCATACATCCCCTCACTCTAGATGGCATAGCCCTTGGCTTTAAGGGAGACCCGTTTGAATGAGAAAGGGGTATGTATGCAATAGGCTTGGAATCTGTTGGGCAAGCTCTGGAGTGGAGATGTGGACTAAGGACCTCCATCCCTGGAACCGTAATGCAACTCCATTGAAGGCTGTGCATTTAAAGGACAATAGGGGCAAATGTGGTAGCTCGTGCCTATAATTCCAGCAGTTTGGGAAGCTGAGGTGGGAGGATTGCTTGAGGCCAGGAGTTTAAGACCAGCCTGGGCAATACCACAAGAACCTGTCTATAACCAAAAAGTAACATATTTAGCTGAGTGTTGTGGCACACATCTGTGGTCCCAGCTACTCAGGAGGCTGAAGTGAGAAGATGGCTTGAGCCCGGGAGGTTGAGGCTGCAGTGAGCCATGATCACACTACTGCACTCCACTCTGGGTGACAGAGTGAGACTCTGTCTCAAAAATAAACAAAAGAAAATAGGCTGGGTATGATGGTGCACACCTGTAATTCCCAGCACTTTGAGCAATCAAGTTAGGCGGATAGCTTGAATCCAGGAGTTTACGACCAGACTGGGCAACATGGTGAAACCCTGTCTCTGCAAAAACAAAAAACAAACAGACACACACAAAGAAAGCCACAGCAAAAATTAGTTGGGCATGGTGGCACACAACTGTATTCCCAGCTACTTGGGAGGCTGAGGTTGGAGGATCGCTTGAGCCTAGGAGGTCGAGGCTACAGTGAACTGAGATTGTGACACTGCACTCCAGCCTGGACAACAGAGTGAGATCCTGTCTCAATAAAAATAAAAATTAAAATAAAATAAAAGAAGGACACCCATTGTCTTCAAAGTAGAACTTTAGAGGAGGAGACAGAAGAGGAGGGATGTGATATAAAAAGATTATAGCAAGTTTATATATTTTGAAAATATTGCTCTGAATAAATATATCATGAGCTGCCCTTATGAAGTTAATTTTTACCACCATGAAGCGGGTTCTTTTTTTTTTTTTTCTTTTTTGAGACAGAATTTCTCTCTTGTCACCCAGGCTAGAGTGCAATGGCACAATCTCAGCTCACGGCAACCTCCGCCTCCCAGGTTCAAGCTATTCTCCTGCCTTAGCCTCCCGAGTAGCTGGGTTTACAGACAACTGCCACCACGTCCCACTAATTTTTGTATTTTTAGTAGAGATGGGGTTTCACTATATTGGCCAGGCTGGTCTTGAACTCCTGACCTCAGGTGATCCACCCTCCTCAGCCTCCCAAAGTGCTGGGTTTACAGGCGTGAATCACTGTGCCCAGCCCATGTTCTAAATAAGAAAGGCACGATGAAAAATTTGTAGTTATTTTGAGATTGCTTCCAAAAGGCATCCAGGGCAGGGAGGGCATTGGCTCATTGGGTTAGCCAGATGAAGAACCTCACAAGGACCGCTGAACAGAGAATTTAGCTCTTGTACGTGTATAGTCATGTACTTGGTACAAATTTCACAGCACATGACAGCTGTGTGGCACATCTGTTGGAGATCCAAAAAATCAGTTTCACAAGCATTGGTTGGGAAAGATTCAGCTTGGCACTAGTTCTGAGAAAAGCCCTGCAACTTTGAATTGTGTGCAAATGTAATATGCTGTAAGTTCACTGAAATGTTAGTCTTTGCCCATGGGATAAAAATATCCAGTCCTGTTACAAGCCAAGCTGTTTAAATCACACTTGCAGTACTGGTCATATGAAGAAGGATATTAGAAATTAGAATTTGTTCCTAGGATGGTAGACAAGAAGAATCTAGAAATTATGACACAGGAAGTGGTTGAAAGACTTGGAGATGACAGATCTCTAGTTCAAATTGAACAGGAAAAGACTAAGGAGGGAGATGCCATAGCTATCTTCAGATTCGCAAAAACCTGATGATGCAGGGCCCTTTGGTTGTAAAACAACATCCAATTTATATCTGTTGGATAAATAAAAGAATAAAAAGAGAGTAGGGGTGTATGTCTGTGTCTGTGTGTGCATGAGTGCTGTATGTATCTGTATGTGTTGTGTGTGTATCTTGCTTTTCAGGCAAGAGAAAAAACACATGATGAAAATTACAGACAGAGGTAGATTTAAAACACCATAAAAATGTTACTGTTTGTAACGGCCAAGCTGAATGACCCTCTATTAGGGGTTTATACAAAGAACGTCTACATGCAATGGTAAACTCAATCTTGAGAAGGAACATAAAATGGAAAGATGAGGGCTTTGGAGTCAGACACATCTGGGAGCAAATTATATCTTTGCCATTTAGCTTTGTGACTTTAGGCAAGATACCTAGCCTCTCTGAGTATTCATTTTTCCATCTATTAAATGGGGACAATAAAACCCATGTTAAAATGTGAGAATTAACTGAGCTGACGAATGTAAAGTCCTAGAAATGGTACGCTTTGGATAAGTGTTAGCTGACTTTTCTAGATTAGATGTCATCCAAAGTAGAAAGAGTGAGTTATAGAAATTATTGTAAGCCTTATGAAGTTAATTTTTACCACCATGAAGCGGGTTCTTTTTTTTTTTTTTTTTTTTTGAGACAGAATTTCTCTCTTGTCACCCAGGCTAGAGTGCAATGGCACAATCTCAGCTCACGGCAACCTCCGCCTCCCAGGTTCAAGCTATTCTCCTGCCTTAGCCTCCCGAGTAGCTGGGTTTACAGACAACTGCCACCACGTCCCACTAATTTTTGTATTTTTAGTAGAGATGGGGTTTCACTATATTGGCCAGGCTGGTCTTGAACTCCTGACCTCAGGTGATCCACCCTCCTCAGCCTCCCAAAGTGCTGGGTTTACAGGCGTGAATCACTGTGCCCAGCCCATGTTCTAAATAAGAAAGGCACGATGAAAAATTTGTAGTTATTTTGAGATTGCTTCCAAAAGGCATCCAGGGCAGGGAGGGCATTGGCTCATTGGGTTAGCCAGATGAAGAACCTCACAAGGACCGCTGAACAGAGAATTTAGCTCTTGTACGTGTATAGTCATGTACTTGGTACAAATTTCACAGCACATGACAGCTGTGTGGCACATCTGTTGGAGATCCAAAAAATCAGTTTCACAAGCATTGGTTGGGAAAGATTCAGCTTGGCACTAGTTCTGAGAAAAGCCCTGCAACTTTGAATTGTGTGCAAATGTAATATGCTGTAAGTTCACTGAAATGTTAGTCTTTGCCCATGGGATAAAAATATCCAGTCCTGTTACAAGCCAAGCTGTTTAAATCACACTTGCAGTACTGGTCATATGAAGAAGGATATT
>NW_012105187.1:813839-879769 GCF_000951045.1 Mandrillus leucophaeus
AAAAAAAAAAAAAAAAAAGATGTACACGGTCCCCTTGTATCGTCAGTGCCTGACACAGAGCCTGCACAGGGAGCCACTCAGCAGGTGATGGCACATCTGTTGACTTTATTGTCAGCACTATGGGTAAGTCACACCCTAGAAACAGGTTCTCAATATGGCAGCATGGCCAACAGAGATAGCCTGCGTAGGGAAAGGGGGGTAGGTGTTGGCATCAGAGAGGTTCAAATCTCAGTTCTCCACTGGATTGAGTTACTTCACCTTTCTGAGCTGCATGTGTCTCTTCTGAGGCAGTACGTGTTTCATGGCAGTGAGTGATGAAATTGCATATGCAAAGAGGATCCTTTTCCCAGAGGGATCCTCTTTACAATCCAGGGAGGCAGATAATGCACTCTGTATGGAAGAAAAAACAAGATTCAGAAAATTGAAGTGATGTGCCCAGGGAAATAGCAGAATTGGTATTTGATTCTTTCCTTTTAACCTGAAGGCCCATCATCTTTCCGAGACCATGATGGAAACATTTTTTGGTGTCTCAGTGTGCCGGGTCCTATGCTGGCTGTTTCCGTGTATCGCCTCCTTTGCTGTTCGGGTCCCCATGGAGATGTTAGTCACTTTGCGAGTCTCTTTGGAATATCTGCAGGATGGGCTTCTTAGACACTTGAGAAAGGTCATTCTTCATGGGACACCTGGCGTTGGGAGGAGACATCTGCCCAGACAGTCACGTCCGCTCCTCGCCTTGACGGGCACCGGAGGGATGGCTGTTGTGTATCTTGAGCAGCGACACCGTCGGCTAGTGGCTGTGCTGAGTCTGCAGCTGCCCATCCTCAGGTCTCCTTGAGCCCACAGACTTCCTCTGTGGGATTACAGTGTTTTGAAATGAACTCCTTGCAAGCATTTAAATCAGAAATATCCGCATAAAAATGTAATTTAACAGTTTGGGTTTCTCTCGAGGAACTGGATGGTCTGGCAAACCTGAGCCCATGTTCTCCCAGGCAGCAGCCCGCCAGCACTGCTGGTGCAAGGGGACCGTGTACATCTCCTTTAAGTGGAGCAGGCGTCCCCACAGTCCCCGCACTGCCAATTGCACTCCCATACCTTCCTCCCCCAAAGAGTTTAGGTTACCATATAGTACTCATGCATAATTTCTATCAATAATAACATAAACACCTGCTAGAACAGTTCCTGAGGTGTTTTTTCTGACCATCTCTTTTGTATGCTTCCTCCCCAGTCTGTGATTGCAATGGGAAGTCCAGGCAGTGTATCTTTGATCAGGAACTTTACAGACAAACTGGTAATGGATTCCGCTGCCTCAACTGCAATGACAACACTGATGGCATTCACTGCGAGAGGTGCAAGGACGGCTTTTACCGGCACAGAGAAAGGGACCGCTGTTTGCCCTGCAATTGTAACTCCAAAGGTAGCTGAAAAGGGGGGAAAGAGGGAGAGGGAGATGGAGCAGTGGGGAGACAAGAGGGAAGGAAGGAGCGAGGAAAAGAAGAAGGAAGGGAACAAGGGAGGAAAAAAGAAAGAAAACAGGGGAAGCAAGTAGGCCAAGAGGGAGATGTTCAACTTCAGGAGCAACTGGGAACCTACCAGACATTGGTCTTTTTAGCAGTTTCAGTCTGAAAGGAAACATGTTTCTCTTAAGTAGGGGTTGGTGGAACCAGCTGGGACCTTAAGGGCATATTGTCTTGAATTCTAATACAAAGAGTCACATTATTAACTGTTCCAGGCAGGTGACAGTCTTTTCCAGGCAGATAACAAAGGAAGCTTGCACTCTTTGACAGATAGTTCTTCATATCCATAGCCATCCATTTGACCAACCTCTTGAAAAATAAGGAATTAGAAAGATCTGTTTCTAGTGCTGTGCTAGGTGCTAGCAATATGAAGTTGTACTAATAAAGGAGATAGACAAGTAAATAGGAAAATTAAAGTCTTTCATTAGGTTGCTAACAAGATAAAACAAAATAACAAATAGGAAACACCTAATGGGGTGGCTGGTTCATAGGAGAGCTAGTTGTTTTTTTGTTTGTTTGTTTGTTTGTTTGTTTGTTTTTTTGAGACAGAGTCTCACGCTGTCGTCCAGGCTGGAGTGCAGTGGTGCCATCTCGGCTCACTGCAACCTCCGCCTCCCAGGTTCAAGCGATTCTTCTGCGTTAGCCTCCCAAATAGCTGGGATTATAGACACCTGCCACCACGCCCAGCTAATTTTTTGTATTTTTAGTAGAGATGGGGTTTCATTACGTTGGCCAGGTTGGTCTCGAGTGCCTGACCTCATGATCCACCCACCTCAGCCTCCCAAAGTGCTGAGACTACAGGTATGAGCCACCGCACCTGGCCAGTTGCTTTTTTTTCTTAAAAAGTATCCCACACAGTACTATATTCATATAACTGTAGATCTTTGTTGTGCACACAGATACACACACTGTGTTGTATTCATTGTGGACAGACAGTAAAGACAAGTTAGTAAATATAAAGGGGGAGAGAGAGGTGGTTCTATAAATAAGATTTTTTTTAATGGTTCATTTGTCTATTATCTTTCTTGGCATTATCAACTTTTCTTGCTAGAAAGTGTTTAATAGCATCCTATGATAAATATTGATCCACTTAAAGCATACAGCCTTACTGCATGGCAATGACTTAGTGTAGTAGGTCTGTGCAACCAATTGATAGCTGCAGATTGAAAGAATCTAAAAATGGGCAGATTCTGGTACAGCCATGAGTTGCTGGTAGAGTGGGTTGGGAGTCTTATAGAAAACTGGGTGACCCTGTGGTGAGATAGACCCATGTCACAGCAGTCACCCCCCAAATTCACCTAAGTTGCTGTTACAATGTGGTTTGACTCAGATTAGTTTAGCTTTGTTGTGTAGAATTTGCATCCAGAATCTTTTGGACTTAGCAGTCCTCCCTATGAATCAAAGAACTTCATAAAAAAATTAAAAGACAAATTATTCCATTTTAATCGGCATTTAATCTCTCTGAAGAGCCCCTATTGCCTTAGGTCATGCAGCTTCATTGTGAGTCACCAGAGTTGGGTCATCCCAGTGGAATGATCAGTGAGAATGAAACTAGAAATGTAATTGGCTCAGCTTGAAAGCCTGGCCTGAAGACAAGGTTATTAGTCTCAGGGTAGACCAGGAAACTGCTGCCTAGCACAGAAGGATGGGAAAGAAGGATTTACCATGCCATCTCTTCTGTTTCAGCATGTAGTCTACTGCTTGCCCAGTGGTAGTGAAACTGGCTCCTTCTTTCTATTTGGGGAATAGATATCCCAGATTCAGTGGGAACAGCTTGGCAGGAAGTGGTGGAGCCCAATGTTGATTTATGTCTTATATGATAGTTAACATGTGCCATGTGCCAACCCTGGGCCAGGCACTTTTCTAGGTGTTTTTAATCCAGTAATTAATCAATCTTCACAAATAGCTTTATAAAGAGAGGGCTATGTTTTTGTCCATTTCACAAATGATGTAGCAGAGACTTAGGGAGGGAGGGGAAGAAACTTGTCCAAGTTTATAGAGCTAAGGGGCAGAGTAAGAGTTCAGGACCAGGTTTGTTGACATCAAAGGTAATAATGTAGAGTACAGTGGTAGGTTATGGAGCCAGGCAGCCTGGGTGCAAATCTGGACATGACCACCACCACTAGGTCACTCTGGGCAGGTTCCTTAACCTCTTGCTGCTCCAGCATCCTCATCTGTTAAAGAGTGATCATGATATTTATGTCACGGGATCCTGTGGAGATAAAATGGTGTTTGACAAGCACATGGCAGGCAACTCGGTAAATTGTTAATTGATGTAGTTGTTTTTCTTATTAAGACAGTGGGGAAACTGAGACCTAGAAAAGTTAATGAATGGCCTAAAGTCTTCCAGCAACTGATTGCAAGAACTAAAGTTGTAAGCCAGGTCTTCTGACCAAGAACAGTTCTCTTATTCCCTCTATATGAAAGAAAAAAAAATCAGAATGGCATTTTTCTATGCCCAAAAGCAGACAATTTATGTGTACACAAAAAGCTTGATGGATATTATTTCCTAAGATCTGACTAATGCTTTATAATTTTCCAAAACATTTTCATAGATGATGTCCTTTTCAGTCCTCATAACAGTCTGACAACCTGTGTTAACACATCCCACATCCCCTGTTAAAGAGATGAAGAAACTGAACTTTCAGGGTCCAAACTGCCGAGGCTGAAAGACACATTGGTGGCAGAGACTGTTCCCACCATGTGCTGTCCCCAGCTGCTCCTCAGCTGCACATGTCACTTAACCACTAGCACAAGTTTAATTCCCTATGTGATTTCTCAATCTCCCAATTAGCCAGAGGATATTTTTCACTTTCAGATAGTAACTTGACAGGGGAGTTTGTTGTATATTCAATTTCAAATGCAAAAGAACATGTCTTACAAAAAAGGCTATCATTACATGTATGTCAAATGAAGCCAACGGCATTAATAAACCCCAGAGTAGTCACCGATTTTGGACTTCATATCGATTTCCCATAAATGTAGCAACTAGGCTTATTTTTAGATTATGACTTTGTGGACTCAGCAACAGGGCTGAGTTATCTTCAGCTCTTCCAGCCGCATATTTAAGCCCTGATAACCTTTTGCAGATACTTTGAAATTCACTGTGTGTGCAAGTTTTTCCCCCCATGACAGCTAAGTTTTTGAGGACTATGTGATATTGGACTTACTCTCTTAATTTTATATTTTTCACGTATCTTTGATGCTGACAGTGTATTATTCAGACTATACCATTTGAGTAATTATTTAAAACATGTTTTTAAATGCAAGTGTATATATTTTTAAAAGGGTTCTCAAAAGGAGGCAAATTCTCTCAGTTTATATTTTTTGTTTATTTGTTTTTATTGGGTTTGTTGTTGTTGTTTTGGGACAAGATCTCACTGTGTGGCCAAGGCTGGAGTATAGCGGCTCCATCATGGCTTACTGCAACCTCAAACTCCTGGGCTCAAGCAGTCCTCCTCCCTCAGCCTGCTGAGTAGCTGGGACTACTGGTGTGTTCCACCATGCCTGACTAATTTTTAATTTTTTCGTAGAGACAGGGTCTATGTTGCCCAGACTGGTCTCAAATTCCTCGGCTCAAGCAATCCTCCTGCCTCAGCCTCCCCTAACTGCTGGTATTACAAGTATGAGCCACCATGCTCGGCCCTCAATTTTAAATATTAATCAGTTTTTAATACCTTCCTGAGTCTTCAAATGCATGTAGACTGTATCTACATAAACCATGAATGTGCTTACTGGGACACAAATTTGAAACAGGAAGTTATTCCTTGTCTATTCTTTAAAACCAATTGTTCACAATCCCTAAGTACAGTTCATGATGTGGGAATTGGGGCAGGTAGTTTTTTTTGAGTGAGACTTTGAAGAACCAGTGCTATTGTTTTGGAACATGAAATAAGTTAGTCATATTCAGAGTTAGAGCCCAAATGACCGTCTTCCCCCACTTTATAAAAATAATTCATTTCTGAAAAACTACTGCAAGGTGAGTTTTCTGAAGTTGAAAGTGTAATTACCATTAATTCGAATGGAGAAAAAATGTGTTTCTGGTACCCAAATCAGCATCCATTCATGTTAAAAACAACCACATTTCATCATTAGGGACTTCTATTTAATGTTACTCATCAGAGCATTATTCAGAAAGGAAATTTCCTTCCTTCTGCCCACCACTCACAGAGCAATGAGCATGAAGTCTCTCAACATCAAACCAAATAACCTCTCTTCGTTCTCATTTTATTTAAATGCTCTCTTGCCTTAGGCTCTGAAAACCTTCTTTCTCTCCTCCTCCCCTCACCCTCCTTAGACCTCTCCTCCCTGCCTTCCATTGCTTATTGTTTGATTAGACCCTGTCCTGAGACTTCTCCCTCTCTGATCATCCTCTCTCTCTCTTTTTTTTTTTTTTGAGACAGAGTCTCGCTCTGTCGCCCAGGCTGGAGTACAGTGGCCGGATCTCAGCTCACTGCAAGCTCCACCTCCTCCACGGGTTCACGCCATTCTCCTACCTCAGCCTCCCAAGTAGCTGGGACTACAGGCACCCGCCACCTCGCCCGGCTAGTTTTTTGTATTTTTTTTTAGTAGAGACGGGCTTTCACCGTGTTAGCCAGGATGGTCTCGATCTCCTGACCTCATGATCCGCCCGTCTCGGCCTCCCAAAGTGCTGGGATTACAGGTGTGAGCCACCGCACCCGGCCCATCCTCTCTTTTAATAGATGGGCTCTATCTCTGTCCTTACCACTTCCTGTCCTCTCTCCATCTACTTCTGGACTGATCTCACATTTACTATGGCTTCCTATTCAGCCTGTGTGTTGAAGGCTCCTAGATCTTCATCTCTAGACTCTGAGCTCCAGATGAGCATTTCCACCTTTATATGCCCCTAGAAATTCAAGTTCATATATCCCAAACTAAACTCATTATCTTCTCTTGATGATTCAGCCTGAGATCTTGGTCCTCCTCCTCCTGTCTTCCCTGGTTTGGTAAATAGCATCACAGTCCAGTCAGGCATGCACTCTGGGGACCTGAGTGTCATCAATGTGATCCTCTCTCCCTCGTCATTCCTAACCCAAGAGTCATCTAAATCTGTTTGTTCTATATCCACAGTGGCTCTCACAATGCTTTCCTCCTTCTCTTCTCACCGAGACCCCTCTAATCCAGGCCATCATGGCATGGGAGGAGACACGCTCATCTTGCCTTCCCCAAGCCATCCTGCAGACTGTTCTAGAGTTCTCTTTCTAAGTGCAGGTCTGAACTTATCACTGCCTGCCTAAACCTCTGAGAGTTCCTATTATGCAGAAATTGATCTGTTATTCTGCTGTGAACGTTTAATTCACTACTAAATAGCGTGAGCTAATACATATAAAGTGCCTAACTCAACATCTAAGGAGATGCTCAAAAAATGTCATTTACGCTATTATCACTGAACGCTCCTTCAAGCCTTGCAAAGTTGACATGTAGATGTTCATAGACTCAAACTGTGAATGTGACTCATTTATTTCACATTCCACATACTGCATAAAGTCTTCATATAGACACAGAACTGATACCTTTATCGATTTGACTTCTACTAGTGAATTAAAAGTTCACAGAAAGGTAATAGATTTAAAAAACAAACATGTAGAGACTGGTCAATGTTCCCTTGGCTTCATAGACTATGGATAGCCTAATCATTACAGATACTTAAGATACAGGCCGGGCGCAGTGGCTCATGCCTATAATCCCAGCACTTTGGGAGGCTGAGGCAGGTGGATCATGAGGTCAGGAGTTTGAGACCAGCCTGGCCAACATGGTGAAATCCCGTCTCTACTAAAATACAAATTAGGCATGGTGGCACACACCTGTAGTCCCAGCTGCTCAGGAGACTGAGGAAGGGGAATCGCTTGAGCCAGGGAGGCAGAGGTTGCAATGAGCCGAGATCATACCACTGCCTGGCAACAGAGCAAGACTCCATCTCAAAAAAAAAAAAAAAAAAAAAAAAAGATATCCAGATTATAGCCAGGTGCGGTGGCTCATGCCTGTAATCCCAGCACTTTGGGAGGCCAAGGCAGGTGGATCACCTAAGGTTGGGAGTTCGAGACCAGCCTGGCCAACAGGGAGAAACCCCCGTCTCTACTAAAAATACAGAATTAGCTGGGCATGGTGGTGCATGCCTGTAATCCGAGCTACTTGGGGGGCTGAGGCAGGAAAATCACTTGAACCCGGGAGTTGGAAGTTGCCAACAGGAACGAAACTTCGTCTCAAAAAAAAAAAAAAAAAAAAGATACCCAGATTATTTTACAATTCCACTGAACTGCAGGGGGATTATAAGGTAGCTGAGGTGTACCTAGCTAGCCTTCCACCTCATCTTTTGGCTTTCTCTCAGCTCCTTCCACAACAGCCCAGCCCTCTTCCTTGGCATACACACATTAGTTGGACAGATTTCTGGGCACCTGCCTTGTGTCAGGCACAATGCTGAGCAGTGGGAATACAGCAGGTGATATAAGGTGAGATCATCCTAAGTCAAGTAGGGCTGAGGACTGGGGTAGGGGTGGGATGGGATTTTAGATGCAGGAGTCAGAGAAGATTTCTCTAGAAAAGTAATATTTAATCAAGACCCGAGTGCTGAGGATGTGCCAACTAGGGGAAGTTTGAGGAAAGAGCATTCCAGACTGAGGGAGCAGCAAGTGCAAACACCTTGAGGGAAGCTGCTTAGCACTTTGCCCCAACCAAGAGAGTTGGGTCGCTGGAACCTAGTGAAGGAGGGTAGGAGATGAGGTAAGAGAGGTACGGTCTTGCAGGCCATGATACAGAGTCGGCATCTTATTCTGCTTGGGGGAGGCGGGGCACTGGAGGACCTAAATATCTGAATTACATTTTTAAAGAACATCCTGACTTCTCTGTGGAGTATGGAGAGGCAAGGATGGAGGCAGGGAGGAGAGTGTGAGGCAGGGCCCAGGTGAGAGAAAGTGGAGGCTGGAATGGGAGTGAGTGTGGAAGGGCAGGTGGTGAGATCTGGCGGCATCCCACGGTGACACATTTTGTTGCCCTGAGTTTTTCATGAACACTCAATCTGAGAGGACCCATTTACAACTAGGAGCATATCTGTAAAAAGTGGAATCATAAGACAAGTACAGTCCCCTAGGAAAGGCACACAGGATGCATCCCGCCGGGGGGCGCACCACAGGGGATACTCTCCAGCACTCTTGGCAGGTGGATATTTTTGGTTAATAGCCCTTTTTAAGCTCATAAAAATCATACCGTATAAGCACTGACCCTTAAAAGATGGCTTTGCCTGCCAGGGATAAGAAAGAATGCTGCTCACTTTCAGATACGAACTCTCTTCTAGGAGGCCAATGTGCTCATTCACAAATTTTCCTTGAGATCTTAAAGATTTGATGGACTTCTTTTAAAAAGCGGTGAGCTATATGCTACCTACTGTCACAATCAGAGCAGACAGACAGAGACAAATGCTTTTATGAGTAATTTAATTCTTCTCCCTGAGGAAGACATCCTCGGCTGTCAGCACCGTCCCCGGTGGGTGGAAGAACACGCAGACGATGTGAAGTGACTGTTAAAGGCAGCAGATGGTGCTTCTTACTTCGTGTTTACGGAGCACCCATAGGGTGATAGTTGCTTCCAATGCCGCATACATTAAATAGTTCCTCTTCTTCTTTCCTTTCCCCTACCTTGTGGGTTTCAGGTTCTCTTAGTGCTCGATGTGACAACTCCGGACGGTGCAGCTGTAAACCGGGCGTGACAGGAGCCAGATGCGACCGATGTCTGCCAGGCTTCCATATGCTCACGGATGCGGGGTGCACCCAAGACCAGAGACTGCTGTGAGCATCTACATCCCACCATTGCTGTCACTAACTCAGTGATGACAATTATAGAAATCTTAGCAACCACTTGTGTTTACTGAGCCCCTACCCTGTGCCAAACACTGCTTTGAGAGTACATGATGTGGGCTATCTACTTGAATCCTCACAATACCCCTAAGAGGTTGAGATTATCATTATATGCATTTCAAAGATAAGAAACTTAAACAAGATGAGGTTAAGTTGCCTGATGTTACTGGTGAGGCTGGACCTAATGCTTAAGCTCAGGGTTTTGGGTCCAGAGTCCATGTCCTTCTCTCTGGCAACAGCTTCCCTCTAGATGAAGGGAGGCGACGAGTCCTTCAAGTAACCTGGCACTCATTTTGGCCCCAGTGAATTTGGGTAGAGCTTTTCTGCATAATCTTGATCCCCTTTAGTTTGGAATGTCCTGTATCCCTGCTCAAATTTTTTTCGGAAGATGAGTGAGTATGCATTAAATATCACATAACCAATCTGCAGAGATGCAGAGCTGGCAAGCGTTGGGATGGCTTGGTGGGGGCTTGGCAGTGAAGCACTGGGCACTGGCTAGCAAGGCTCTCACAGAGGAGGCGCGTCCCATTGCCCACTTTGCTGGCTCCTTGCTGGGACAGGAACTGCCCTTCAGCCACACTGCATTGTCCCAGTTGTCAAGGTCCCCAGTTCTCATACTCTCTTGGCATTTGTTCTGGTCCAGCTTTCCCTGACCCTTTCAGATGGTCTTCAGAGATCACCCCTGCCCCACTCCTCCTTTGTAACCCTTTTAAAACATAACCCTCTGTTAGCTCCACCTCCCTGACCCAAATCAGAATGAGATAAAACTTATCAAGGTCCTTCAAGGTCCTCCTCCCTCTCCACCCTCAACCTAGGTGCCTGCTTGATTTCTCACCGCTTCCCTCCCTGCTCCCTGCACTCTGCAGGGAAGCCACACCAGCCTTCCTTCCCTTCTTCAAAGAGCCAAGTGCATGTGACCTTGGCACATCCTGGAGCGCTCTGCCTTCCCCAAAGCCGTGCAGCGCCTCCTGCTCCATCCCCACACCACTATCTCCTCACAGAGGCCTTCCTGCACCAGTCCCACCCCTCTGTGTTCTCACTCTGCTGTTTCACTCCATATCTTATTTTCTATTCATGTTTGTCCATTTCTACCACTAAAATGTAAGCCCCCTGTGGCTCCGTCTTGTTTGCTTCTGTGTCCCCATGCCTGGAGTGGGAAGAGGCACCTCGAGGGTGTCTATCTGCAGCTGTCCCTGTGCCTGCTGCCCTGGCACAGGACTCCTGTGGAATGGGGACTGTTCCTATTTCTCTTAGCATCCCTGGTTCTGAGCAACCAGTAGATGCTGAATATGTGTTTGTCCAATGGTCCAGATAAGCAGTAGAGAGGGAGCTAAGAAGGAAGGAGGCCGTGAGAATTCAAAGATAAAGATTGGCAAAGAAATTCCAGCCATAAGCATTGCTAGACTTGGCATGTGACTGGATGAGGAATGTGAGGGAGAGGGAGGGGTCAAGGGTGCTCCAGGTTTGGGCAGGATTTGGGTGGGGTCAGAGGGCAGGCAGAGGAGGAACAGATCAGTAGAGAAGAGACAGTAAACTTAGTTTTTGAGCAATGAGATAAAACACATGACTGCGTGCAAAGTGGGTGACAGAAGCAGGGGTGGACGAGATAGGGAGATTGTGCCAGAATTCAGTGAAAGCCCTGATACCTTCATTGAGAAAATCTTGCCACAGACAAACAAAAAAAAGTCCATTAAACCCAGCAATCCTAGCAATTCCACTCCTAGGTATACATCCAAGAGAAATGAGAAAGTAGATACCTGCAAGTAGGTATCTGCACAAAAGCTTGTACACACACATTCATAGCAATATTACTCATAATAGCTGAAAAGTGAAAACAGTAACCAAAAAGAATATATGTATTCCGTCACCAAAAAGAATTTATGTACTGACACATGCTATGACATGGATGAGCCTCAAAAGCATCATGCTAAGTGAAAGAAGCCAGTCATGAGAGACCACATATGGTATAATTCCATTTATAGGAAATGTCTAGAATAGGCAAGTCTGGAAAGACAGAAAGTAGACTGGTGGCTGCCAAGGGCTGGAAGTGGGACTGGAGGGAGGAGATGTGGCAGGGTAGGGGACACAACTGCTAAAGGACACAGGATTTCTTTCCAGAATGATCAAAATGTTCTAAAAATTAATATTGATGGTGATGGCTGTACAATTCTGAGAATCAGCTAAAAACCATTGGATTGTACATTTTAAATGGGTGAATTGCATGGCATACGAATTACATCTCATTTGAGGAATTACCAACGGAAAGAACTGAATGGAATACAATAGCAGGTAGATGGAATTAATCATGATAAAAAGCAGACATCATTGAATTAAACAATAGGGAAACAAATGATAATTAAAAAAAAAAAAATGTAAACAGAGCCAAACAGTCAACCAAAGTAAACTAAACAGTTGAGTGATGAACCTGGTTTACATTCTGGCACAAACCCCTGCTCTCTTTAGGAGTGGCTGACAGTTCTCGGCCCAGCTGCCACCCACCAAGTACACTCTGAGCAGCACTGGTGGAGGCAAGTGAGTCCTCAGGTGTGTGAGAGAGGTCCGCACAGGTGAGGATGGCTAGGAGAAGCCTCATCGAAGAAGGACTTGCCCAGCTTAGTGATGTTTGCTCATGAGCAGTTGATTTTTATGTGCTACTTGTGAAGCATTTGGAAGCATGTCCCTAATTTTCTTTTTCTTCTTTCCCAGAGACTCCAAGTGTGACTGTGACCCAGCTGGCATCGCAGGGCCCTGTGACGCGGGCCGCTGTGTCTGCAAGCCAGCTGTCACTGGAGAACGCTGTGATAGGTCTGTGTGAACTGTGGCCCTACAAACAGCAGAGAGAGTCCCTTGCCAACTAAGGGATTAATCGTCTGAGTGTAATTATGGAAAAGGGATACTTGACAAATGTTGATGACTTTCTTCCTGCTCTGCCCTCAAAAACTAAGCTTTTACAAAAAAAAAAAAAAAACACAAAAAACTAAAAAACCACTGAGCGCCCAAATCTCACTGGACTCCATACTCTGCTCTGGGCCCCTTCTCTTTGTTTTGACTGTGGGAGAGGCACAGGGCCCCAGAGATTTGCCCCACCAGCTGGCTCCTAATTCCAGGTGCTCTGTATGAGGCAGTAATCCATAGTGAGATCCTGGGACTCAGGCTGGTTGCAGGAAAGGCCTGGCCCAATTAAACATGCTGTGAAAATTCTTGTAAGAGGGCCTATCACAGCATATGGCCATATATAACCATCGTGTACAAAAAAGGCACTGCCCTGGGGATAGGATGGCAGTTACATGCACACACACGTATGGGCGTGGGGCTGTGAGGGCGAGGTAAGAGCCCCTTGGGCCAAGCCACACTGGGGGAGGTGGAGCAGTGAGGCACCATCCCCCAAGCTGCCGGCGCAGGATGTGGCTTAAGTACAACTGTGCTCAGGCTTTAAACTCTTTCCTCCCAGAGGTTGTTTAGCAGAGGGCTGTGAGGCTGGTGTCAGAAGCAAGGCTTCCTCCTCATTTCCTTAAAAGTAAGAAAGCAGTTCTTTGGCACTCTGCCAATCACTTATACCTGCACAGAGGAAATGCCAAATACACTCCTAACTTGTGTTTTCAGGGGTTCCTGGCTGCTGAGGTGAAGGCAGGGAAATAAAGTTTAAGTGTTAAAAGGGAAGTCACTCGTCGAAAGCCTTTTTAATTTCAAAATAAAAGACAGAAATAGAATGCCACATAAAATAAATGTTATCACCACCAATGATAAGAAATAGACCTCTGCTAAAACTGCGTCCCAGTGACAATGCTCTCCCCCTCCCTAGAAGTGACCTCTATTCTGACTTTTATGGTAATCACTTTCTTTCTTTGCTTCATATTTTATTACCCCAGTGCGTTCCTAAACAAAATCGGTTAGTTTTGTCTAATTCCCTTCCTTTCTCTTCTTTTTTCTTCCCTCCCCATTGCTCCTCTCCTATCCTTCCTTGTTTTTTCAAGCTCTTTTAATCGGCAGGTTTCTTCTCCATAGAAATCATAATAATTCTTTTAACTCTTGCTCTTAGAGAAAAAACAAAGCGTGTTTAGTCACAACTGTCCTCTGAAGCACCTGCCCTTCACAGCTACCCTGCTTTTCTGTGATACTGTACTCAGAACATTCCCCCCAACATGTGGTGCAGTAGCTTTTACACTACATGATTTGGAGGCAGATGTACATGATTTTCAATCTTGCCTCAGCCACTTACCTGCTATATGTCAAGAGTTTCTTAACCTCTTGGCCTTAGTCTCCTCATCTAAGAAAACTAGAAATAGCAATTCCTCATAGAGTTGGAGGGAGGTTAAATGAGAGAGTACACTCAAGGTGCCTGGCACAACGTAAGTGCTAAATAAATGATCATTGAAACCATCATTGTTTCACATTATTTCATGTGGAAGGATGTAGTTAACTTGAGCAGAGGATAAACAAGTCCTCCCCAGCTTCCCCTGCCCTCTTCTCTGTGACTCCAGCATCGAAGACTCGCCTGGCAGCCATGGTCCTCACAGAAGCCACTGGAGGGCTTGAGTTGGGAGCGGAGGTGGAATGCAAGCCTACACCTGGCTTTTGGAGAGTGTCTTAGCCATCCTTTTTCTTTGTCATATCCTCACCTGCACTTTTCCCTAGTGAGCCAGAGCCCAGGTGCAAGAGTCAGAGATGGGGATCAACACCTAAGTGGTCTTGGGGAGGGGTTCAATACAGCTGAGTAATGCTGAGGCAGGAGCCTCACCTTCCCTGGTCCCCACTTCCCAGTCTTTGTCCCCATTAAGCAGTAGCTCCAAAACAGGGCAGCTTTGCATATCTCTGCCCACAGCATTCTGCTCATCTGACCACCACTCAATTTCCTACCAAGGATTGGCCAACTACTCAGATGCCAGAGCACCAAGACAAACGTGGCTCTGTTCTACAAAGGAACAGAAAGTGAATGTTCCCTATGCTGTCTCATTTAGGGGGTTGTGATTCCATCTGGCAGTCTGGGGGTGGGCTAGTATGTGAAATCTGGTATTTCCCTCCTCTGAAAATTAATAGGGCCAAGTGGAAGAGAAGGTAGAGAGAGGATGACTCATTCATCATATTCTCTCTACAGAATAAAAAATAACCTATAATATCCTGATTTCTACAATGCTACTGCAGGTGTCGATCAGGTTACTATAATCTGGATAGGGGGAACCCTGAGGGCTGCACCCAGTGTTTCTGCTATGGGCATTCAGCCAGCTGCCGCAGCTCTGCAGACTACAGTGTCCATAAGATCACCTCTACCTTTAATCAAGGTAAAGCCTTCCATTTTCTAGGTTTTAGTTTTTGAATGTTGTATAGGGCTTTGTACTTACAGACAACCACCTCCGTATTCACAGGATGGATTCTCTTTAGCAATTCTCTTATAGTATTTAATGTACATTATTTTGTCAGGGCACTCAGGCATTCTCTGACGTCTTGAAAAAGTCATAGGCTGAAAATAGTTCACTCGTATAACTCAAAAGAATAACTACAAAAGAGATTAGATTTTTATTTCCCTGAATTTTCCATCCCCATCTATTTCAAAACCACAAAGGAATCATTCATTTGGTTTGGAGAGTGTATAAGAGTCTTCCTGGAATTCACATTCACTAATAATGCTGTTTTCACATATAATAAATGAGCTAATTTATGTGAAATTAGTTCCTAAGCTACAGAGCACTATAAAAATATTGGAAATTGATATTATTTCAACACTAAGTCTGAGTTTCCCTTTGAAAAGCCTGGACCCTCTCACTTCATTAAGGCCAGAGCCTGTTTATATAAATATAAAAAATGGAAATTATGGCAGAAGAAAACCTGCTATCTTATCGCAAGAGTCAGACTCAAAGATGAGAAATCCTAGCAGCTGCGGGGCGGGAGCAGGTGAAGTAGAGACCCACATAGAGAGGTACATGGATAATTTTAAGGACCATTTACAAATGTGGAAATATTGAGAAAACCCCACTTGCTACTCACCACTAGGACTTGTTGGCAAGCAAATCTGTCCTTGTTTAACTTAATAGATGAGGAGGGCTTTTCCAATGCAGACTGATTTTGTTTGTGTTCCAGATGTTGATGGCTGGAAGGCTGTCCAACGAAATGGGTCTCCTGCAAAGCTCCAATGGTCACAGCGCCATCAAGATGTGTTTAGCTCAGCCCGACGACCAGACCCTGTCTATTTTGTGGCTCCTGGTATGTGAGGAATGATTTCTCCTATGGAAGCCAGCTTATAGGACTAGGAAGTCAGGATAGAGAAATTGAGTTAGAAATTGTGGAAACCATATCACTTTGCATTCAGGGTAGCAGCATCTCCAGAAGAGAGTTGGGGGTTAAGCCTGATTTGAGAGTCACTAATAAATGGCCCCAACAGAGTAGAATGGGGTGTCCCAGAGGTCAGACCCTGGTTGAGCTGCCTCCTTTAATCAAATGAGAAGTTTCTATGTTTACCACCAAGGCAAGAAATCAAGGACTGTGGCCAAACCTATGGATCTATTGAGAAGCAGGTGGAAAGCAAAAACAAAGCATTTCTTAAAACTTCAAATACTTGTAAGTAAAAAAAAAAAAAAAAAAAAAAAAAATCAAGGACTGTGGCCAAACCTATGGATCTATTGAGAAGCAGGTGGAAAGCAAAAACAAAGCATTTCTTAAAACTTCAAATACTTGTAAGTAAAAAAAAAAAAAAAAAAAAAAATCAGTCAGTGGTATGTGCCTTGGTGGAAAAGCACTGGCTAGAATTCTGACCCCAGTTCATTTCCTTAGCACATATGTGATTCTTGGGCAAGTTGTTCTCTTAACTTCGCTGAACTTAAGTTTTCCCTACTGTTAAATGAGAATACTAATGCCTGCTTCCCAGAATTATTGTCAGCAAATGTGATGATATTTATGAAGGCATTCTGTCAACTAAAGCATTATGTAACAAGTCGTGCTATGCTGATAGGCCTAGGATTTTTACAAAACAGTCTGTCATAAGGGCCACATCATGAATCATCTAATAGATGGAATTGTCTTATAACAAGGCCCTCTTATCATTTCAGTAACTAACCCTCCTTCATAGCCCAAAGTGTCATAGCTATGTCCAGTACCAGGTCCTCACTCTCCTAGCAAGGAGTTTTGGGGCAGCATGACACACGACTTCAACAAAAATTGCTGACACCAGTGCAAACTTGCATTTGTTTGCCTCTCCAGTTTCACAACTGATCTCAATCTTTTAAAACTCTGTTTCACAGCCAAATTTCTTGGGAATCAACAGGTGAGCTATGGGCAAAGCCTGTCCTTTGACTACCGTGTGGACAGAGGAGGCAGACACCCATCTGCCCACGATGTGATCCTGGAAGGTGCTGGTCTACGGATCACAGCTCCCTTGATGCCACTTGGCAAGACACTGCCTTGTGGGCTCACCAAGACTTACACACTCAGGTAAAAAGAGAGACCACAAGTAGGTCAATTAGAGCAAACTGTGATTGAAGTTTGAGTCCATTCTTTATTCATTCAATCATCATTCATTTGTTCAACAAGCCTTTCTGAGCACCTTTTACGTACCATGAAGGTTGCTATGTGCTCAGAAAGGACATTATTCCTTCCCTCAAGCAGCTGACAGGCTAACGGGAGAGAAAAATGAATAGATAATTACAGTGCAGTTTGTCAAGGGATGGAAATAGACAAGGTAGATACAGAAGTTCTGAGCACATACAGGAGGCATGACTGAACCACACTGGCATGATGAAGGAAAGCTTCCCAGGACCACATGACAAATGTGAAAGGCAGCCCTCTAAGGAAAGAAAAGGGATGAAAGGTTAACAAGGCAGAGGAAATGCAATGCTTGAAGAAGGTTTTTGCATTTAGAAAATGCCAAATGGTCGAGCATGAGTGGAGCATTAAGTCGGCGAGAGGAGTGCAGTGAGAAGTGAGGTAGGAGAAAGAGGTGGGAGTGACTTTATGGATGTTTTTGTGTGTGTCTACAGGGATTGCATGGTATCCTATAGAATAGGAGTTCTGCATGGTGTTTGCAGAGAGGCTGGGGAAGGGAGCTGTGCCTACTAAGTACTCAGTACTGCACTGGAGGCTGGGAAATAAAGATGGAACATGGCCTCTGCCTTCCAAGAGCTCATGGTCTAGTACAATGTATAACATGTCCAAAAGCAAGCATAATACAGTAGGGTAATTGCTTTAGGGGTGGTGCATGTTCTTGGGGTCTTGGAAAGTGCCCGATTCTGCCTGGAAGAGTCAGGGAAACCTTCAGGAAGCGGCAATGTGTGGGCTAATAATGGAAAGGTCCACAGGGCTTTTCCAGGGAGAAAAGTCAGAGAAGAGCAACCCTTCTCTGTGAATATATGTGGGGATGCAGAAAGGCATAATGTAGGGGAGAACTGGCAAGCAATATTTATGGCTGGAATACAGCATGCATAGGGAAGATGGGTAGATAACGTTGGCAAAGGTTGGAAAAGGACCCATCATGTTGAGCCTTGTATGTCACGTCAAGGAGCTTAGATCTTGTCCATGCTGGAAAGACGATGCAGAGCCATTGAGAGATTGTTAAGTCAAGTGTGATCGTCAGGTGTGAAGGCTAGGTGCAAACACAGGCACCATATGGGTGATAGTTTGGGTAGGGCCCTTAACTGGACCATCAGAACACATTCACAGTGGCTCAATGGAGAGTAGTTAGGGGCCTAACCCAGGGCAGAGGTAATGGCAAAGCTCTCCTGCCTGGAATGCCCATTCCCACCTTCCAGGCTTGGTGAACTTACTCTTTGAGATTCAGCTTCCATGTTCTTCCTTTGTATCAGCCTTCTCAGAATCCCAGGTAAAGTTACAGTCACTTTGTGTTTCCATGGTACTCTGTGCATGCATTTGTTACAGCATTCATGGCATCTTATTATAACTGTGTGTCTACCCACCCGACTCCCCTGGCTGGATGGTGATCACCTCTCCCTGTTGTCTGTGTCCTCCAGCCTGACAGAGCTTCTAGCCCAAACCAAGTGCACAGTCAACTTTTGTTTAACAAATCAGTGAATGAAATGAAGGTGGGTAGGGTTGTTCCTGTATGAGGTACTTCAGTAAAAAACAAAACAAAGTTCAGAAGAACAGCACAGGGGCTGGTGATATGTTACAGTGAGCCACTACGATGCCAAATTAAAAAGTATTAAATGTGGACAATGTAAAAGTGGAAACTGGTTTTTGAAAAAAGTAAGTAAAATGTGCTCAGATAACAAAGAAATGATTTTTTTTAAAAAAGATGAATGGTTGCTCTTGAGAATCAGAACTTCTGGAACGTGGAGATATTCCTAATACTAGCTTATGGGTGGCCAGGAATAGAAAGTGGTATCTAAGGACTTGGGATCAACATGGTTTCAGGTGACGTCACCCCTGGATCTGGACTTCCCACACTGGGATGCCCTCCATCACTTTCTCTGGGGTTTGCCCTCCCCATGGAGCGAGGAAGGTCCAAGTACATGCCTATGAAAAGGCGTCTCTCAGTCCTGTGCCCCCTTCTAAGCAGGACTGGGAAGGGGCTTAGCTGTTCCCATATCCTCAGGCATAGTTTATAACAGGTAGGTATGTGGTAAGAATCGGATTTTTAAAGCTTTTGATTTTAAATTATGCAGGTTAAATGAGCATCCAAGCAGTAATTGGAGCCCCCAGCTGAGTTACTTTGAATATCGAAGGTTACTGCGGAATCTCACAGCCCTCCGCATCCGAGCTACATATGGAGAATACAGTAAGTGGCTAAGAGAAATTAATTTCTCTCTTCTTAGGTTTTAGTTTAATTTGATTCAGCTCTCTAAGGTGGTGGCAGTCTCCAAACAAGTAGGTAAGTTATTTGATGATTCTGACCTAGAATAATTGATTCGATCTGAATTTTTATATTCTAGAAGCTTTTTTAGAAGAAATGTTTCTCTAAAAAGACGTCAGCACCCAGCACCAGTGAAGGGTGAATGACGCTACCTTGCTAAAAGGACCACTTAATTTTTATTAAAGCTGATTATCTGAGAAAGATAATCTACAATAAATGGACACATTTCCTTAGCTAGGAAATGGTACCTACAACACAGTCTTATTTGTTCCTTGAGCAGCTTTTCCTTTTGAGATTATACTCTATGCTACCCTGTTTGAGTCATCATGTATTCTATTAATTCCTTTGTTTTTTTTTTTTGAATTTCACATGTTGGGTCTTCCTAATCCCAACTGGAATTATTTAACAAGAGTTCCTTAAGCTTTTCTGCACTCACTCACATAAAAAGGAAGCGTGGCTAGCATGCACCATTTCCATGTCACTGATGCAGCAAATAAAGTTGGGAGCAGAAACGTGTAACAATGTATTGACTCTTACTATATGGCAGGTAGATTATAATACATGCATTATCTAATTTAATTTTCACAACAGACACAGGAGATAAATACCACTGTTACTTCTTGTCTATAGTTGAGGAAACACAGTCATGAAGAGGCTAAGTGACTTGCCCAATTTACACAGCTAGTGAGGGTGGAGTCAGAGGGGTTTTCTGACCCCAGAGCCTGTGTGCTCAGTCACAGTGGGGTACTGCTATACCTCTCTACATGGCATGATGTATGAACACCACCTGTCTTTGTTAGGGAGTTAAGAAAAATAAAATCCCAAGAGAGATCTGACTTGAGATCTTCAGACTGTACCACTTGCAACTTCTAAACTGTTCTCTCAATTGCAGGTACTGGGTACATTGACAATGTGACCCTGATTTCAGCCCGACCTGTCTCTGGAGCCCCGGCACCCTGGGTTGAACAGTGTATATGTCCTGTTGGGTACAAGGGGCAATTCTGCCAGGATTGTGCTTCTGGCTACAAGAGAGATTCAGCGAAACTGGGGCCTTTTGGCACCTGTATTCCTTGTAACTGTCAAGGGGGAGGGGCCTGTGATCCAGACACAGGTGAGTGAAATGACACCTGGACCAGGTGGCTGGGGTGTTGTGTGGAGGAGAGAGAGCTGTGTAAGAAAGACCGTGGCTGAACTCACATCAGAGGTGGGAAAGGATTAAGGAGAGCTGAGCTGGAGTCAGGGAAGATGGCCATGGTGCCTTATTACACTCAATCCTATTCATTGTGGAAATGCCACAAGCTTGTGAGAAAGGTGCCAGGTTACAGGAAATGGTCGTCATGGTTCAGTGCTGAGTAGGGGAGTTGGTGTCGAGTTGCAAGAATTGTGTGGGGAGATCAAAGACAAGTCCGGGTCTAAATGAATGTGCAGACAAGTGGTGTCAGGCCACAGAGAACATGGGGAACAGTGTTAAGTTATGGATAGTAAAAGAAGTGGGTGTCTACTTTGGATAGGGGAGCGAGGGTGAGATTCAGGGCCTTGGTCGTGTGTAGATTTGAGTCTGTGGCAAGGGTGAATGCCAGTGCTCAGGCACTTTGACATTCTCCGCTCTGACCTATGTTGAAGGAAATGTATTGTCTGACCCTGCTCACTTCTCTGCCCCTCCACTCTTCACCTACTCCCAGGAGACTGTTATTCAGGGGATGAGAATCCTGACATTGAGTGTGCTGACTGCCCAATTGGTTTCTACAACGATCCGCACGACCCCCGCAGCTGCAAGCCCTGTCCCTGTCATAACGGGTTCAGCTGCTCAGTGATGCCGGAGACAGAGGAGGTGGTGTGCAATAACTGCCCTCCCGGGGTCACCGGTAAGGCCACGGGTCTGCTCCGCTACCTGCCTCCTCCTGTCCTGATGCCATGAATGTGTGCAAATAGCTTCTATTCTGAGGAATTTCTAGGAAATTGTAATGACTTCGGGTTCACCTAAATGTGCTCACTCTAAAGATAATGTCTTAAAGATAAGATATTGCGATGCCCAAGAGGTAAAGTGGATTAAGCAAGAGCAGAGTGCAATTATGGGGGAAAACACCTGAAGCTGTTTTGAGAGGTTTGTCATTAGAAGATGACATTTTCAGACCAAGCACATGGTTTGTTTCTTAATGAACTGAGATAAAGAGGGAAAACTTAGTGACCTCTTAAATGTCACATCCTTCTGCTGGTCAGTCTGAAAGAAGAATGGATTCTTCAGCAGCCGTTTTGGGGGTATTGCTCAAAACCTTACTACTTCTGTGGAGCTGCCTGCTTTTTCCCAGCCAGCTAGTTAAGCCTCCTAGTGGCGCTGCTGTGTTCTGCAACCTGCGGTGGGCATGGAGTGAGAGGGCCAGCCCTGCCTTGCACACCTGCTCCTGAGGGCTTTGTTCGGGGGTCCCTGGAGAAGCACATTTCTCTGGTTCTTCTAGAGGGTGACTTGCAACTTTAGGCCTCTGCATCTGGTCTTCCTCCTGATGGATGTCGACCTAGGCTTGGTCATTTGTTCCTTCCCAGGTGCCCGCTGTGAGCTCTGTGCTGATGGCTACTTTGGGGACCCCTTTGGTGAACATGGCCCAGTGAGGCCTTGTCAGCCTTGTCAATGCAACAACAATGTGGACCCCAGTGCCTCTGGGAACTGTGACCGGCTGACAGGCAGGTGTCTGAAGTGTATCCACAACACAGCCGGCATCTACTGCGACCAGTGCAAAGCAGGCTACTTCGGGGACCCGTTGGCTCCCAATCCAGCAGAAAAGTGTCGAGGTAGGACTCCACCCCAGGCAGGCTGTGTCTGTGTGTGCCTGTGTACATATGCACTTGCTTGCCATCTAAGCAGGGGCAATGGCAGTTCATATTGCGATGTTACTTTGGTTCTCTGACCAAATTGACCCGTGAGCACCTTGGGCCTTTCTTCATCTGTCAAAGGCCTTAAGACAGGTTTCCCCTGTAGCCAGGTCTGGAAGACAGAGCTAGGTTAAAGCTGGGTGGGAGAAGTGAAAAGGGTCAGGTTTACGTTCCTACGCAGAAGGGGAGATAACACGGGGCCATATCCTATGCCCAATCCCAAGCAGCGAGGCAGGGAAGTGGCCGCCAAACCTGTTGTAGGAGAGTAATAAGTGACTCGAGAGTAAGCCTGAGCAAACTCAAGTGGGAAGGGGAGTGGGCTGTAAAGTAGTTTAAGAGACTCTCTCAGAAGTCAGCATAATTGATGTATAGAAAGGTAAGAGTCGAAAGTTCTCCTAACAAGACAGCTTCAAAGTAGCAGCTGTAGTGGAGCATTCCTGAGGCCTGCTGCACATCAAAGCATGAATGTGCAGACTGGTCCTCTTGCCCAGCTCTGCTTTCAAATCTTTGTACATCTTATATTCTAGAGGCAAGTTCAGTTCTAGAGGAGCTGGCCTGCCCCACAGACTCACCCCTCAGTCCCAGGCTGACCTTGGTGCCCAGAACTCAGGATTTGGTTCACCCTAACTTTGTTTATAAAGTCCAGAATGGGGCCAGGCATAGTGGCTCAAGCCTGTAGTCCCAGCACTTTGGGAGGCCGAGGCGAGTGGATCACCTGAGGTTGCGAGTTCAAGAGCAGCCTGGCTAACATGGTGAAACCCCATCTCTACTAAAAATACAAATATTAGCTGGATATGGTGGTGGGTGCCTGGAATCCCAGCTACTCAGGAAGCTGAGGCACAAGAATCTCTTGAACCCGGGAGGCAGAGGTTATAGTGAGCCGAGATCATGTCACTGTACTCCAGCCTGGTCAACAGCACAAGAGTCTGTCTCAAACAACAACAACAACAACAACAACAAAGTCCAGAGCCACTCTGGACAACCAGGTTAGAAGACTCTTGGTTCCTCATGAAGACCTGGAGGTTTGCATGGAGCTCACAGCCTCCCACTCACACAAGAGTCTCCACTTTGAAGTGCTTGAGGACCTCTGCAACCTGAGGCTTCTACTTAGTGGTACAAATCCCTTGGGGAATTCTGGACCAGACCAGCCCAGACCCCAATCTCTGGGTTGGCTGTGATGTGCTAGAAAGCACCTCATGAGAGGAAAAGCCCGTGTGACACCAGCAGGACTGAGTTCAAGTCCAGTTTTGTAACATACCTATTATATTGTGCTAATTATGCCAATTACTCCCTCTGAGCCTCAGTTTCCTCATATGTATGATTAATATTTAACTCAAAGTGGTGGATAAAAGAAAGCTCACTATACACACTATAATTCTAGTTATATATTCTAACTATATTCTGTCTTTAATTGTAGCTGTAATTCTAGGTTACTAACAGAAATTTCACGGGCTTTATACCACACATTTCTTCACTCAACTATCCTTTATCAAGCACATACCATGTACCCAGTGTGGACCTAGATACTGAGGCTATAATGGTGAATAAGTCATCCCAACTCTCGAAGAGTTTGTATGATAATAAGGAAGATATACAAATATGTATGCAAATAATGACAACACACGTAGATATGTAATCAGCGTTTTGTGCGCACTGAAGATAGAACAACCCAGAGAATCACTGTCACCCAGAGAATCACTGTAATCATCAAAGTGTCTCACCCACTATCATATCCTTAACTCCTATAACAGAACCTGGCTTGATCAATTTGATTGGATGAATAAAGGTATTACTTTCTTAACTGTATTTCCTACACCAGAGGCCGCAGAACAGAGGAAAGAACATTGGCCCTTCCTGAGCTCTCATTGTCACTTGCCATTTACTTGCCATGTAACGTCAGGCAAATTACTCAACTTCCCTGAGCTCACATTCCTCATCTGCAAAATAGAGGGGGATGTCTACATCTGGCATGTAATGGGCCCAGAAGAAATGTTATTCACCTTGAAAGCAAAGCCAGAGTGCTGCAGAATATCTAACAGGCTTTTAGTTTAACAGGGGGAGGAAAATGAGCACTGCCAGAAAGGCTATAATCTCCCCGCAGGCACACACACCAGGCAAACCTGCTGCGTGATTCTTAAGACCTATCTGTATTAAGAAGGTGCATGGAGGCGTAGAAGGATTCTCTGCTGTTGGAGGCTTGATCTCCTTCCTTGTATCTTTGCTCTACCTCCAGTTTCTAGACTAGTTTGATGTGAATGCTCCATTTGTCTGTCTTTTGTCTCTAGCTTGCAACTGTAACCCCATGGGCTCAGAGCCTGTAGAATGTCGAAGTGATGGCACCTGTGTTTGTAAGCCAGGATTCGGTGGCCCCAGCTGTGAGCACGGAGCATTCAGCTGTCCAGCTTGCTATAATCAAGTGAAGATTCAGGTATGCGTTCTTCTCTTTACCACCCCTAACCCCACAGAATCAAATCCTTAAGTGTCCACTGGGTGGTTCTGTCACAGATCTAGGACCCTCCTAGTCTCCTGAGGATGGGAGTGTGATTACTATTTCTTTCTTTAAAAATTGCTGTATTAAAAAAATTCTGTATAGTGATAATACTTCAGGTTTATGTTCTTATATATACCATTTTCAAAACCTCTTTTGCAAATACTGTTTCATTTGGCACTAATGATAACTTAGTTGAGTTGAATGGAAAAGTATTCTGACCTCAGTTTTCATTGGTCAAATAAAGTCTCAAAATACTTGAAATTTTTCAAAGTGATATGGCTAGGTGGAACTCGGAATCCCGACCATGTCCCCTAACTGAGTTCAGGGCTCTTCCCACTATAATATGTCACTTTCCAGCTTGATTTTTTTTTCAACAGATGTCTTTGTAAAACAAATGAAGAAAAACATAAACATAAAAGATACCAGGAGTCCAGAAAGTATCAAGGCTTCCCAAACAAGAATGGCCGCCAGAAATTTCTCATTTGAATTCCAGAGAAGAATGAACTTGATGTTCTTGTTAATTATTAACTATTTTTCTTCCTGGAGTGAGGATTGGGGAAGACAAAGGTCCAAACAGAACTCCAAATGTAGAACAAACTCAACTTGTTTTTTAAACTGATCTATTTAACAAGCCTTTTACGCATTTCCTTTGCGTCAGGCACTGTTCTCTTGTCTCTAGCTTGCAACTGCTTTCACTTTACAAATACTAACTGCATAGTAAAGCTTGAGCTTTACAGATGTTAACCCAGGTAGTCCAAATAATAACTTTAGAAGATACTATTCTTATTTTCATTATCCTAATTTTATAGATAAAGAAAGTGACTTGCCCAAGGTCATACAGCTAGTGAGTAGTGAGGCCAGGATTCAAACTCAAGGACTCTAGGCTCCAGGGTCTAAAATTTTAACCACTATGACATGCTAAGCGTTTCTGGACTTTTAGTATTATCCCCAGGGTACCTGGTGTTGGACAATCCCTTGGGTACATGGTCTCCACCCTCTGTTCTGATCTTTCTTTTGTGGTTTCAGATGGATCAGTTTATGCAGCAGCTTCAGAGAATGGAGGCCCTAATTTCAAAGGCTCAGGGTGGTGATGGAGCAGTACTTGATACAGAGCTGGAAGGCAGGATGCAGCAGGCTGAGCAGGCCCTTCGGGACATTCTGAGAGATGCCCAGATTTCAGAAGGTGATGAAGGCCAAATTCCCTTCAGACAGAAGAGAATTCATAGTCCTAGAAGGAATGGCTACGTTAGGTCATAAAACCTTCTATGGTTATCAGTTCAGCAAATATCTCCAACCAGCCCTTGCAGAAGTGGAAGGACTGTCTGTGACATTCCCCCTGCAACTTGAATGATGGAGATAAAAGAATGGTTGCATGCATTTCTCTATTGTGTTTTTGTCATTTGGCCATAAGCCAGTCAACCCTCCATTATGTTTGCTAACTCTATGCTGACCCAGAAAGTGCTCATGCTCCCTTTCCTTCTTTGCTTTCAGGTGCTAGCAGATCCCTTGGTCTCCAGTTGGCCAAGGTGAGAAGCCAAGAGAACAGCTACCGGAGCCGCCTGGATGACCTCAAGATGACTGTGGAAAGAGTTCGGGCCCTGGGAAGTCAGTACCAGAACCAAGTTCGGGATACTCACAGGCTCATCACTCAGATGCAGCTGAGCCTGGCAGAAAGCGAAGCTTCCTTGGGAAACACTGTAGGTTTTGCTGGGCTAGGGTATTGAGAATTACTGCTGTGTTGGGAGATCTACTTCTAGATCTCACTGACTCACTTTGTTTCTCAGTGGCTCACTTTCTGCTTCTGATCTACCTGACAGGTGGTTGGACTTCTTTTCCTTGCAACAGTCACATCTATTTATGTCTTTGGCCTTCTGCAGTTTCCTATTCTACTGCGTTATGTTCTTCTCCCTAGTTCATTTATTTCTAACTACATCCTCATCTTGGCCCTGCCTCACCTCCCTTCTGCCTATCTCCTAGCTTGTTAACTCCCAGAGGGCAGGATTTACTTTAGTTCATATTTACTTTCTCAGCCTACAGTACAGTGTATAGCTGTGGTAAATGTCTGGTGCATGAAAGAATGGATGAATGAATGAATGAATGAATGAGAAGGAAGGAAAGAAGGAAGAAAGGAGGAAGGAAGGGACAGAGGGAAAGAAGGACAAAGGAAGAGAGGAAGGAAGGAAGGAAGGGAGGGAGAGAGGGAGGGAGCCCAATAAAGACATGGTTTTGAAAATGGGAAAAAAATGCTGTCAATATGATTTTCTTAATGTAGTTTGTAATGTGGTAGGAGGGAGAGATTTGATTGAGCACTCTTCTATTTCTGAATGAAGAAGGCTATGGTGACAGTAATGTAAATGATGGGTGGGAGATGAATAGAGGAAGTGGAATGATAATCAGATACTATAATAAGGAAGTCACATTGAAAATAATGTGTATTGATTGTTTCCTTTATTATGAAAATGTTTGCTGTAGAAAATAAATAACAATTCTCTATGATCCCATTACTATCAAATAACTACTGTTAAAACTTGGAATATATTCTACTGGACTTTAAATTCATATAAAAATATGTACATGTATATATTTTTATTTTTAATTTTTTTGGCTCCCAGCAAGAAAAGAATTTTTGTTTTGTTTGTTGTTGTTTTGGGGTTTTTTAATGTATATATATTTTAATGCATCTATATCTATATACAGACTTTTTTGAACTTGGATTTCTTTGTTCTTGTCTATACATACTTTTTTTTTTTTTTTGGAGATGGAGTTTTGCTCTTGTTGCCCAGGCTGAAGTACAATGGTGCGATCTTGGCTCACTGCAACCTTCACCTCCCAGGTTCAGGCGATTCTTCTGCCTCAGCCTCCCGAGTAGCTGGGATCACAGGCGTCTGCCACCATGTCTGGCTAATTATTGCATTTTTGGTAGGAATGGGGTTTCACCATGTTGGTCAGGCTGATCTTGAACTCCTGACCTCAGGTGATTCACCCGCCCCGGTCTCCCAAAGTGCTGGGATTACAGGTATGAGCCACCACACCCAGCCTATACATACTTTTTAAAAATAGAATGATAATGGTGAATAGAGGCATGGTGTAAGTGTCAGCCTGTGGAACCTTGTGTGACTAATGACAAGTGGTTCTGACAGGACAGATGCTGCACCTGCTTAAGTTCCATGGCCAAGTGCAAATCCTTAACCGATTCGCCTTAACCGATTCTCCTTTTCCCACAGAACATTCCTGCCTCAGACCACTACGTGGGGCCAAATGGCTTTAAAAGTCTGGCTCAGGAGGCCACGAGATTAGCAGAAAGGTGAGCAGCATTAGAGGGCACCTCTGCTTCAAGCCGTCTCTGCCAGATCAGACTTGAATAAGACGGTAGGGTATCAGGGACCCAAGCATGATATTTATTATCTCCAGGCTCCTTTGCAGCCATTCCCTACCTTGAAACCAATTTTTAACCACTTGGCTTTTACTGCATGTAAGTGGCCACTGGGCAGGGTCATTTGGCAGGAGTTGGGGGTGAGGGTGTTTCTTTCCCACATTTCCCTATGACTCACAGTATGGCTGTGGTGTATGTCAGATGTGATTCCTCCGGCCACGTGAAATGAATCAGCCCTTGGAAGAGAAAGCTCTGCAGCTTTCAGGGACTCCCACACCAAGCCTGGGAACAAGTAGCAACGAGTTGTTTGTTAGCCTGTGGGGGCCAAGACTGCAGAGGGGGAACTTCCTCCTGAAAACCGGCTCTGCAGGGCCCCAATGATAACATGCATCTCCCTTCATCCTTGACTCTGACTAGAAATCCTATGGTGTTTAAGAGGTTTGCTGGTAGGGGAGTGCTCAGCAGGGTGGCAGACTCTGTTAATCCCAAGTGGAATTCAGTCAGCGGAAGAGGGCTGATTTGTGTATTTGTAACATGAGCTGCCTCCTGAGTGCATTGATTTTTGGTTTTGTTTCTCTGGGTTTTTTTCAAAAAAGCACTTTTTAGAACCAGGAGGAACCAAAAGTATCCAGGGAAATTTTATAGACATGCTTTGTCCCCCTAGTGGTGGGTCCAGTTTAGAGCTGAAGCGAAAGTGAGTAGGGGTTGGATCCTGGGTGAAACAAGACCTAGAGGTTTCTTCCTGCAGCAAACAACTTACAGATGCAGTGTTTTATCACCTGAGACTGCTCCCACCCATCTCCACCCTCCACTCCGCTCCGGGCCTCCAGTGATTATGCCATAAACGGAAAAGATCACTACAAGGTCTATGACATAAGGCGAATTCTCCAAAACACCTTCTGCTTCTTGATAGCGCCTCTAATTCCATGTAATTTGGGTCAGTTCTGTAGGGTTTTTCTAAATCAAACCAGCTCCCATACTCTTTGCCCTTCGTTTAACTGAACGACCTGAAGGAAGCCCTTTGCGTGAAAACTCTTATTCTTTTGTTTTTAATCCTTTCAGCCACGTTGAGTCGGCCAGTAACATGGAACAACTGACAAAAGAAACTGAGGACTATTCCAAACAAGCCCTCTCACTGGTGCACAAGGCCCTGCGTGAAGGAGGCGGAAGCGGAAGCGGTAGCCTTGACGGTGCTGTGGTGCAGGGGGTTGTGGAAAAGTATGTTCCTACGGGTCCTCCCGTGGCTCATATACCTTAGATACTCCCAGGGCAAAATGCTAACTGTACTTGAGGGGCACCGTACTAGCTGTAAAAACATATTATTAATGAGAATAAGAGGGCCGAAAACATAGGAGTTTTACTTTGGGGAAAAGTAGATATTTTTAAGACTGGAAGAAAAAAAGGTTGGTTAGTCTAAATAAAATTTATGTTTTGATTGTGATTACAATACTTGGAGGTATGGTCACTCTCTGGTGTATGAAGGGTGTGAGTAAATCCATCTGATGGCATGGGGAGATATAAAAATACAGAAATATATTTCTGTTATCAAGAAGTGGGGAACTTGGGATTGAATTTTTCTGACCCAACCTATATAAATTAAAAGGCTTATGTTTAGTAGAGAGGGACACGTATCTGATAAATAATTTTATTTGGTTCTTCTGGTTATTCCAACTACATACTTTCAAGACAACAGGGTGAAATTTTGCTTTTATTAAGAAAAAAAGGGGGGCTGGGTGTGGTGGTTCACTCTTGTAGTCTCAGCTACTTAGGAGGCTGAATTGGGAGGATTGCTTGAGCGTGGGAGGATGAGGCTGCAGTGAGCTGTGATCACGCCACTGCACTCCAGCCTGGTCAACAGAGTGAAACCCTGTCTCAAAAAAAAAAAAAAAAAAAAAGAATTCTCAAAGTCCTCTTTTTGTTACTGCGCCCTTCCCACCCCACCCCCAATACCAGATTGGAGAAAACCAAGTCCCTGGCCCAGCAGTTGACAAGGGAGGCCACTCAAGCGGAAACTGAAGCAGATAGGTCTTATCAGCACAGTCTCCGCCTCCTGGATTCGGTGTCTCAGCTTCAGGGAGTCAATGATCAGTCCTTTCAGGTGAGGGCATCTGGCCTGTGTGCTTGACGTACAGGAGGGCCATAAATACTTTCTTCTCTGGGGGTGCCATAATATTGTTCAACCATTCAGTTTTTTCTCCATGTTGACCATTTCTGTTTTAGAGTGGGAAGAGTATTTAGCCTTCTTAATTATCCATTTCCTTGTTCTTAAACCCCAATCCTAGTCTCTGGAAAGGCTTTGACCCATACTAAACCTATTACTGGATAAAAGTTTTACGTATCTTCCTTAGTTCTGGGGACTGTTGAAATCTGTGGGAAATTTTTATAAAGTTTTTTGTTTACACTTGAGTCCAACCTATAGTATATCTCTATGTATAGCCACTCGGAGATGACTTGTTCTCAAAACTTTTGCATTGTTTCTGCCATCAGTTCCCTTAACAATTCCAAACTTATTCGATTAAGAAAATTTTGTTTACTACCTACAGAAAAAAAATTCACAATTCCCATGGATATATGTTCCCATGAATATATAAACTAATATGTAAAAATTTAAAAAATAAAAAAGAACAGACACAAAGTCTGTTTGACATTGAGGGGACCTGCTGCCTTACTTTCATAGAGCATACTGACTCATTTCTGTTAGGTTTGGGTCTGGATGGCTAGTGACTATTTTCTTGGCTTCGTAAGGCTGTTGCTATTTTCAAACAATGGTGTCAGGTCCTAACAAAGCTGGTGTGGTAACTGGTAAGCAGAAGTCAGACTCCTTGGTTTCTTTGGGCTCACAGGTGGAAGAAGCAAAGAGGATCAAACAAAAAGCTGATTCACTCTCAAGCCTGGTGACCAGGCATATGGATGAGTTCAAACGTGCACAAAAGAATCTGGGAGACTGGAAAGAAGAAACACAGCAGCTCTTACAGAATGGAAAGAATGGGAGAGAAGTATTACTTTGTTAATTCATTAACTCAATAAACATGTATTGAATGCCTACCATATGAATACATATGGCAAGAAGAATAATCAAAAGCTCTCTGACCAGGCACGGTGGTTCATCCCTATAATCCCAGCACTTTTAGAGGCCAAGCCGGGAGGATCACTTGAACTCAGGAGTTTGAGACCAGAGTAGGCAGCATAGTGAGGCCCCTATCTCTACAAAAAATAAAAAATAAAAAAATAGCTGGGCATGATGACACATGCCTATAGTCCCAGCTACTTGAGAGGCTGAGGTGAGAGGATCGCTTGAGCTCAGGAATTCGAGTGAGCCACGATTACATCACTGTACTCCAGCCTGGGTGACAGAGCAAGACCTTGTTTCTGGAAAAATCAACAATGAAGGCACTGCTTATGGAAGAAGTAACAGTTGCAGAGATCTTGGTGTGATTAGCTCAGCTCCACCCAGTGAGTCAGCCCTCAAACCTAGGAATAGGACCTAGGCCTCTTGGGTCTAATTTTGGTCTAGCTCAGTCTACTACTTGACTTCAGGAAATATCTAGAGTTAAAATTATGATTTATAAAACCGTTCCTGTCCCTGATGGTGGACTAGAGTTTGACCATTCTCTATATGGAATGTGTCGTGGACTTACAAAGTTTGCTTTGTCCCAGATTGTAGAGGGGTTTGCTACAGCACCCCTAGACTCTGCAGTGAATCACAACAATCTGCTGTCATGAAATGTGTCAGAGTGATTTTGCCAGCAGGAATGTACTTCCTCTAATCTTGTTCTGTCTGCCTTTTTATAGAAATCAGATCAGCTGCTTTCCCGTGCCAATCTTGCTAAAAGCAGAGCACAAGAAGCACTAAGTATGGGCAATGCCACTTTTTATGAAGTTGAGAGCATCCTTAAAAACCTCAGAGGTTAGTACTTCATGGTTCAGGTCACTTGAGTATTTTAAGGGTATAGCCATGACTGATTTCCTTTGAATTCTCGTATATCTCTCAAAGTGGCAGGTATATTGGGATCCTTAGTAAATATCTTTCTAAATAAAATATTAATACATTAATATTTAATGTAGTAGTAATAATAGAGCTAGATGTCAGAAGCCTTGAGTTCTGATTTCTGCTGGGCCACCTGACCAGGCCAGACTAGCTGTATGACCATAGGCAAGTCACGTAACCTTTCCAGAACCTAATATCTTCCTCTTTAGAGACAAGGTTAAACTATGTGATCTCTAAAGTCCCTCACAGATGCAACATACTACTACTGTACAGACATTTTTCCTTTTCCTCTGTAGTCTAGTTGGTTCCAGTATAGAACTGATATGTTTCTTTGTGGTGATAACAGAGCAACCTTTGTCACTGCATCTAGATCCCAGGAGATTTGGATTTGCAGATTTCATTAAAACGTCAGGCTTCTTCAGTAAAGCACAAAAGAGAAACATTCCCAAAATTTTGAAGTTTTTTTCATGGAAAGTACTTCTCTATCCATTCAAACGCAAACCCAATTCTTATCATTGGAGCTTAGGGCTTAAAGCTCTGGCTTGATGCTTTGGGCTTCAAAGATTCTACCTGCTTCTGATCCACTCTGCAGTTTCGATACTCTTGCAGCGCTGTGGAACTTGGGCTGATTTTCGGTTTCTCTAAGCAACAGAATAATTATAACCCCTCCAATGCATCTTTTAAGATGCTTTCTCTTAGATAAGAAAGTTAATTCCAGCTGCAACTTCCCACACCCTCACCCCCAGTCAGTAATAACACTCTTTCAGGAATTTTTCTTTACAACATCAGCCCCTTTCACTCATTTGTAAGTTTGCTTTCATCTTCATGGCAGTTTTTTCGTTTCTTCATTTCAGAGTTTGACCTGCAGGTGGACAACAGAAAAGCAGAAGCTGAAGAAGCCATGAAGAGACTCTCCTACATCAGCCAGAAGGTTTCAGATGCCAGTGACAAGACCCAGCAAGCAGAAAGAGCCCTGGGGAGTGCTGCTGCTGACGCACAGAGGGCAAAGAATGGGGCCAAGGAGGCCCTGGAGATCTCCAGTGAGATTGAACAGGTAAAAGAGAAATCAACATGTGTGTTGGTACCAGTAGCACCAAACACAAGGGTGGTGTGGAGGGAAAGAGAGCATTGGGCTTATTTTAACCTCTGAGGCTCAGAGCCCTGTTGTGGTCCATGGCAGCCCCAGATTAAAAGACTATGACAGCAAAGAGGCATGACAGAGAATGATGTGTTTTTGGTCCTCTGGGTTTTCCCAAATGGTTCCTAACTCTGTTCAACATTTGGTGAGCGTTGAGTTGAGAGGGAAGCAGTGTCTTGCCACTGACCTTCCTAGTCCCTAAAAACATACCCCCAAATTAGCTTGTTTGAGGCAAAGCTTGGCAAAGGGTGTGTCCCTAAGTCTGATTCTCTCATTATTCATCTAACTTACTCCATCAGGGCCTGGCTGCAGCTGTATTTTTTCTACGGTTGTCTTTGGGATGCTTTTGTACCTCACCTCTATCTCTCCTTCCGTCCCTGGCTCCTTTTCTTCTCCTAGGAGATTGGGAGTCTGAACTTGGAAGCCAATGTGACAGCAGATGGAGCCTTGGCCATGGAAAAGGGACTGGCCTCTCTTAAGAGTGGGATGAGGGAAGTGGAAGGAGAGCTGGAAAGGAAGGAGCTGGAGTTTGACACGAATATGGATGCAGTACAGATGGTGAGTTCCTGTTGCTTTCAACAGGAGATCCCTTTCAACTTGCCAACATGGAAAATACCTTTTCAAGGCTGGTTTGTGCTTATTTGTCCGCAGGTGATTACAGAAGCCCAGAGGGTTGACACCAGAGCCAAGAACACTGGGGTTACAATCCAAGACACACTCAACACATTGGATGGCCTCCTGTATCTGATGGGTATGTGAAGTACCCACATTCTCCAGGGCTTTGCTCCAGAACACTCACTATACCTAGCCCCAGTGAAGGGGAATCTCAGCTTTCCTTAAGAATATCAGTAAATGTGCTTTGTTTCCAGGCCCAGATACTTTGGGCAGGTTCCCTTACATTTACTGGACCCTGTTTTACCATTGCTAAGATGGGTCACTGAACACCTATTGCACTTGTGGGTAAAGGTCTGTGGGCCAAAGAACTGGATGTATACAAGCAACTTCACAGAACACGAGACAGCTTGGGAATCCTGCTTAGGAGTCTGGCCTGGACCCTGAGAAGCCAGTGGACAGTTTTAAGCAGAGGAATAACATCACCACTGTATAAGATCCCTAGGGCAGCCAAGTGGAGAAAAGCTTGAAGAGGGGTTAGAGAGAAGGCAGGTTGAGACCACTTAAGATATTGTTGAAATAATTGAGGAGAGAAATGACAGGAGCCTGCTCTAAGGCAGTAGAATGGTGGCTGGGAAGATGTGAAGGAAGATTCTGCCAGTCTGTGAAGTCAAGAATCACTTGCCGGCCGGGTGTGGTGGCTCACACCTGTAATCCTAGCACTTTGGGAGACTGAAGCGGGTGGATCACCCGAGGTGAGGAGTTCAAGACCATCCTGGCCAACATGGTGAAACCCTGTCTCTACTAAAAGTACAAAAATTAGCCAGATGTGGTCATGGGTGCCTGTAATCCCAGCTACTCGGGAGGCTGAGGCAGGAGAATCACTTGAACCCGGGAGGCAGAGGTTGCAGTGAGCCAAGATTGTACCACTGCACTCCAGCCTAGGGGACAGAACAAGACTGTCTCAAAAAAAAAAGGGGGAAAAAAAAAAAAAAAGACTCGCTTGCCAATTTTACATTTGTTCCTTCCCAAACCAAAGTTATACCTTGATGTAACCAGTGGGAGGAACTTGAGCTGCTCGGGTAAATAACCCAGAAGAAATGTGGTGAGAGTAGGCCTGTGAGATAATTTTAGGAAGATCTGATGGCATGGTGTGGAAGAAAATCAGATTTCCTTACAGAATCACTCCCAGAAGAAAACTTATTTTGGTTAAATTTCTGGATTTAGATAGAGCTGATATCAAACCCTTACTTGGACTGTTTTATCAAGCTTGGACTGCAGCAGATGTGGAACTAGGGATTCGTCACAGATTCCAGTAACATTTAGGAAAAGGTTTGGCTCTGCTATTCCAGTTCAGTAGAACACGTTTAAAACTGGATTTTCCTGTAGGGTATCATCATCACCCTTAGAGACCAATATCATCTGTGTTGTCAGAGTCTTGGGTCTGCTTTGTGATCCAATGAGCCTACAACAGTAAAATGCCCTCAAAGGATTGAGAAGGAAAAAAACAAACAAACCAAAAACCTCCCCAATTGAAACTTTAGCAGGGTTGTTTAGTGTTCTTAAAAAAAAAAAAGGCAATGAAACTAATGAGACCTGTAAAGAGAATACGAGAGAGTAGGGACAGCAGGGTAGATGAAAGCTATTAAACATTTACTGTGTGTCAGGTACCATGCCAGATGTTTTCATGGTGTAATATCATTTGTCTTGTAAAAGTCCTCTATGGTGGGTTTTATCATTTTTATTATTTTATTTCATGAAGGACTGAACTGAGGCTTAGAGGTTAATAATGCCCCACAGGTCACATAGTAAATTGTAGAGGCAGGATCCAAACTGAGATATTTTTGCCTCCAATGCTTGTGTTCTTTTCTAGTAACTCGTGCCGCCTTCCCATAGACAAGGTTATCTTGTTCCCAAGCTTACTTAACTTCCTCTGCATGTCAGAAAATCCTAAATTCCTAAATTCTCCCTGGCCCCAAGTGAAAGATCCATTTGGATCAACATTTTTGTTACAGTGTTGTTTCTACTCTGTGTGCTCTCTTAAGTCCTGGAGCAATAAGAGATTAATTGTTCTAGGTATAATAAACTCACGCAGTCAAATACTATCACTTCAGCTCAGATACGTGAGGCAACTTGACCTTGAGTTCGAATTGACAAAGGGCCACTCAAACCTATTTGAACTAAATGGGTCTGGCCAGGTGCCCTTCATACTGACGTTAGTTTTAAATGGTCTATGGGTAACACGTACCTGAACGAATGTGATTTTATTTTAAATTGGAAATAAAATAACATCTAGTCAGATGACTGCTGTTTCAGGCCAGAATGATGTCTGACATCAATTTCTAGCAGCTGGAATCCATTCCCCAAATGGCAAAGCATACCTTGGCCTCTTTAACCCTGAAGCTCAGCCAGTTTCTAAAGGTCTTCTAATAGAAAACAGCAAGATATTTCTTAAGAGTGGTTTGGAAAGCATAATTTGGAGTTGATTCTAATCCTAGCAGTGACCTATGTTAGGCAAAGGGCTTGGATAGTGCTCAGTCCCCTATGACCTTCAGTCCTCTTTTTTTTTTTTTTCTCAGAGCATTAACTACTGACCCTAACACGAAAGGAAAACTCCAGACATCATGTTGCTGAACTAGATAGCTCAGAGTCTCGAATAGGGTTGTTCATAGTCCAGTAGCTAGGCTAGCCTTCTCAGAACTCTTTCTAGATGATTTCTAATTTAAAATAAGCTTTAAAATTCATGGTATACTATTTGCTATAGGCAAGTGGAAACGGGAATTAGTTATGGGTATAGAAAGGCACTCATGTTCAAGGAAATCTAACTACAGGTTTTCTATGTTAACTCATGTCTCATTCCTTGAAATAGACCAGCCTGTCAGTGTAGATGAAGAGGGGCTGATCTTATTGGAGCAGAAGCTTTCCCGAGCCAAGAACCAGATCAACAGCCAACTGCGGCCCATGATGTCAGAGCTGGAAGAGAGGGCACGTCGGCAGAGGGGCCACCTCCATTTGCTGGAGACAAGCATAGATGGGATTCTGGCTGATGTGAAGAACTTAGAGAACATTAGGGACAACCTGCCCCCAGGCTGCTACAATACCCCGGTTCTTGAGCAACAGTGACGCTGCCATAAAGATTTCTCAACTGAGGTTCTTGGGATACAGATCTCAGGGCTCGGGACCATGTCATGTGGGTGGGTGGGATGGGAACATTTGAACATGTTTAATGAGTATGCTCGTCAACTGACCTGACCCCATTCCTGATCCCGTGGCCAGGTTGTTGTCTTATTGCACCATACTCTTTGCTTCCTGATGCTGGGCAATGAGGCAGATAGCACTGGGTGTGAGATTGACCAAGGATCTGGACCCCAAAGAATAGACTGGATGGAAGGACAAACTGCACAGGCAGATGTTTGCCTCAGAATAGTCATAAATGGAGTCCTGGAATTTAGACAAGTGCTGTTGGGTTACAGTCAACTTATTCTTTGAGTAATGTGACTAAAGGAAAAAACTTTGACTTTGCCCAGGCATAAAATTATTCCTAATGTCAGAACAGAGTGCAACCCAGTCACACTGTGACCAGTAAAATACTAATGCCTCATATTGTCCACTGCAAGCTTCTTGCTGATCAGAGTTCCTCCTACTTACCACCCAGCATGTGAACATGTTCTTCACTTTCAAGCTGGAGGAAGTGAGCAGTGTTGGAGTGAGCACCTGTAAGGCAGGCCCATTTGGAGCAATCGTGCTTGCTGGTGCCTGCCACCTTTAACTTTTGGACCCGGGCGTGACATCCTTTCTTTTAATAATGCCATGGCAACTTAGAGATTATTAAAGTGTTTCCTACCAGCAAAGCAAATGTTAGAAAGGCATTTATGTTTTCAGTTTAAGAGTGATAGAAAAGTGTGGCTTGGGCATTGAAAGAGGTAAAATTCTCTAGATGTCTTAGTCATAATTCAATCCTACTTTTCAAACACCAAAAAGGATAAGCATCAATGTATTTTATCTTATTTTCTCAATCTCCTCTCTCTTTCCTCCACCCATAACAAGAGAATGTTCCTAATCACACTTCGACTGGGTCACATCTATCCCTCCATTCATCCTTCCATCCATCCTTCCATCCATTACCTCCATCCATCCTTCCAACTTATATTTATTGAGTACCTACTGTGTGCCAGGGGCTGGTGGTACATTGACATAGTCTCTGCCCTCATAGAGTTGATTGTCTAGTGAGGAAGACAAGCATTTTTAAAAAATAAATTGAAACTTACAAACCTTGTTTGTCACAAGTGGTGTTTATTGCAATAACTACTTGGTTTGCAACCTCTTTGCTCAACAGAACATATGTTGCAAGACCCTCCCATGGGGGCACTTGAGTTTTGGCAAAGCTGAGAGAGCTCTGGGTTGTGCACATTTCTTTGCATTCCAACTGTCACTCTGCGCCTTTCTACAACTGATTGCAACAGACTCTTGAGTCATGATAACACCAGTGGGAATTGCTGGAGAAACCAGAGGCACTTCCATCTCGGCTGGGAAGACTATGGTGCTGCCTTGCTTCTGTATTTCCTTGGATTTTCCTGAAAGTGTTTTTCAATAAAGAACAATTCCTAGATGCCTGGGGTCAGTTTCTGATTTACTAAACTCTAAGCCTATCACGGTACCAAAGCAATGGAAATGAAAATGCCACAGAAATGGCAATAGGTCCTAGAGTTAGCATCTTCAGTTCCCACTTCTAAGCATCTTACTTTGCTCTTTCCAACCATAAGGGATTGATGATGCTGTCAATGAGATTTTTATGAGGTTTAACTGATGCTGTCTCCTAAGCATAAAGCTTTATTTCTAGAACAACTCAAGCTGGGTGGAGGGGGGTGGTATAGTTAATATTCTTATCTTTTTCATCAGCTATAAAATGCAGGTTGTGGTGCATATGTCATGCTTTTTAAGAAGTTAAAGTGTACTAAATTAAGATCATGAATTGGCCATCTACATAAGCGACTGAGGAAAGAATCCTGCTTGTGTCCATTGACCCCCAAATTCTGATAGGTCTGGTCACTTTGCTTTACCTTCTGTGAAAATGAATTTGTAATCCTGTCTTGGCATACCCAATTACACATTCTACAGATCTCTTGCTATAATAAACAACCAGTGCCCAGACTCCACAGTCATTTCAGAGGCCCTGCCATTTACAACATGTGACTTCTGAGGTTGCCTGGGGGATGGAGGGTTATGGCCATTCCAGCAGGTTGTCACCAGCTGATGGAAAGGGAAAAGAACATGGAGTAAGGAGACACAGGAAGGCCAAGCTTAGGAGGGCCTCACATGCCATGGTCCAAAACCCATGAAAACAATCACATCTACCCTGCAAAGGGGTCTGGAAGATGTAGTCCTTTGTTGGAAGCCACTTCTCAGTGACAATTCTACATTATGAAAGGAGAAAATGCATTGTTGGTGATTGGCTGTCTCTTCCAAGTGTAAGATTAGACAGTATGTGTTGTAGGAAACTTGGTGAGGGATCCCATTAGTTAATAACCATGATATGTGTAATCATATAAGGATTCCTCAATGGAATAGATTGTTTTAAAAGTCGTAAGAGGCTGGGCGCGGTGGCTCACGCCTGTAATTCCAGCACTTTTGGAGGCCGAGGTGGGCAGATCACGACATCAAGAGATTGAGACCATCCTGGCTAACACAGTGAAATCCCGTCTCTACCAAAAATACAAAAAATTAGCCGGACGTGGTGGCGGGCACTTGTAGTCCTAGCTACTTGGGAGGCTGAGTCAGGAGAATGGCGTGAACCTGGGAGGCAGAGCTTGCAGTGAGCCGAGATCGTGCCATTGCACTCAAGCCTGGGTGACAGAGCGAGACTCCGTCTCAAAAAAAAAAAAAAAAAAAAAATTTGTAAAGCTGTCTGACTGTCTTCCCTGACAAATGGGAAATGATACCTGAGTAGAGATGGGGAATAGAAAAATGACTTATGGGACTTCCCTTGGTGTACAAATAATTCTCTCATTTCTAAGGACCTGAAAAGTTATCCGTAAGGAGAGAAGGGGATGTGGCTTCCCCAGCACCTAGACTCATGTTGTCAGTCCTTAACCTGACCCTGCCAAGATAAGGAAGCTTTCCTTCTGATTTTTCATCATTATTAGTAGTTCATAGTGAAAGCTTTCTTGAACTTCTCCTCTGAGAGTTTCTGGTTAATTATGCTGTTGGTAAGCTATTACACACGTCATCTACTTTAACTCTTAGGGACCTCTCTTTGGAGAGAGGGGTGGACGTGAAACTGCCCATAGACTATAACTTCTTAGCAGATGTATTTCTGGTCTTCTCCGAGGATGTGGTTTCTTTTCAGTACTCTCCAGTACTTCTCTCAGCCTCTTGGGAAGCTGGAGAAAAGGACAAGAAAATGCTTAGTAATATTCAGTGTTTTGAACAAGTCTCAAGGACCAGGAATATGTTTATTGTGTCTTCCTTTAATGTTTTGCATGGCAATGGGAAGGTTATGGATTCTTGCTGTGGTTCAATTTTCCACCTGGAGAACATAGGTTAGAATTTTTCTCTCCTTTCTTCATACTATTGGCTACATGGAACTTTCTAGGAAATCCGAAGATCTAAAGCTTACATATAGGTCATAAGGGAAGAAATGTGTATGTGCACATATGTTAATTCATATTTAGTATATATATTTTATAAGTTAGCAAATTAAACCAGTGTTTATATTTCACTTTAAATGAGCTCTTGGCTGAACGCGGTGGCTCACGCCCGTAATCCCAGCACTTTGGGAGACCGAGGCAGGTGGATCACCTGAGGTCAGGAGTTTGAGACCAGCCTGGCCAACACGGCAAAATTCTGTCTCCACTAAAAATACAAAAATTAGCTTGGTGTGGTGGCAGGCACCTGTAATCCCAGTCACTCTAGAGACTGAGGCAGGAGACTCACTTGAACCCAGGAGGCTGATGTTGCAGTGAACTCAGATTGCGCCATTGCACTCCAGCATGGGCGACAAAAGCGAAACTGTGTTTCAAAACAAAACAAAACAAAACAAAACAAAACAAAAACAAAACCCAAAGCAAATAAATGAGCTTTCATCATTATGTACTCTCAGGACAAGGAAAAAAAAGGCAGTGTTTAGCTTTGTGAACAAAATAGCAAATGTAAACACAAGTGATCAATTTACAAACATATCAAGCATCATTACGATGTGCCACGAAACCCACACAGATGCATACAAAGCTGCCACATCTCAATTTTAAGCCAAAAATAAAAGATAAAAGAAAAAAATACTAAGAACCCCAAAAACCAAATGATTCGTTTAAAAAATTAATCTGACAAACAAATGGCTAACCCTTCAATGAACTAGCCTAACAGGGAATTACTGTTTCACCTTCTGAATCATATCTGATAATCAGCTAATGGCAATCACCATTCACACCTAACCCAATACAGGACTGAAGGTGAAATAAGAACTGATAATCACAGCAGGATTGAACAGTTAACAAATTATTCATTTTTGCTTGTTTACATTGCCAAAGCAAATTACGAGTTTAACAAGTTCTGTTTTAGTTAAGATCTTTCAGGCTAAAAAGTTGTTCAAATTTTTCGTTTTCACAAATATAATTTTATTTCATAAAGTACTAATTTCATTGAGGAGCCAAAGTTAACCAACACTGGACTATGCAGATTATCAAGATCTAAGATTTAATGTTTTAAAACTAAGAAAATGGAGACACAATTTACAAATTTGCTAATTATTCTTCCCTTTATCATCCTTGGATGTGGCTGTACATACTTTTATATTACACATGTGGCATCAGCTGAACCAGGCAGGAAACTGCTTGTTCTACGTACATTTTTACAACTGTTGTCTCCTGTCAAGTAAGATTATGAAGAAAAAGTGATTAATGCTGCAACTGACAGAGAAGGTTCTTGAGCAAGACACAAGACTCTTGTAGCATTGTCTTATTTATTAACATAATTGGAACATTTTGCATAAAACTCTTGCCCATGACTATTCTAGCAACAAAATCGTACTCAAAATATTTCACTGTGAAATGGTATTGCAACTTGAATATCATTTTTTATTAATGAATTGATTCCATAAAGCAAATCTTACTCTTAAAATGGCAGATTATGTGATCAAAAAGTGATTCAAAAAAAGCTTCCCCCTCCCCATGCCAACCCTCAAGACCATGTGGATCCAGCTGAATCCTCAGCCCTGGGACTAGACTAAGGTCGAGGGAAAGAGCCGTTACTCATTCCTAACCAGAACAGGCTAATAGGACACTCCAAACTCACACTACAAAGAGACCACATGAACAGTCGAGTGTGCTGGGCAGCTATAAGATGGTGCAGACTGGATGAATCTGGCAGAGCATATTCATCGCCATTACTACAATGCTATTCCTAAGGTGTCCTAATTGTATGAGCTACAAAATCGGTCCCTGTTTCCATTCTTCCCATCTCACCTGTTGGCCCTCCTGCAGTAGGTAGCCTTGGGAGAGATCCTGAGCTTTTCATATTCTTCCGTTTTATTTTTGCATTACTGTTTGGATGAGTAAAATGTAATAACATGCTTCTCTCTCTTAGTCCTCTAAAAGAGTGTGTGTGTATGTGTGTGTGTGTGTGTGTGTGTGTGTGTGTGTGTGTGTATCAGTTTGGGGAGAGTAGAATTGGGTTGTTAAGTAAAAGTTGTTTCTCCCTGTAATTCTCTGCCTTTTGCTGTAGTTCAATTATTGAGTCTCACTTTCTATTTAATTTGAACAGCAAGTTCTTTAATTCTTTCTGAGAAGCTGGAGCTTGAAACTAGAGAACATTGTTGAAAGGCTGGCCAAGCTAAGACAGGAAGAACGGTGTCTCTAGAAGCTCTAGCTTTGGGTTTCAGGCACTTCAGTAAGAGACTTTTCCCCCTTGTTCCTATGTACATTCAAGGAAAATGAAAGCAAGAAGGCTCTAGAGGCTACCTGGGGTTGGGGATGTGTGACTGAGGTACCTACTAGCAGCACAGCTCTCCGGGAGGACCATTCCTTAAGGACAGAGTTATTGACAAAAATTCCTTCTGCCTGTTCTTACATCAGCCACTTTCAGAAAAATGGGAGGGATATTTTTTTTGCTGGTGGGCAGGAAACAAAGCTCCAGACCCCTCTGGACATGATTGTTCCAGTCCATGCCTTTCTCACAACCTCTGAGCCATGCCAGTCTTGGATTGGCCTTGAGCAGGACCCCAGAGGCAAAGTCGGGGCCCAGAGGTTATCCTCTTGGCACCTGGGGCACCACTTCAGATTCTGAATCATCTTTCTGGTATTGGCTGTGGCTGGGTCACGGTCACAATGTCCTGTCCTGGATTCAGTTGTGCTGTGACCTTTCCCTAGCAAATGAAAGGGGGCGTGTGTGTGTGTGTGTGTGTGTGTGTGTGTGTGTGTGTGTGTGTTGGGGGGGGCGGGGCGGTGATGGGAATGGACGATTCTATCCAAAAGAAGATTCACTTTCTTTTTATATTAAATAGGAAACCTGTTTTTAGTACAGCACCTGTAATCCACAAAGATAAGATCTGCCCCACTTCATTCCTAGAAATCTACTTCTATGGCACCTGTTCTTTGTCTTCATTCATCTCACTTTCCCTCCCCACTCCCACATGCCTTCTGCCTGTATGCAGAGAGTGCAGAGCCAGCTTCATTCCTTCTCGTGGGCTGTAGACCAAATGGGGCTTGACCACAGCAGAGTAACAGAGAGGACCAAAGAAAAAGAAATCGAGTCTTCCTCAGGTCTGCTCATGTGGGTCCCATAAAGTCTACCCATAACTCCAAGTCCTTAAACAAGCCATGTTTCCCAGGAAATTCAGGCACCTGTTTTCCTTTGTTTCATTTCCTGGCTTATGACTGTCCTGCCTGGACAAAGGCTGTTCCAGATTTCGCTCTCCAGCAGTAGCATCATCCTGAGCACTCTCTGCGTCTCCCTTCACCTTCCCCAAAGCAATTCTTTCTTGGATTCATGGAGTCCGTTTCTGGGATTTCTTCCAAGTTGTTGAGATCTCTTTCTAAAGGAAACCTAACAGTGGCCTTCCTTACTATCACACCCTACCCTGGGACTGGTGTTACCATCCTCTGTGTGGGGAGCACCTGGGACAGACATGATTTAAAAGAAATATGCCAGGGTAAGGCTTGGGAAGTGTAGAAATCACATGGGTACCTGGTCAGCAACATGAGGAAATGGAGGGTGTGGTGTGACGGCCTAGGGGTCAGGGAAACAATGTCTTCTTGTCAGGCTTTACACCTGCTGGCTGACCTGGACCAGCCATTTAATCCCATGGGCCTCTGCTCCCTCACCTTTTAAAGGAAAGTGTTGGATCAACTGAACTCTAAAGTGTTTTTCAGTTTATTACTTCATGATCCCTAGTCAAACACTGATACTCAAAAATAGGATTTTCCTTCCTTCCTCTGAAGATTATTTTAAAAAATCCAAGAGGAATAACAGACTCTCTGGATGCTGCTCTACCATGTTCTTCTGTTCCTTTTCCCACAACTGAAGGATGTTGCAGATGTGAAATGTGTGGTAAAGAACATTGTCTTTGCTTTCAGGTCCCACATGGCCCCTCCTGGCCATAATTGGTACTAGATTTTGATAGAAGTATCCTAATACTCAGAGACTATTTCTCAAAGACCAGAATCCCAAGAGCCAGAGACTGGATGAGAGACAAAAAGCACAAGAGAGCAGTTTCCTTATGGCTCTCCAAGCAGGACATGCATGAGACCCTAGTAACCAGAAGGAAAGCTGGCAAAACTGTCTGCACGAGCAGAGAGGAAAGTAGAAAATTAGAGAAAAAAGGAGTGAAACAACTTAGTGGCTCCTGAGCCCTCCCAGATCTCCCTTCTGGGAACCCCCTCCCCTGTTAGGGAGATTTTCTCAGACAGTTCCTGCAGCTTCCGGGCTCTGCAGGGGCTAGAACCAACCACAGAAACAAGGCCAAGGCACTGCCTCTCAAGAAGGAACTGACCTCAGGCACTGTCTGAGTTACCTCAGCTAGAGAGGGTGAAAATAATCAGTTATCATCAGGGCAACAAATTGCTTTCTCCTAGTTCATCCTGGACTTACAATATGAAAGAGACATTTCCCGGCCCAACAGACAACACATAATTCCAATTAGCAAAGACCTCCAGGACTGAGTGGACTCCTAGTGTTGTTTTGTATAGTTTTGCTTTTTTAAAGACACGACTGCCTGATCTGGATCTAGTCCTGCTTATGTGAGTCTTCTCAGATGCAGGAATGTGTCTAAGCATGGCCTCCAAAGGTCCCTTGGAAATCCCTGGCTGGTAGGGAACCTGCACTGTGCCATCAGCTACAGCCCACATAAGTAAATGAACAGATGCCACCAGGAAATGAGGATGGACTGGCTCTGTGTGATCATAAGCTCAGAGCAACAGGGAAATGATCATTTGAAACTAAGAAAACAGATTCAAATTATTCTGAGAAAACCGACTATCCCCAGACTTGCATCCCAGGTTTCAGAAGCTGAAAATCTCACTCCTGATCAAAGGTTGCTGCTGCTGCTGCTACTGCTATATGTGTGTGTGTATGTGCATACGCAAGTGCGCACGCGTGTGTGTGTGTGTGTGTGCGTGGTGCTGGAGAAGTGGAGGTTGCTTGGCCTTCTCTACTGGGTGTGGCCCTGATGCACTCACTGAGTGCTGAGGCTGGCTACAGTGTCCTATCAGAGGGGAAGTAATACCACAGGAGCACATCAAGACTACAAACATAAAGAACCATGGACACTGATTTCATCCAAGTTCTACAGGGAGTGAACAAAGAAAAATAAATAAACAAAAGAAAGAAAAGAAAAACAGCCCTTTGTAGTAAAGGGCATGCTGGGAAGGCGAGAGCCAGAGCTGCCTCCCCAGAACATGCTGGGAGGAGAGGCACCAGAGCCACCTCTCTAGAGCATGCTGGGAGGAGGGGCACCAGAGCCGCCTCCCCAGAGCATGCTGGGAGGATGGGCACCAGAGCCGCCTCTCTAGAGCGTGCTGGGAGACGGACACCAGTACATCTCCAAGGACTGCACTTCCCCCGACTCCCACCCCATTCCCTCACCCACCCCCAACCCGGAGACTAGAGGAAAGTCTGTCCAAAGATGACTGTAGAATAGGGAATGCCATGGTTCTCTGCAGGTCCCCCACACTATGGGGGGTTAAGTCAGCAAATAGGGAAAACAGTCAAGACGAGGAGATTGAAAAACAGAGAGGCAGGAGAGAAACAGGGGGCTGACAAAGATGGAGGGGCCATTGTGTTGCTGGAGGACGAGGGGAGAGTGGAGCTGAGCGCTGTGTAGCTGCTAGCCGGAGGCATTGATGTACAGCTGGCTTTTAAGGATGTAGTCGATGACCGGCTGGGACAGGTAATCCACAACATGGCCGTCCCCATGCTGCAGGGCCAGCCTGCACAAGAAGAGATGACAATCAGATGGACGTCCACACCCAAAGCAAGCCAGGAGGACTGACATGCCCCATGTCTCCCCAACACCCCATTTCTAGCCTTTTCTCAGGTTGAGTAAATGGTTCTGTATTAGGAAAAGCCCTCTTGCCTCCACAACTCCTTCCCTACCTTGGTGACATCATTCATTGTGGTTCTGCCACTTCCTAGGCAAGAGGCCTTGGGAAAGTTATTTAAACCCTTGTGTTCTTCAGCTTTTTTCCTCTAAAATGAGGGTAATATCTGGGCCCCTCTCATTTAGTTATTCAAAGGATTAAATGAGTCATTATGCAAAGCACTTAGAAGAGCACCAGACACACAGCGGGCATCTAATGTATTCACTATTCCTTTTTCTCAAATAAACTGTATTGTGTATATTTAAGTCATACAATCTGATGTTGTAAGATACACATAGCTATAATCTACTAATTTAGCAAAAATCCTAAATATAATACACTATATTAGCTGTCATCCTCATGTCACACATTAGATCTTTCAACTTGTTTGTCTTACATATTTGCTACCTTGTATCCTTTGATCAATATCTCCCCACTTTCTGCCCTCCACACTTGACCCTGATAATCATGTTTTATTCTCTATCTGTATGTTTAAGATTCCACATATATTCCTACATATTTGCTACTTTGTATCCTTTGACCTATATCTCTCCACTTTCTGCCCTCCACACTTGACCTTGGTAATCATTGTTTTATTCTCTACCTCTATATTTAAGATTCCACATATAAGTGAAATCATGCAATATTTTTCTTTCTGTGTCTGGCTGATATCACTTGGCAGAATGTCTTCCAGGTCTAGCCAAGTTGTGGCAAGTGGTAGGATCTCCTTTTTTAAGTCGAATAATATTCCACTTCCGTGTGTGTGTGTGTGTGTGAACACATTTTCTTGATCTATTCATCCATTGATGGACATCTAGGTTGTTTCCATATCTTGGCTACTGTGAATAATGCCACAATAAACTTGGAAATGCAGGTATCTTTACAAGGTGGTGATTTCATTTCCTTTGGGTGTATACCCAGAAGAAGGATTGCTGGGTCATATGGCAGTTCCATTTTTAATCTCTTTAGGAACCTCTATACTGTTTTCTATAATAGTTGTACCAATCTACATTCCCACCAACAGTTTACAAGGGTTCCCTTTCTCCACACCCTCATCAACATTTGTTATCTCTTGTCTTTTTGATAATAGCTATTCTAATAGGTGTGATGTAGAATCTCATAGTGCCTTTAATTTGTATTTCCCTGGTGATTAGTGATGTTGAGCATCTTTTTATGCACCTGTTAGCAATTTTTATGTCATCTCTGGAGAGATGTCTACTCAAATCCTCTGGTGGTTTTTTGTTTGTTTGTTTGTTTGTTTGTTTGTTTGTTTTGAGAGAGACAGGGTCTTACTCTGTTGCCCAGGCTGGAGTGCAGTAGTGCAGTTATGTCTCACTGGAGCCTCAAACTCCTGGGCTCAAGCAATTCTCCTGCCTCAGCCTCTCAAGCAGTTAGGACTTCAGGCACATGCTACCATGCCTGGCTAATTTTTTTTTTTTTTTTTTTTTTTTGGTGGGAACGGGTAAGGATAGAGACAGGGTCTCACTATGTCTGGAACTCCTGGCCTCAAGCAATCTTTCTACCTCAGCCACCTAGTATGCTGGGATTATAGGTATGAGCCATCACACCCTGACCCTTTGCCCAGTTTTTAGTTGAGTAATATGTTTTCTTGCTATTTTGGGTTGTGTAAGTTCTTTATAAATCTTGGATATTAATCCCTATCTGATATATGATTTGAAAATATTTGATTGTTTCCTTGCTGTACAGAAGCTTTTTAGTTTGAAGTCTTATTCATTTATTTACTTGCTTTTGTAGCCTGTGTTTTCAGTGTGGCATCCAAGACATAATTGCCAAGACCAATGTCAAGGAGATTTTCCCCTATGTTTTCTTCTGTTTTTTTGTTTTTTTGTTTTTTTTTTCCCTCAGGTCTTACATTTAGGTCCTTTATCCATTTTGAGCTGATTTTTGTGGCTGGTGTAAGATAAGGTCCAATTTCATTACTCTGCATATAGAAATCCAGTTTTCTTGGCACCATCTATTGAAGAGACTATCCTCTCTTTATTGTGCCTTTTTGGTACCTTTGTCAAAAATCAGTTGACCATGTATGTTTGCATTTATTTCTGGGCTCACTATTCTGTTCCACTGCTCTATGTGTCTGCTTTTATGCCAGTACCATACTATTTTGATTACTGTAACTTTGTAATATCATTTTAAATGAAGAAGTGTGATACCTCCAACTTTTTTTGTTCTTATAATTGCTTTGGTTATTCAGGGTCTTTTGCAGTTCTGAGCAAATTTTAGGGTTGATTTTTCTATTTCTGTGAAGTATGAATGCCCCTATTGGGATTTTGATAGGGATTTCATTAAATCTTTATATTGCTTTAGGTAGCATGGACATTTTAACAATATTAACTTTTCTGATCCATGAGCATGAAATGCTTTTCATTTATTTCATTTATTTGTGTCATCTTCAATTTCTTTTGTCCATGTTTTATACTCCTCTATGTACAGATTTTTCACTTCCTTGGTTAAATTTATTCCTAAGGGTTTCTTTTTCTTTCTTTCTTTCTTTTTTTTTTTTTCCAGACAGAGTCTCACTCTGTCACCCAGCCTGGAGTGCAATGGTGTGATCTTGGTTCACTGCAACCTCAGCCTCCTGGGTTCAGGTGATTCTCCTGCCTCAGCCTCCTGAGTAGCTGAGATTACAGGCACACGCCACCACGCGTAGCTAATTTTTGTATTTTTATTAGAGTTGGGATTTCACCATGTTGGCCAGGCTGGTCTCTAACTCCTGACCTCAAGTGATCCACATGCCTCGGCCACCCAAACTGCTGGGATTACAGGTGTGAGCCACCGCACCTGGTTGTCTAACTGCTCTTGATAGTACTTTCAGTACTATGCTGAATGGAACTGGGGATAGTGGGCATTCTTGCTTTATACCAGGTCTTAGAGGAAAAGCTTTCATTTTCTCCCCATTGATTATAATGCTAGCTGTGGGTTTAAAAATAAATAAATAAATGGCCTTGCTGGGTGCGGTGGCTCATGCCTGTAATCCCAGCACTTTGGGAGGCTGAGGCAGGCAGATCACAAGGTGAGGAGATCGAGACCATCTGGCCAACATAGTGAAATCCTGTCTCTACTAAAAATACACAAAAAATTAGCCGGGCGTGGTGGTATGCGCCTGTAATTCCAGCTATTCAGGAGGCTGAGGCAGGAGAATCGTGTGAACCTGGGAGGCGGAGGTTGCAGTGATCTGAGACCGTGCCACTACACTCCAGCCTGGGTGAAAGAACGAGACTCCATCTCAAAAAATAAAAATAAAAATAAATAAATAAATAAAAATGGCCTTTATTATGTTGAAGAACTTTCCTTCTATATTTAAACTGTCAAGAAAGGATGTTGAACTTTGTCCAGTGCTTCATCTGCATCAACTGCTATGGTCATGTGGTTTTTATCTTTCAGTCTATTTATGTGATGTATCACATTGACTGATTTGCATATGTTAAACCAGCCTTGTGTGCCAGGGATAAATCCTACTTGATCATCATGCATAAACTTCATGTTGTGTTGTTGAATTCAATTTGCTAATATTTTATTGAGGACTTTTGCATCAATGTTCATCAGAAATATTGGCCTACAGTTTTCTTTTCTTGCGGTGTCTTTTTTTTTTTTTTATACAGAGTCTCACTCTGTTGCCCAGGCTGGAGTGCAGTGGCACATGATCTCAGATCACTGCAACCTCCGCCTTCTGGGTTCAAGCAATTCTCCTGCCTCAGCCTCCCAAGTAGCTGGGATTACAGTCACATGCCTGGATAATTTTTGTGTTTTTAGTAGAGATAGGGTTTCACCATATTGGCCAGGCTCGTCTTGAACTCCTGACCTCAAGTGATCCACCAGCCTTGGCCTCCCATAGTGCTAGGATTACAGGTGTGAGCCACTGTGCCTGGCCTCTTGTGGTATCTTCCCGTCTGGCGTAGGTATCAAGGCGATGCTGGCCTCATAGAATGTGCTAGGAGGTATTCCTTCCAGCTGTATTTCTTTGAAGAGTTTAAAACGTATAGGCCGGGTGCAGTGGTTCATGCCTGTAATCCCAGTACTTTGGGAGGCCGAGGTGGGTGGATCACAAGGTCAAGAGTTCAAGACCAGCCTGGCCAACATAGTGAAACCCTGTCTCTACCAAAAATACAAAAATTAGCTGGGCATGGTGGCAGGCACCTGTAGTCCCAGCTACTTGGGAAGCTGAGGCAGGAGAATCACTTGAACCCGGTATGCAGAAGTTGCAGTGAGCCAAGATCACGCTACTGCACTCCAACCTGGGTGACAAAGTAAGACTCTGTCTCAAAAAGAAAAGAAAAGAAAAAAAAAAACCAGAAGTATTGGTATTAATTATTCTTTGAAAATTTGGTAGAATTCAGCTCTGAAGTCATCTGGTCCTGGCTTTTCTTTGCTGGGAGGTTTTTAATTACTACTTCAATCTATTTGTTATTGGTTTGTTCAGGCTATTCCTGATTCAATCTTGCCAGATTATCTTTTTAAAGGAATTTATCCACGTCCTCTAGGTTACCAAATTTGTTTGCATATAATTGTTCATAATAATTCTTTATGATCCATCTTATTTCTGAAACATTTGTTATAATGTCTCCACCTTCATTTCTGGTTTTATACATTTGAGTCTTTTTCAGTCTAGATAAAGGTTTGTCAATTTTGTTTATTTTTTTCAAAAAACCAACTCTTCATTTTATTAATTTTTTCTATGGTTTTTCTATTCTCTATTTAGTTTTGCTCTAATCTTTATTATTTCCTTCCTTTGGCTTTAGTTTGTTTTTCTTTTTCTAGTTCCTTGAGGCATAATGCTAGGCAATTTATTTGGGGTTTTTCTTCTGTTTTAATGTGAGCATTTATTGTTAGAAGCTTTCCTGTTAGAACTATCCTTATTTTATCCTTTTGGGTTCCTCTGCATGCTGGCCTCAAGAGTAGAATCCTCTTCCAGGGATTCTTGGGATTCACTACATCTTTTCTTTCCTACAGGAGCCCATGGAGGAGAGGCACCAACAGGTATAAAGGACCCCAGTGACACATTTTGGCTTCTGCACAGTTTTTTTCCAGCCTTGGTCTGGCTGCTTCCTGTTCTCTCCTAACACAATAGTCTAGGTGTCAGACCCAAACGAATTATTTTTAAAAATTCAAATATTCCTCCACATACCTAGATTCTAAAAGGCGTCTGAGTCCTGCCTGTGAGATCTCACTGGAGACCAGCTCACTGCCTTTCAATGCATGCACAGCCCTTGAAACCACCTTGCAAACTTATGACTGAGACAGTGAAAGAGATCTAACTTAACTGACTCTATCTTGCTTCTAACCTCCAAGTTGTCCTTGTTCCCGGTGTAGGCTGAACTAACTTCGGGGGAAACTTAGTTCATAGTTTATAGTTTGGGAGAAACTTAGTTTATAGTTTAAAAAAAGATGATAACAGCCCTTTCCCAAAACAGACCTCCTTCTTGCCTGGGGACTACATTGCCTTTGTAGGACTAACATTAGCCACAAGATTAGAAATTACGGTTTAGGAGTCATGCAGCTGAAGGCTACAAGATCTGACCCTCCCTAAACTGCTCCTAAGATCAGTGCTTGCGATATTTTGTAGACCCTGCACTTGATGGACCAGCTGGCACCATCCAGATCAATAAACTGGCTCATTTGAACTTGCGCCCCGCTCCCACCCAGGAACTGACTCAGTGCAAGAAGACAGCTTCGACTCCCTATGATTTCATCTCCGACCAGTCAGTACTCCTGGCTCACTGGCTTCCCCGACCCACGAAGTTATCCTTAAAAACTCTGCTCCCCAAATGCTCAGGAAGACTGATTTAAGTAACAATAAAACTCTGGTCTGCCTCACAGCCGGCTCTGCGTGAATTACTCTTTCCCTACTGCAATTCCCCTGTCTTGATGAATCTGCTCTATCTAGGCAGCCAGCAAGGTGAACCCCTTGGGCAGTTACACCCTGACCTTGCAACTTAGGTCCCTAAGTGCCTCCTCACATAGTTAAGCTTTTTGAAAAAGTGTGTATACCTGTGACTCAGAAGCAGATTCCTAAGCCCACCCCCCATAAATTCTGATTCAGTGGGACTGGGCGGGACACAGGAATTTGTACTGTTGTATAACTCTGCATGGCGACTCTAATGTGCAGCCATGTTTGGAACCACATCCTACTCCTCTCCCCTTACTGCCCATTGCTTCTGCCCTCACTTCACAGTGGATGCTACCCTTGTGAGTGCCTCTGTAATTGCCTTCCAGGGAAGAAGGCAATTACTTTTTAAAGTCCTGGTCTCATTTGATTTCTCTGAAAGATGGGACGCAGATGGCAATGCTCTCCATCTTTGTATCCTCTCTCACCTTGGCTTCTGGGCCACCACTGCTGGTGGTTTCTAACTGCCTTTTAACTTTCTATCAAATGCTAAAATGTTTGCAATGTTCCCCATAGTCTTCTCTTCTTGACTCTTTCTGTGAGCTTGTCCATACCTAGAATTTTAATTGACACTTACAGGTTGGTGGCTTTCAGTTTTACACTTCTAAGCCTCTATATTCTGTATATTTCACCATTCCACTTAACAGTTCCACTTTGGGTTTATGGTAGAAACTGGTAACTGGCCCCTAACACCCATTCTTTCCTTCTTTGGGTTAGTAATAAAGCATACTGAGTTTTATCTGGGTGTGTGGCTGCCTAGCTACACAGTCTATTTCCCAGCTGTCCTCCACCTCTGAGTCAGTGTGATGCAAAGGGAAGTGGTATGCACAACTCTGGGTCACCTTAAAGACAAAGCTTCTTGCCATGGGCTTCACCTTGCCTTTTCCCACTGGCTGAGAAGAGCCACCGTTGCAACAGCTGTGCACCCAGAGATGAAAGTTTTATATGGATGAGGCCGTAGATTCCATCTTTGACTTCAGTAAGAGGGAACTAAACATCTAACATTTAAAACTCTGAATACTGGATTTTCTTTTTTTTTGGTTTTGGCAGCTTAGCCTGTACCCTTGTCAAATATTATTCCATAAGTACCTCCAACTAAAGCGTCCACAACTGAAAACACCCTCTTCTCCCCTTAAAGCAGCTAAGACTAGCTAATGGACTGTCCCCCCTTTTAAAAGTAAATGGCTGGGGCCGGGCACAGTGGCTCACGCCTGTATTCCCAGCACTTTGGGAGGCCGAGGTGGGTGGATCACTTGAGGTCAGGAGTTCAAGACCAGCCTGGCCAACATGGTGAAATCCCCATCTCTACTAAAAATACAAAAATTAGCCAGGCGTAGTAGCATGTGCCTGTAATCCCAGCTCCTCGGGAGGCAGAGGTAGGAGAATTGCTTGAACCCGGGAGGCAGGGGTTGCAGTGAGTGAAGACTGTACCACTGAACTCCAGCCTGGGCAACAAGAGTGAGACTCTGTCTCAAAAAAATAAACAAAAAACAAAAAACAAAAACAAAAAAAGGTAAAATGGCTGGGAACAAATGAGGTCCAAACAGAAAGCTAAACACCAGGGCAGCAGATGTCTGCCTGAATCTTAGGGTCATCTCTGATGGAGGAAAGTTATGCGGAGACTTATAAGACAGTTTGACTAAAGTCTCTCCAGCCATTTGTCAAACATACCTGCTCTTGGTTGAGCTGACAACAGACATGGGATGGTTGATGTCATCCTTCACCACCATGATGTTGTTCTGAGGACAGAGCAGAGAGAGTTAGTTGCCAGTCCCTCCCACTAAACTCCTTTTGCTCTCTCACTCCTCCAGCTGCCAGGACTCTCACACAAGGGCCATATCACAGATGCACTAGCAGGATGGAGGACTCACTTTGTATTTGCGGAGTATTGAGGAGTGATTCATGATTCGGTCTGTGTCGGCTGCATCCCGGGGCACCACCACAATCCCAAAGTCGCCAACAATCACCTCCATCTGAAGAAACAGAGAGAGGGCCCTTTGGTGAAACCCTGATCCCAAACTCCTACCAAGCAACTACTTAGCAGCGCCCGCTTCCATTCATCCACATGCAGCCCCAAGCTTTAGTCCCAAACTGGCCTTCTTCTCAGCCCCATCAGCCAGCTCCTTCAAGGAACAACCCTTAACGGTGTTAATAGACTAAGTGAAAGCATTGACTGGTACACAGAAGTCGCTTAATAAATACCCTAGACTTAAGGAATAAATGAACTCTTACATGTCTGGCAAGATCTCTCCAGTTCCTGAGGCTCCCATTGAGTTCACAATGCTGCAGAATCACATGAATGACATCGCGTCCTTACCTGGTAAACACCCTCTGGAGTGAAACAGATCCCTCTGTTCAGCAAGCACATTTGAGCCCTCAGATGGACGTCATGAGAGGGACCAAATGCTCTTCCAGCTCACCCTCATAAAAACTGCTGTGGGACTCAAGGGGTAGCCAAGAGCTAGAACTAGAAGTTCTTGGAATGCATCACTGGGCACCCAGGCTGTGGTAGGGAGATGATGATGATGATTAGGGTCACTTCAGAGATCAGTTTTTGATAGACGCGCGGTGCCATGTGAGAAATGAAACTTTTTTTTTTTTTTTTTAAGGCATGTTCTCAGTCTGTCTCCCAAGCTGGAGTGCAGTGGCACGATCATGGCTCACTGCAGCCTCAACCTCCTGGGCTCAAGCAATCTTCCCACCTCAGCCCCCAAATAGCTGAGACCACACGCACATACTACCATGGCTGGCTAATTTTTTAAAATTATTTTTTTGAAGAGAAGGGGTCTTGCTATGATGCCCAGGCCAGTCTTCAGCTCCTGGACTCAAGTGATTCTCCCACCTCAGCCTCCCAAAGTGTTAAGATTACAGACGTGAGCCATTGCACCTAGCCAAACCTCGTTTTCATTGAAAAGAAATAACATTTTTATTTTCTGACTGTAGATGCAATGCAAGCTTAGAGAATCTAGGAAAAAAAAAAGAAATCAATCACAATCACACAATCCAGGTAGTGACTGTGAATGGTTGAGTGTATATCTGTAGTTTTTTTTCTCTCTGCAAATAGGTGTATATATCCACAATTGGATTAAACTATAAAATTAGTCGCTTTACCTATCTTTTTTCACTAGCATTATATTTTGAGAATTTTCTTACATTGTTAAAAATTATTTCAAAACACAACTTTTAATAATCTGTACATTTTACACTATGTGTACAGTTACTTCTGATTTTTTGCAATTATACATAACACTTTAGTGAAGATCTTTGTACATAAATCTTTTATCACACCTCTGATTATTTCCTTAGGATAAGAAATGACATAATTGGATAAAAGGAGATAAGCTGGACATAATTCAGGCTCTTGAGACATATCACCAAGTTGCTTCCGGGAAATTTGTGCCAACTTTTATTTTGAAAGAGCCTGAAAGTTATGGCATTTAATACTCTTGGATCTACCCTGGGCATATTACTGTTTAGATCTTGCCAATTACAGATCCCAGACAGGGGAAGGGAGGAGGAGATAGGTGGCTTCTAAGCAGCACAGTTCATTGAGCAAGACCTGATTTGAGGGCAAGGGTTTTTTCCCATAATTATCTAAACAAGTGGCACAAAAACAGATATACTGGGGCACGGTGGCCCCTTCTCCCCAGAGGATTTCTACACCAGCAGAATTCCATTTCTAAGCCTGATTTACTGGTTGTGTGTGTGTGTGTGTGTCCACATTCTGATTATTTCTGTCCACTTTTACTCTGCTTCTCCTACTGCTTACAACTGGACCTACACTTGCAGCTGGAGCTCTGATGTCGCTGAAATAAAAAGTTAGCTAAAGGTGTCTTAGGAGGAAAGTCGTAGAGAGAAGTTAAAAAGCTAGGTGTAGAATATCAGAGCTCCCATTGGATCATGTAATCTGGAAGATACAGAGCATTGCACAACACACTGCATCTATTGGTGTTGTTCGGATCAGGTAAACTGACACCAAACCTCTTGTCTTATAAACCAGAAATGGTAGGGAGAGGCAGGGCAGGGAGTTGGAGTTAGAGTCAGCTCCTTCTGCCATGGCATTTAGGATATTGCACTGGGACTCACTACTTAGACACTGGTTCTCAAACTTGGCTGCACATTAGAATCACCTGAGGAGCTTTAAACATTTCCAAAGCCTAGCTCACACCTAAGATCAATTAAACCAGAATCTCTGGTGCTGGAACTCAGGCAGCAGAAGTTCTTTAAATTCCCCAGGTGATATCAATATACAACAAAGCTGGTGAACCAGTGGTCTAAGTACTTAATTAAAGTTCTGGGGAAATTGGCAGAGAAAGAGACAGAAAAGAGAAGAGAGGAGAAGAGCAGAAGAGAGTGAGGAAGAGAAAGGAGGGAAGAGGAGAGGAGGACAGGAGAGAAGAGAGAATCTATCCAAGCTGGTATCCATGGGGATTCCTAAGCTGCGTGGTTATGTAGATGTTTCAAGATAATCTAGTATAGATTGCATAATGTAGGATCTGCCTTCAAATTGATTCTGTAAACTTGATGAATGTTTCATATATGATGTTTGTAATAATGGGTCTATATAAAGTGAGCATTCTAGTTTAAACCAGGAAAATAATGGCTCAGAATAGCAGTCCTCATGGGGGAATCGCCCTGTGGGTGACAACAGTGCAGCTGCTGCTCTGCACTCAGTACCTAATGAACTGAGCGCCCAGTGAATAACTGTGCCAGGCTGTTCAGTGGGTGGCAAGCAGATGGAGGCCTTACTGCTTAGGATGTTTTCCTTTTCCAAAAACAGTGACAGACTTGTCCCTGGGAATCATAGATGGGTCGAGGAAGAGAGGATCTGTGAGACAAGATCTACAGCTTTACGGCATCACGGCCGGGGTTTAGGCCAGAGACTGCAGATACTCTCTGCTGCTTTGGCCAGACACTGTTGTTTTTGTAGCACCTGTTTGGAGAATTATGGGAGAAAATCTGGGTGTCTTGCCCCAAAAGCAGGCCTTGCTCAATGAGCTGCACTGCTTAGAAACATTGTTCATGGTGGAGGGTATTTGTGTGTGTGCATGTGTGTGTGCGCGTGTGTGCATGTTCGGGAAGGGAAGGTACTAGGTGCTAGAGTTGGTGAGATGTGCCCTCAGTCCAACGAGTGCCCATCTCCCTCTAGGAGCTTAGCTGTCCTTCCCACCTCAAGCACCCATTGCCTGCCTTCACCAGGCCTCAGGACACTACCCTCTCCTGGTTGTCCTTCTACCTCTCTGGCTGCTGGCTACTCCTTTTTGGACCCCCATCCTAATTCCTCCTGTTCTATCTGACCTTGAGCCACTGACCTCCTCCAAGCCTCAGTCCCTGTATGTTTTTTCTTTTCTATTCACACTCACACACTTCATGATTTCATTCAATTTTGAAGCTTTAAAAGCACACTAAAGGCTTCCAAATTAATGTTTCCAGCAATAACTTCTCTCCTGAACTGGAGGCTCATATGTCAGCTGCCTTCTCAATATGCCCACTTGGATAGGCCATCTCAAACTCACTATGTCCATGAGCCCCTGGCCCTGCTAACATAAACAAACAGTTAAACCAACCACTCCCCTCAAAGAAATGGTTTTCCTGTCATCTTTTCCATAAAGAGAAATTCTCTTCCTTTTTTTTTTTTTTTTTTTTTTTGAGACAGAGTCTCGCTGTTGCCCAGGCTGGAGTACAGTGGTGTGATCTTGGCTCACTGCAACCTCCGCCTCCCGGGTTCAAGCAATTCTCCTGCCTCAGCCTCCTGAGTAGCTGGGATTACAGGCACGCGCCACCATGCCTGGCTAATTTTTGTATTTTTAGTAGATACAGGGTTTCACCATGTTGGTTAGGCTGGTCTCGAACTCCCGAGCTCGTGATCCGCCTGCCTTGGCCTCCCAAAATGCTGGGATTACAGGTGTGAGCCACCATGCCCAGCAGAAATTCTCTTCTTATAATTGCTCAGACAAAAAGCTTTGGTATTTTCCCTGATTCCTCTCTTTCTTTTATATCCCACATTCAGTCTATAAGTTAGTCCAATGGACTCTACCTTCAAAGCAAATCCAAGAATCTGCTCATTTCTCACCATGTCAGTCCCTTCTATACTGGTCCAAGGCTATTTTGTTAGGCTGAATAATGAACCTAAAAGATATCCAGGTTCTAATCTCTGGAACCTGTGAATATGGCAAAAGAGACTCTGCAGATATGATTAAACTAAGGATCTTGAGATTATCCTGGGTTATCTGGGCAGGCCCTAAATGCAGTAACAAGTACCCTTACAAGAGGCAGAGGGAGACTGGACTCAGAAGAGATAAGATAATGGGAGATGGAGCAGAAAGAGATTTGAAGATGCTCCACTGTGGGACTTGAAGTTGGAGGAAGGGACCATGAACCAATGAATATGACAAATGCAGCTCTAGAAGCTGAAAAAGTCAAGGAAACCAATTTTCCCCTAGATCTTCTGGAGTTGTTGGCCTTGCCAACAACTTGATTTGGGCCCAATAAAACCTATTTCAGACTTCTGACTTCTGGGACTGTAAGAGAATAAATATGTGTTATCCTAAGCCACCAAGTTTGCAGAACTAGGAGACTAGCTCACCTCTATCATCTCTCGTTTGAATTTCTCTGGTCTCCCTGTTATTTTCTTGCCTTTTTTTAGTCTATTCCCAATAGCCAGACTGATAATGTTAAAATATAAGCCAAATCATGTTGCTCCTTGGCTTAAAATCTTTCACTTAAATGTCACCTTCTTGGTGAGATCCTCTCTGGCCACCCTAATTAAACCTGCATCCCTTGTGCGCTCCCACCCCTTAAGCCTAAATTCTCACCAGAGTTGCACTTTCACCCTTTTGGTTCTCTGAGCAGCACTAAGGTGGTTGGCAAGAATAGTCACTTTACAAAATGTGGCAAAAAGGGAGCCAAGAAGAGAGCACTTGATTCATTTTATAAGACTGGTATGATGTAAAAATACCAGCTATATGTTTCATATAAGAAATAACGGAAAAACACCAGTTCCAAGGATGCGAGAAACCAAAATTGCATGGAGTTGTGATAGCCTCAAGTGTTGTGCATTTGAAGTGAGTCTTGCTCATCTGCAAAATGCTGAAGTTGCATTTAGAAAATTCAAGCTAATTACTGAAGATCCCCAGGGCAAAAACTGCCTGACTCACTTCCATGGCCTGGATCTTACCTGTGACAAAATGTGTTCCATGGTCAAAAAAAATGACAGACCATGACTGAAGCTCAGTCTGAATCAAGACCACCAATGGTTATTTGCTTCAGCTATTCTGCGCTGGTTTTACTAAAAAGAGGCAACAATCAGATATGGAAGACATCTAAGGCTCAGGTCTGCCAAATCTTGGAGAAGATGATGGTAATAAAGACCAGGTGCAGGGTGGAGGGGTTGTTGTAGACAAATGACTTGAAAGAAGTGGTCAATAAATCGATCCCAGACAGCATTGGAAAACAGAAAAGGCTTGCCAATCTGTCCTCTCCGTGATGTTTTCATTAGTTTTTCCACAGCCGCTACCTTTGTGGTGAAGGTAGTGGCTCTGGAAAAACTACTGCGGGGAGAGATAGGGGCTAAAGTTGAACAAGCTGGTGGATAAAAGCCACTGGACCAAGAATCTGTTAAAATTCAGACTTTAAGGGTGACAAATAAAAAGTATTTTTTGTGAAAATAAAATAAAATAAAATAAACGACAACAACAAACATATTCCCCAGACCTCACCTGAGAAATTTTGATATAGCATGTGTCAAGGGGCTGAAGCCTCTATCTTTACAAAGTTCCCAAATCCTTCGGATATACACCCACCTTTGGGAATTGTTGCTTTAAACCACATGGACAATTACCTAAGCTGGTAATATTCTGGCCTGGTTTAGGATGGGGTCAAAATGAGATACTCGTGGGACAGGTACCTCAGCACCTCTGAGAAGTCCAGCAAGAATAAGGACATTCCCCCTGTGCCCTCAGGAGCGGGGGGTGTAAGGGCAGACATCTGACCCCAGGAAGCATAAGGCACTCAGATCCCCTTCCTATGGCGCCTGCAGGAGTGTGCCCAGGCCTCTGGAACTGAACTCTTGTTTCTGCTCGAGGGGACCAGCACCTCCTGTCTTCATGAAGAGCTCTCTGTGGGTCTTGCCCTTGGGGTGGAAAGGTGGGGTGGACAAGTGGCCAATGTGGTAGAACTGTCCTGATTGGTAAATCTCATTCCTGATGGTGACCAATGTGACCCCACACCATGGGCAGGATCAGGACACAATCTTCTCCCCCTGCAGCACACAGTGGCCCTCACTTTAGCACTGGCCTGTGTCGAGCCTCAGAGGTGGGGGTCTGTGGCATTCATCCTGCTTCTACTTCCTGCTCACAGGCACAACTTTGATCATATCTTTTCATCTTCTGGTCAAAGGCTCCCCAGGGGAGGTAGGGAAAGGGATGGGGAGAGGATGTGGGAGGCGGTAGACTCTGCTTCCCCAAATGTGGGGAATCTGAGGGAAGGATATGAGACATGTTGAGGCAGGAAGCAACTTGGCCTTGGAAGAGAAAACACTCATGACCCAGGCAGCAGAGCTCTTGGAAGGAACGTAGAGTTTGCATCATCCCTCCAAGAGGCTGAATTTCAAGACCTGCCCTGCTGGATTTAAAGGGATGCTTTGAGGGGGTGGATGCCTTGTGGTTTTAGCCAGGCACTTTCCTAGACACTAGGGATGCAGGGTTGAGCAAGGCAGATATGGCTTCATCTCTTGGACAGATCACTGTCTGGTATGAGACATTAAACAAATGATTATTTTCAATTGTATCTACTGCTGTGAAGATATGAGTAGGTTGCTACTGGGTGGCTAATATCTTACAGTGACTAATATATCATGGGTAACTGGCAAAAGTTTGGGCCATATCCCATGGGGGAGGCAAACTGTATTATGAGCTGAACTCCTCCAACCAAGTTGTTCTCAACTTTCATTCAACAAACTTTTATTGAGCATGTATATGGTGAACTGGGCACTGTTCTGGTATCGGCGAATAAGACAGGCAAGTTTCCTGTACTCAAAGGGCTTACCTTCAAGTAAGGAGAGATCATAAACAAATAAATACATAAATAAGAAAACATCATGGCAAGGTGTGATGTCTCACACCTGTAATCCCAGCACTTTAAGAGGCCAAGGTGGGAGGATCACTTGAGCCTAGGAGTTCCAGACAGCCTGGGCAACATGGTGGTAAGACCTCATCTCTACAAAAACAAATTTTATTTTAAATTAGCTGAGTGTGTTGGCACGTGCCTGAGTCCCAGCTACTTGTGAGGCTGAGGCAAGCGGATCGCTTGACCCCAGGATGATCACTTGAGTCTAGGAGTTCAAGGCTGCAGTGAGCTATGATCACGCCACTGCACTCTAGCCTGGGTGACAGAGTGAGACCCTGTCTCTGAAAAATAAATAAATAAAAGGAAAACATCAAATAGGGTTAAGTACAATATTCATTATAAAACCAAATGACCTTTATGTTGAAACCTACGTGATATGAAGGGATGGGCACAGGGATATCTAGGAGAAGAGGATTCCCAACGAAGCCACAGCTAGTACAAAGACCCTGAGGTGGGGAAAACTGTTCAAATAAACTAGGTGGGACTAAGGTACGCGGCGGTTGGAAAAGTAGACAAGGACCAGATCATGATGAAGACGGGGTTTCATTCCAATTGCAAAGAAATGCCATTAGAGTGTTTTAAACAGAGGGCTTGACTTCCATTAGCAACAGGATCCAATGTATGTGGATTTGCCCTGGCAGGCTTAACTGGCAAGATCCTCTGCAGGGCCATCCTGAGATCAGCGTTCTGAAGCCTGACTTTCCCTCCCAAACAGTGCTCTCTTCTCAGGTACAGTACATCAACGACTGCAGCCCACTTGTGTTTCTTCTCTGAATAAGGATTAGTCAGGGATGCACATGGGCCCATTGGGAAGGAGGGGAAGAAACATTGATTAAGGTGCCTGCTATGTGCCATGCACAGTACTAGGAACTTATCACATTTAATCCTTATGACAACTATCTTCTGAGATATGTACCTCAGTTCTTATTTCATAGATGGGGAAACCAAGACTCAGTGAGATTTAATAACCTATCCAAGTTGCACAGCTAACAAGTGAATGGAATCCACTCTAGTCTGCCTTAAAGACTCTTTCCTCCACATCACACCTCTTCTAGATCCATTTTTAAGACTCACATTGCAGTGACTTGAAACTTTTTTGGTTAAAAAATTTCTATTTGAAAATATATTCTACCTTATTTTTTCCCCCAGCTTACCACAGCTACTTGGGAGGCTGGGGTACTCTGCATCACCCTTAGAGTATTATAATTTTAGAATACTTCTGGATGACTTTAAAAAGATGCCAAGAGAGAACTTCTGGCAAAAGTCATGCAGTACGTGAGCAGCTTCTGAAACATGCTCCCTCCATTTCAGTAAAGGATGCTCCACCCTTGCTCTAGCCCCTGCCACTCTCTGGAGGGAAGGCTGGAAGGAAACTAGTAGGGTCAGAGTTCAGCAGGTGGAAATGCATTTCCAGGATGGCCCTCTTAATGAAAAAAAAAAAAAAAAAAAAAGAGAGAGAACCATTCTTAAGAGGGGCTTCCCAAATGAAATCATCCCCCCTCCCACTGCCAACCTAACTGGGGGTGTGGGAAGGCAGGGGATTCCAGACTCAAGTCAACAGCCTGGAAACCAAACCAACAGTGCCTTTCACATGAGAACAACCAGAATCCCCCATTGGTAGAAGCTGAGCCTCCTTCCCCTGAGCCTGTAATTTGGTATCATTTGGTATCAGTCATATCAGTGTGGGGGCCTAATCCCTGGGGTGCAAGAGTCCATCAGGCTTCCTGGCTGGAGCTGGACTGTCTGATAAAAACCATCTGAGCCTGAATAGCCAAATGTTTGTCTTTGTTCCATTTATCCTGGGGCCCTGGGATTTCTTCTGGAGTGGCTAATGCCCCAGGCTCTTCCTCTGTTTATTTTCTTTGGTTGTTTTCCCATAGCTGATGGATGTAGGAAGCAGTTAGCCCATGGCTGGTTGGCTGGAAAAATGTAGGATACAGCCAATTAGAACCAGCCCGTGGAATGCTGGGCTTTGAGGAGTGCAAAGAGGAAAAAAGAGAAAACAATTCCCTCAGTGGCCATCTCTGGTGGCTGATGTTCCATCCCCAAGTTTTTGCTCCTTTGGGTTAAATATTGACTCTTGCTCATTTGAAATGGAAATACTCTTGAGAGCAGCTAATACGTGTGATCATTAAACTTAACGATTTTGCTGCTTGCTCAAAAGTTAATACCATCTCAAATAAATACCAGGATCCACCTATTTCAAGCAACCAGAACATCTCCCCAAAGGTCTTGCTTCCTCCACTGAATCTTTTATATCCTCTTTCCTCCTTAAAAAGCTCTTCTCTTTCCACCTACTTAACCTAGTCCTGCTCACAATTGAAAGCCCAGCTCAAGGGCCACCCCCTCCCACAGAAAGTGAAGTGCACGGTCAGGTACTTTGTCTACTTTGTTTTCTCACATGGCTGGGTGCTCAATAAATATTTTAAAATAAGTGAATAACGGCCAACATTTATGGAATGCGTACTAGGTTCAGGAACTCTTCTAAACTTTTCACGTGTTATATTTAATAGAGTATAAAGAAATGCTATAATGAAAAGTAAGATACTTTTAGACTGCAAGTGCCTCAAGGATAAACGCATGCTATGTTTATCCCGGGCACTTAATAAGCATTTGTTGAAAGATTGATTGAAGAAAGGAATGCTTGAATCAGAATTTTCTTATCTTTTCTTTTTTTTTTTTTTTTGAGACGGTGTTTCACCCTTGTCGCCCAGGCTGGAGTGCAGTGGCGCTCTCTCGGCTCCCTGCAACCTGTGCCTCCCGGGTTCAAGCAATTCTCCTGCCTCAGCCTCCAGAGTAGTTGGGATTACAGGAGCCCGCCACCACGCCTGGGTAATTTTTGTATTTGTAGTAGAGATGGGGTTTCACCATGTTGGCCAGGCTGGTTTTGAACTCCTGACCTTAGGTGATCCACCCTCCTTGGCCTCCCAAAGTGCTGGGATTATAGGCATGAGCCACCACTCTCGGCCTTGAGTCAGTATTAATTTGCCTGCTGGGCACAGTGATGGACAAAGCAGTTGGCAGCATCGGATCCCTATACAACGGGTTTTATTTTGGGGAGAGGAGTGAGTGCAGATGCCTTCTGCTTCACAGATCTGCCCATGGTTGACCCTATTGCCTTTGGCCTTGGCTTCCCACAGTCCCTGATCCATGCCTGGATGCCTGCACTGATGCTGATGTCAGGATGCAGAAAAGCAAAGCAAAGGAGCAGGTCTCCTGGGAGAGACTAGTTCTCCAATAAAGAACTCGGGAATGCAGTGGCGTGGCAGGAGCTGGGTTCTGATCTCCGAGGCTGGTCCAAAAGTCTGGATCTTGATTTCCCATACAGCAACTCTATTCTGTTACACTTGAGAGAAACTCGATGACTATGTATGGAATTTTTTCTCCACGGAATGTAAGGGGAAGGGTGTGTCACTGGTCAGAGAAGGTCAGAATGTGCTGTGGGCTAATGGATCTTTATGCCTAATGGGAAATGCCACAAGGGAGGTGTTTGGGGTGGGGATGGGGGTCATCCCATTAGTCATGTAATTAGATTTCTGGATGGAGAGCTTTGGTTCAAGAATCCAAAGTGAAAGAAAGAGCAAAAGTGACTTAGTAGAGAGTGTGTGTTGGTGCTGGAGGAGGCCTTGGCAGTCCTGCTGTCCAACAGACGGTCTCAGCCAGTTCCCAGCCTGGCTGGAGGCCAGGCTGCTCCACAGCCCCTTCAAGCTTTCTCCCCAGACCCGTTTGAACCAGTGGCTTCCCTCCTGCCTTGTTTCTGAAGATTCTGGAGAAGATATGAGAGGCTGGAGTGTGGGGCCGGGGCCTAGGACGTTTCCAAGAAAAAGCTTTGATCTCTCTCCTGCCCTCCTGTCCCCAGTCATGGGCAGTGTTAAATCAAGGTTAGCCTAAAGCTGCCTCCCTGCATATTTTAAGTTCAGCCTAAAGGTTTCTCTGTACATGCTGAACTATAACAAGTAGAGGTGTTAACAGGCTTTAGCTTACATTTGTGCCAATCACCAAGTTTTGGCCAATCAAATGTAGCCAGCTGTTCGAACTGTGTTCAAATAAGGCTGTTTCTGTACTTGACTTCCATTTTCTGTACATCACCTTCCTTTTTCTGTCCATAAATCTTCCACCACATGGCTCCTCTGGAGTCTGAGAGCCTACTCTGGCATGGGATGCTCCCTGATTCACCAATTGTTCATTGCTCAATTAAACTCTTTTAAATTTCATTTGGCTGAGGTTTTTCTTTTAACAGCAGATTTCAGGGTTTTGGCCTCATGGTCTCCAAGCAAAGGTCTATGGTCAACAAGTATCACTTGGGGCACCAGGTAATAAAGAGAAATGTGCTCTGAGAAAGGGATGAATGAACGGGCAAATGAATGAAACCTGAAGCAGAAGCAGGTCTCACATATCTCATTTCCAGGAGTCTCATGGTTAGGAACAGACATTCCTAAAACAGGCCGTTTCCAGGCAAACCCCAGATGGTAGAACTTGCTGGTACAACAAGCAGGACTCATTCTGTACCTACTCCTGAAAGATGTTCCTTTTCCAGAACTTGAGATCCACCCTTCCCCAAATAAGGGCAGTGGACTAATTCACTGACGTGCTAACTAGTTTTGTGCTCCCTACACCCTCCTCTGCCAGCTCTGTCTGCCTCCCTCCCTCCCTCCCTCCCTCCCTTCCTCCCTTCCTTCCTT
>NW_012105187.1:880556-899883 GCF_000951045.1 Mandrillus leucophaeus
AGCCTCCCGAGTAGCTGGGATTACAGGTGCCCGCCACCACGCCCGGCTAATTTTTTGTATTTTTAGTAGAGATGGGGTTTCACCATGTTGGCCAGGGTGGTCTCAAACCCTTGACCTCAGGTGATCCACCTGCCTTGGCCTCCCAAAGTGCTGGGATTGCAGGCGTGAGTCACAGCGCCCGGCCTGAAGTCAATGCCTTTAAACTCACTGAAGAAATTTTGAACCTAGTGCAGTGGCTCAGGTTTGTAATCCCAGCACTTTGGGAGACTGAGGTGGGAGGATCACTTGGGCTCAGGAGTTCGAGACCGGCCTGGGCAACATAGTGAGACCTTGTCTCTTAGGAAAAAAAAAAAACAAAAAACATTTCATTAGATGTCCTGAAGAGGGGAGAGAAAATAGGGAAGATGACTTGGGGATAGAAAGAACAAAGAAGAGGTTCTGCTGCCCTCCCACCAACTTTCCCTACAATAGGAAGAGGCTAGAGGTCTGTGGAGCCCACTCCTCCTCCTCCTGGGCAGCACACTAGGGGCAAAGCCTCAGAGGAGAACGGGCCTGGTGATCACAATGGGGCCCAGCACGAGGCCTCCAGACTCAGCCAGGAGTTTCCTGCTCCCGGTGGGTGCGGAGCAGGGCACCTTTGACTTCAAGGGACCACAAAGGCTTGGACAGGGAAGATGTCTGTGGTGACCATGGTGAACTGAAATTGAAGGACTGTCCTCATGTTCGGGGTGTGCAAGAGTCTTTCAGGTCTGCTAATTAGTAATGGCTGAGACGAAATTACCACCATCCCTGTGGGATAGGGATTTGGACTGGTATGTTAATTTGATGTAAATACATTAACATGATATTTCCGGCACACCTCGGTCGCAGGCTGAGATTCACACTCATTATGTGAGGAAACAGCTTCTTGAAACTTTCCCCCCTCTGTCTCAGACTCAGTGATTCTAAGGACCTCTAAGGATCACTTGGGTTCAGTTGAGGCAGGGGACTGAGCAGTTGGCTGGCAGGACGTGGAAGCAGGTCTGCTCCAGGCTCCAGAAAGCCATCTAGAGGAAGCTTGAGGGTCTGCTTCACCCAAATCCTTCTGCTGCCTCTGCAGGGGACTGGATTTCTCACCACCCTGGACAAGCTAGATGTGGCTCCCTACTGGCCTGGGACGTGGTACCCTCTGTGCATAGCTAGGCTGGGTGTCCTGGGACTCCAGGGTGGCTAACCCGGGACTGAGGGAGGTCCCAGGATATAAGCATTTCCGTTTTTTATTTTATTTTATTTTTTAGACAGAGTCTTGCTCTGTCACCCAGGCCGGAGTGCAATGGCGTGATCTCAGCTCCTGCAATCTTTGCCTCCAGGGTTCAAGCAATTCTCCTGCCTCAGCCTCCCAAGTACTAGGACTACAGGTGCCCACCACCACGTCCAGCTAATTTTTTGTATTTTTAGTAGAGACGGGGGGGTTCAACATGTTAGCCAGGATGGTCTCGATCTCCTGACCTCGTGATCTGCCCACCTTGGCCTCCCAAAGTGCTGGGATTACAGGTGTGAGCCACCGCGCCTGGCCTAGTATTTCAGTTTTAAAACTGGGTAAGTCTTGCAGAAACAGGGACTAGTTGGTCACCTGATCTTGCTGTTGGTTCATTATTTCATCCGTCCCTGGCTTCCAGGGGATGTTCCAAAGTCATCCATCTCAGATGGTGATTGGAAATGGGATGGGAGAATCCCTCCCCTTTTTCCACAACCACCCAGGTGGGACAGAAATTCTATGATCTCCCTGGGGAATCCAGAAAGGGAAGAGGGTTGGGGCTGGGACTTGCCAAATGGTCAAGTGGGAACGTATTTGACCCAATGAGTTCACTCCACCTCTGCTGTCACATCCCTGGTAAATCAACAGCTACTGGTTTCTCATATTTTCTCTCTAAACCAACCAACCCTGGTCTCAGCACCAGGGACCAACCAGAAAAGGAGAGACCTGGGGCTCTTCTCCCTGGTCCTATAATGTTGGTATCTGACAACACCAAGACCAGCCGTTTTGGAGAGAAGTTAAGAGGACCTGCAATCTAAGTCAGCAATCTAACTGGGAGGAGCAGAGAGGGATTGGCCTGCAGCAAGGCCCCAAATTGTGTAAGTTTCAGGCTCCAGGAAGCCTGGGTCTGCCCCTGAGAGGAGGCTCCTCACCCATCACACTTAGTAATAGCCCTCAGGGATTCCTGCTCCACAGCACTCCAGGCTGTGCCACAGCTGCCGACCTTGTCTCTCTCAATTCCTCCAGGACGGCCCAGGCCTCCGCAATAAAATGGGGCCCCAGGTGATTGCCCAGATTTGCCTGGATTCTTGAAAGAGCTTTGATGAGCTCTTGTACAGAACTTTGCCACATTACTTTTGACTTTCACAGCTCCTTGTGAATTATCGAGGAAAGCAAAAGCTAATTAAGCCACATAATTTAGAACTGAAAGGAGGTTTAAAATCTCCTACCTGAAAGGAGGTAGGAAATGGTTCCAGGGCGGAGAGGACTGTATATTTCACACAGTAGACTTTACTTCCTGGAAACTTTCCCTCCCATCTTGGTTATGCCACAGTATGTTAGCATTTATGCCCTTCACCCTGCATAGCTTTGTGTGTATCTGTGTGTCTAGGTAAATTCACTTATTAGCTTTGCTGAGCTTGACTGTGTGTCAGGTGCACGGGCTAGGCACTTTCAAAACACAATACCATTTAAGCCTTCCAAACCCAGGGGATGTAGGCACTCTTATTAGGCTCACTTCAGGGATGCAAAAAACTGAAGCTCAGAATATATTTTGTGGGCAGGGAACAGTGGCTCACGCCTGTAATCCCAGCACTTTGGGAGGCCGAGGCAGGCAGACCACCTGAGGTCAGGGGTTCAAGACCAGCCTGGCCAACATGGCAAAACCCCGTCTCTACTAAAAATACAAAAGTTAGCTGGGCATGGTGGCGAGTGCCTGTAATTCCAGGTGCCTGGGAGGCTGAGGTAGAAGAATCGCTTGAACCTGGGGGGCGGAGGTTGCAGTGAGCCGAGATCACACCACTGCATTCCAGCCTGGGCGACAGAGTGACTCCGTCCCAAAAATAAGTAAAAAAAAAACCAATATATTTTGTCATGAGTTGTGTTGGAGTAGAACTCGAATCTGAAGCCTGCCTCTGTCCTGACTCTCTATCTCTGTCCAGAGACACACAAATGTACACGAAAATATTTCATATGTGTATGTCATGCCACCTATTACTTGGGGACAAGGATTGTGTGGTACAACGTTTCTTTAAAATCTCAGAACGCTGTAGATAACATTCTATAGATTTTATAGATTAAAACAACAACAACAACAACAAACTGAGGCAGGTCCAGAGTCACATAGCAAGTTAATCAAAAGCACTACGTCTAGAATTGTTGCCTTGGGAATTCAATGTGCATACAGCTATGGGTTTGGGAGCTAGCATTAGCTTAGGCTACCAGATGAATGAATTAATGAAGGGATAAGAATGAATGTATGTGTGAAGAGTGAGTCATTTATGGGTGAGCTGGTTTGAGATCATCACAGTCAGACCTGGCAACAAAAGGTGCCATTGAGCTCCTAAGTGGTGTAAGTTTAACCTCCTGGTTCCCTCAATGCCAAGTCAATTGCCAAGGATCCTGCTGACCTCTTGCCATGAACTTCTCCCCTCTGGACCAATTTTCCCTTGTTGAGGGGATTCCAGGGTGGTATTTACCACCTCTTCAAAAGGAATCAAAGGAAAACAAAACACACAATAATCTCAAAAGGGCAAAGATTTTTTTTTCTCCCTTCCTTCTCCTCACCTGCAACACATGCATACCCCAGCACTATTTGGAGCCAGATACTGTATGACTCAGCTTGCTTTTTTCCCAGGGGCTTTACTGGAGCAAGCTTGAGGAGGAGTAACTGTAAAAATGCAGTAGGAGATAAAGCTTGCGGGTAGGTGAGAATTTTCTACCATAGTGATGTGAACGAACTGCCCTCTTAGGAGCTCAGGAGAAGTGAAGACAGGAGGCCAAAATCAAATGTACCCTTCCCATCCCTGCCAGTCCCAGCTGAGTGCCAGGCGATAACCTTGCTACTCACATCTGCCTCGTTCCAGAGCCCCGGGATGCAGAAGGACTCCAGCAGGTCACTACCACACAGCAGCAGGATCCGCAGCTCTGAGGAAGGCGAGCAAAGTTTGCAAAGGGAGTAAGTGGAGGCCTGGGAAGTATTAAACCCTCAGCCTTCTTCCCCTGGTGAATACGTAACTCTCCCACCTCTGGGGCTGTGGGACCCAGTTCTCCCAGGTGCCCCTGCCCCTGAGCGTGTGCAGTGCAGAAACCCCTGCTCACCTCTCCCTCGGGCTCATTTCCAGACCACCTTCCTCCCCTGTGGGAGGAATTATTCATGCAAGGAGAGTAGGGCACAGGGGGTGATCGACTGCCCTGGCTTTCCCAGGACATGGACCTTTGAGGGCTAAGCCAGGATGGCTTATGATCGTTTTTGTAACAGTGGCTGAGCCAGCTACGCATCTTGTCTAAGGTCTGAGGTACTCTCTTGTTCCCTGTCAAACTCAAACGTCAACAGAGTTTGGATTCTCTGTTTCTCTGCGTTGTCTGGGGTTTGTCTCCCTGACATGGGAGGGGGTGTGAGGGGACATTGAATGTACCTTGAGGTAGCTGAGTGTATAAAATGTGTCACATGGCCACTATCCCCAGCAAATGGCTTGAGAAGCAAGGCTGAGGCCCCTCCCAGTGCTCATACTTTTCCTGGCACCCAGGCGCACTTCCTGCTTGTCAGTTGTGTTTCTTCCCTCATTAAGCTCACTCTGAATTATCCCAGTGAGGCCCATTGTGGTTTAAAAGAGGCAGCAAACTGACTCACTTATTAAAACTGGGCAGTGGGGAACAACATTCTGAGAACACCATGAGGAGAGTCCTCGCCCAGGATGTGGCTCAAGGTGGAGCATAGCGTGGCTCCCAGGCGTTGCAGTCGCTCCCATCGAGAGGCCGAGGCTGTTGGGCATCTTTTCTGAAACAGTGAGGCAGCTCTGCACTGAGGGTACCACCAGCCTTCCAGAGACAGCTACTGGCACAGGCCCTGGAGCCCCGAGGCCCAGGCGAGAGACGAGAGAAGCTGCGGGCAGCCCTGCCTGCCTTAGACCCTGTAGCTAATTCTGGGGCCTGACGGGGGTTTTCAGGTGGTCAGCTGTCCCCTGCTGTGGAATGAGTCTCTAGGTGGGACTCCTAAAGCAGGGGAGAGGCTACTGGGCCAATGGTGGGCAATGCCAGCATCTCATGGTCCCAGGGTCAGGGCAGCCTTCCCACCTCAGGGAGTCCCACTGAGGACTGGATTGTAACTATGAAATATTCCTGCCTCCTGTCTTCTCTCCTGTCTATCATACCTTAGTCTAATGATCTGTTTGTGTGCAGGGATTGTGCTTTATCTTTACAGCCTCAGGGTCTGGCAGAGTTACTGGCATACAGTAGGTGCTCAGACATGTTGAATGGATGAGGCAACAGATGAGCTGACAGCAGAGGTCCTGCAGGCTGCCTTCTGGGCAATCTGGGAGGCGTGTGGTGGCTATTGTGGCCTCTGCTCTTGCAGCAGGGGCCACTGGGGGAAATGTTTGCCTGAGTCAGTGGCTCCTCTGTGTTGCGCCATAGGATTTCTGGCCCAACTCCCCAACTGTGGAGAGGAACCACGCTTGGTATTGCAGACGGGGCTTATTTCTGGGATTCTGTTGTTCCTCAGGCCCACTTGGAGCCACCCAGGGTTCTAGGTCAGTTCTCTGTTGAAAGGGCACGTCTCTGTAATTCTGACTGCCTATGCGTTCAGTTAGATCAAGCTTGTCCAACCCATGGCTCGTAGGCCACATGCGGCCCAGGGTGGCTTTGAATGAAGTCTAACATAAATTTGTAAACTTTCTTTTTTTTTTTTCTTTTTTTGGAGACAGAGTCTCCCTCTGTCACCCAGGCTGGAGTGCAGTGGCATGATCTTGGCTCACTGCAACCTCTACCTTTCAGGTTCAAGCAATTCTCTTGCCTCAGCCTCCCAAGTAGCTGGGATTACAGGTGCCCGCCACCACACCTGGCTAATTTTTGTATTTTTAGTAGAGAGGGGGTTTCACCATGTTGGCCAGGCAGGTCTCGAACTCTGGACCTCAAGTGATCGGCCCACCGTAGCCTCCCAAAGTGCTGGGATTACAGGTATGAGCCACTACACCCAACATGTAAACTTTCTTAAAACATTATGAGATTATTTTTTGGCTTTTTTTTTTTTTTTTTGCTCATAAGCTATTGCTAGTGTTAGTGTATTTTATGTGTGGTCCAAGATAATTCTTTCTCTTCCAGTGTTGCCCAGGGAAGCGAAAAGATTGGACAGCCCTGAATTAGATGGTCACATCAACAGGGAATGTGCTGGCCCTCAGCTTTCACTACATCAGTGGTTCTCAACTGAGGGCACTTTTGCAATTGCCAGGGGACATTGGGCAATATCTGGACATTTTTGGATGTCAGGACTGGAGGGGGAGGGTGGCATGCTACTGGCATCTAGTGGGTGGAGGCTAGGAGTGCTGCTAAACATCCTACAATCTGTTCCCAAATGTCAGTTAGTGCCAAGGTTAAAAATCCCTGCTTACACAGGCATGAAAATAAATCTCTTTCCTATTCTCAAGCCAGGGACGCACTATCCCAATCAAATATAATATGAGACTTTTATTTTTTAAGCCAAGCACAAAGAGTTCAAGAGTGGGGTCTCTGCACCTTTTCTGGCAGGACCAGTGCAAACATTTAAGTCACAGACAAGCGGCCCCAGCAGGGCTTGAGATCCCACATGTGGCCACTGGAGGGCAGCAGTGACTTCTCCCAGTTAGTCGTATGAGGCTAAGGCAAGTTTCCAGCCCACCAGCCTGTGGCCTAGGGCAGCCCTGGAGGAGCAGTCAGTTGTTAGGAGCATGTAAATAGGGTCAACAGGTGCTAATGGAACTAGGACAAAATGGCTTTTCTTCCTCATTTAGTATGCAAGGAAATATCAAAAAGGGGGACATGTGAGCCCCAGGGCCTCTCACAGCGCAGGAGTCGGGAGGCAGCATAGCTCCCTTCCAGTTTCTTTGGGCCAGCCTCCTTCCCCAGGTCACCCTGATTCAGGGCCACGAGCCAGAATGCACGCTGTCTGTCCACACTCCCCTCCCAGGAATCCGGGCTATGTGAAGCCCGAGCCCTGCAGCCCATCCCAGTTTCCACTGCACGCAGCCACCACCTGGACCATGCCAGGACCTGAGCCCAATCTGACAGCTGTGGATGCTGAGCTGTCCTTTCTCGGAACCTAGGTGTTCTCCATTCTCTATCCCCACGGTCCCTTCTCCATCACGTGACGGTAGACCCTCCCTCTCAGCGAGCACAGGGATGTGGAAGGGGACAGGCAGAGCCTCAGGGAAACCAGAGGTGAGAGGTCGGTCACTCCCCAGCTGCATTTTTGGACCCTGGCGGCTGGCTCACCATAACTCCAGAGCTGCTATGGAGCAACAAGAGTAAGCAGAGGCCCCTGCCCCTCCCAAGGTAGCCATGAGCTACTGGAAGTGAACACAGCAGTACACTGCGCAACATTGATCACCACTGACCTCTCCCAGTGGGGACTCCTTGAGTCAGGGTGGGGAAAGCCTGATCCACCTGCCCCGGGCACTGGGAAGACAAGCAAGGCCATGGTTCAAGCTTGCCACAATACATCTCTGGACTAAGGAAAGAGAAATACACATTGGAATACAATGAGAAGTCCTAAGGCTGCTCTGAGCTCTGCCGGCCAAGAGACTGCGTGGGAAGGCAGCAGGTGATGGCCAGGCTGGAACTGCAGGGAAGTGGAGTGCGGGAGCTTTCAGCCCAGTCCCGGCACCTTCACTCACATCCTTGCCTGTTGGGTGTTCTGGGGCTACAGAACCTAGAGCCAAATGCTCCTGCCTGTTTTGGGGAGCAAGCAGGAAGGCGGGTGCTCCTTCCTGTGGCCTTCAGAGAGTACCTGCTGGTCAATAAAGGATATTAAAATATAGTAAAATAATTAAGAAGTGAGGAGTTTTGAGTCTTCATTCCTTTTGTTTTTAATTCAATTTAATTTTAAGTTAATGTAACTTAATTTTTAGTAATGCCTGTATTCAAAACTGGTTCACAGAATTCCTGAAAACTTTACAAATGGTTGTAGGAAACCAACTGAGCCGATTCAGGGACACCACTGCACCTCAGGCAAGAGGATGAGACTCAGAGAAGCCCCTTGAAATGACATCACATCTGCCGGGTCTGCAGGAAGAACCAGGTGCTCAGGACAAACCCTGCCTCTCAGGATTGCAGTGGGAGCCCTGACTTCCAGTTCTTGGACAGAAAAGTACCAGGAGGGGATGCTTGGAGGATCTTTTGAGCTGGAAGTTGAAGATCGAGGGTGTGGACACCAGGCTGCCTTGCCCTAGAGCTCCAGGCATTCCTGATATCACTGACCCTTCTTGTACCCTGGTACCTGTGCCAGCTCCAGCTCTATTATGGTGCCTCCCTGCCCTTTCCCCAGCGTCTCCCACTGGTGTCTCTCACCCATTCTGAAACCCTGGGAAGATTTCAGTGTTCCTATCTGCTTCTCAACTTGCTTGTAGGGGTCATCAACGCCTTCCCACCCTGACAGCTGTGGAACCGCCCTCCACTGGCTCGGGCCGGCCCTGGCCTGCTCTGGGATTGGGTTGGGCAGGCAGCCCTCACACACAGTGAAGTGCCTTAGCCTCTGCCCAAGGCTGCAAGGGAGGTGTGGAGGTGGCTTTCAGTCCCCTCTCTATTTCTTCATCTTCACGCACTGAATGAGGAAGGCGGGGGTGCTCTTCCGCCTCATTTGTGTGCAGTGTCTGTGCTCAGAAGAAGGGTCTTTCCAACTGGTGCCAAAGCTCAAGTTTCATGTGTTTTAGAGGAAGGAGAGGCTCTGAAGGAAAAATCACCAAATGATCCAGTCCTATCTCTTGGGAGCTGGCCGGAGTCCAGTTGAGAGATGTTAAAGGGAGCTAACTACGAATGCAATCTTAGCCTGGGAACAATCCCTCTTCCGAGAGGAGACCCTGCTGCAAAACAGTCCCCGTGTTTTCAAGCCTCTCTGTTCCCCATGTTGCCTGTTGTGAAGGCAGGGGGCTCCAAATGTCCCCACTTTCCCCACTTTCACAGTCCCACTCACCGATCTCTTCATACCGCATCACCGTGCCCAGATTGGCATTCTCATCTAAGGAGGAAAGAAGGAAGGAAGGGCATTAGGGAACCGGCTTCCTCGTACCCAACACACAGTCTGCCTGAGGGCCTCAGCAGGAGTTATTGGGATGGGGTGGGGTGGGTGCAAGTAAGGGGGTGGTGTGCCACCCTGCACAAGTGACACCTGAGGAGGGTGAATGGAGAGCACAGTCAGGCATAAAATGGACAGGAAGCTCTCCTCCTGCTCCAGGAGCGGCACTTCACATTGCTGGGGCTTTCAGAATGAGACAGCCTGACTGGGGAGTCAATGATGAACACACACATGCTCATGCTGAGCGCCTTCTGTTGTTTCTGTATTTGAGTGAGCTGGCCACAGGAGCAACATCCTTACAACCTACAGAGATGGCTTTTGGGGTCACAAGAGGTGGCCGGCTCTCAGGGATTACCTGGTTTAAAGTACAAGCACACTCGGGGTGCAGAACTTTTTCACATGGTGGAATGTAGCAAGCGCCTGCAGGAAGCTGAGGAAGACTGAGTCTTTGATGTGCTCTTGTGTGTGCAATGCCTGTGTGGGGTAATACGGTGTGCACAAGTATGTGCACACACACAGTCACAGGAATTTGCGGTGGGGGGAATGTGCTTGAGGATCTTTGCTGAAGCAATGAAGGGAGGAGAGAAAGAAAAGAGACAGGACTGGGAATCAAGTTCCTTAGTTCCTCACCTACAAAGGTGAAACGCTCCACCGGTGGGCGGACACAGCAGATCCGGCTGAGGCTTTCTCCCACCTTCCCCAAGATCTTGGCTATGGGAGAGAGCAAGACAGACAGGGACAGAGTGGGAGAGAACCACTCACAACTGGCACTCATGTCGGCCCGCCATTGGGGCCGCTGTAAACATCAGGGTGCATGGATGGGGCAGGAGTGGGGAGCAGGAGGTAGCAGGAGGGTAGAGAGAAAGAACAGAAATATGACAGCACAAATTTCTTCTTCTCATTCACAGTCTGAGGCACACACATTGTGAGCCCTAGACTGGAAGCCATTTTCTGGTTATGTTTATTTCATTGTTGGAAACTTGGAAAATATAGAGGAGGGAAATACATAAAGAGGAAAACTTAAGGCACTCATAATCCCACCCCAAGATATAACTACTGCCAACCTGTTGGTATATTATTTATTTTCTTTCATGTTTTAAATGTGTATTATGCAGGTATGTCTACATAAATTGGATCAGATTTTCCATTTAAAGGCCATATAGGCGGCTGGCTTCTTTCATTTTCTATATCATGAACATTTCTTCCCCAGGTTTGTCCCAAGCCTATCCTTAGCTGCTCCTCCCACTGGACAGCTACACCCACATCCAAGGAGACTCAGCAAAGTACATGTTTGGAACCATTTCTGCTGGGCTAAGGCGTTCCTTCCCATGCAGATGGTCTTTAGAATCATCAGACATCCTATTTGGCTGAGAGGGATCTGGTTTTCAATTATCCCTCCGGGCTCCAAGCCAGCAAAATTTTCTGAGCCCCCCACATGTAGCTGTATGCAAACTGTGAAATTCTGACTCTTCTTTGTGAACTACCCTGTTTATAATAGACCAATAATATAATAGCTTATGGTCTCAAGGCTTGAAAAGTAATATCAGAATCTGTCTCTTGGAGTTGGCTTGGAAGAAAATTTCAGAGCATGGACCTCGAAGCCTGACAGTACTGAATATGAATTGTAGCTCTTCTACTTTTGAGCTGTGTGACAAATCAGCAAATCACTTTTCTTCTCTGAATCTGTTTTTTATTTGAAATGAGAACATAATGTCTATATCACAGTACTACTGCATTAAATAAGAACGCAGGTAAAGCACGAGCATCATTTGGGTACATAGTCCTAGGTCTGGGGTATGTGTTGGTGCTCTCTGTCACTGGATTGGTGGCTAAGAGTGTGGGGATTCTGGGTGCAGACCGCCTGGGTGTGACTCATGGCCCTGCTTCTTCCTCACTGTGTGACCCTGGGCAAGATCCTTAACCTCCCTAGAAGAGGCAGAGAAAAATGCTCCATTTTGTACATTCAATTCCCAGTTAACACAATTATTTCTTAAAATTCATGTATTTTTTTGAGACAGGGTCTCACTCTGTCTCCCAGCCTAGAGTGCAGTGGCACAATCCCCCACTCCCTGCAACCTCTGCCTCCTGGGCTCAAGAGATCCTCCCACCTCAGCCGTCTGAGTAGCTGGGACTACAGGCATGTGCCACCATGCCTGGTTAATTTTTGTTGTTGTTATTATTATTATTATTTGGTAGAGGTGGGGTTTCATCATGTTGCCCAGGCTACTCTCAAACTCCTGGGCTCAAGCCATCCACCCACCTCAGCTTCCTAAAGTGCTGGGATCACAGGCGTGAGCCACCAGGCCTGGCCCTATCCTTATATTTAAATGCAAGAGAAGAGTGCACACCACCACCTGCCTCTCTCTGATTGTGACTGGTTTGCTCTGATGCTCAGTATTCAGGGTTCTCAAAGTATTGTCTGTGGACTAGCAGCATCAGCAGCACCTTGTTAAAAATACAAGTCCTCTTTCCCCTCCCAGACCTACTGAATCAAGTTCTGGATGGATCCCAGCAATCACTATTTTAACAAGCCCTCCACATGATTCTGAGGTTTGGGTACCCCACATCAGTGTTCCCCTACCTGCAGTGGGCTTGGTGGGCACGTTGCTGTTCTGGTAAATGGGCTGGGGGGTCTCGTTTTGTGGCTGTCCGATCACAGGCGTCATGGAAGGTGTGTTGACATTGGAGAGGATGCAGCCAGTCACCCTCTAGGGAGAGGGAGAAGAGTGTTATTAGCCACATGACTTTGAGAATCATTTCAAAGTTATTTCCAAATGGTTATCTGCTTGTCCATCATGGAGAGGCCACCCAGAGCTGAGGAAGAGCCCTGGGGATGGTTCTAGACCCAGCTGCATCACGTGGTCACTAGGCTGGCAGGAGCAGCTCAGTAGGAAAAGCATGAGATGTGGTGTTATAATGGGTCCTGGGGCCAAATTTGGGCTCTGCCTCCTGGCTATGTGAGCTTGGACAGTTACTTCATCGCTCCTGAACCTCAACTCAGGAGTCTAACCATATACCTGCCTTTTCCAATTGTGGTCGGGTCGCACAGGCGAGCATATGCAAAGTGCCTGTGGGGTGCCTGACACATGGCAGGAGCTCCGTCAGCAGCAGGCGATGCTGGAACCTTCTGTGTAACATGAATATCTGCCCTCCCCAAATGTTTCATGGGGCTCAAATGAGATCATGTCTGCAAAAGGGCTCTGTAAGCTTGGGAAAGGTCATACAAACACAAGGCACGATCACCACCTGCGGCTTCTTCAGGCCAGAGTTGTCAGTAACACAGCCAAGCAAGAGGGAGAGCGGTGCCAGGCAGCACAGGATGTGTTTGTGCTGCGGGAAGCAGGGTGGGTGGGTTCTGAGCACTCTCTCGCCTGCTCAGTGTGAATACACATGCCAGAGCCAAGCGGAAATTCTGTGTGCATTATCCATTGTCCTGAGTTATCTGCCAGGCTACTCCTCGCCAGTGCTGCAGAAAACACAGAGCTGATAAGACAGCATTCCTCACAGCTGACCCTCTAGCAACCCCACTGGGCCGAGGTGACAGGGACAGTGGCTGTTGGGCAACAGAGAAACAAAGGATGAATTCCCAATCTCTTTAGCTTCACAAGGGCCACTGCTTATTGGAGGTTTCTTTATTCCCAAAAGCCAGCTGCCTGGGTACCCACCACCCACTCCTGCACGCCACCCTTTCTGGATTCCGATTCTGCTGCCAGGGGACCCCCAGGCCCAAGGCTGGGGTGATCTTCTAGGCACCTGTTCCACAGGCCATCCTGTGGGCAGAGCAGTGTGTGAGTCCTTCTCAGCCCTAGAAGGGCAGGCATTTGTCCTGTGGGGTAACCTGTCACCTTTGTAAGACTCCTGATAGGAGGAGGTCACATCTGACCACATCTGGGAGCCAGCTGAGGTGGGTACCGTGGGATCTTTTCACCTCTCGGTGGGCTTCTTTTCCCAGCTGTGGCTGGTGGGGTGGAAGGGGTGGTCTGCCTCCATGTATTATTTCACCAGCAGAAAAGAAAACACTGCATTCCTGTTTCCTGACTGGCCTGGTAGCTGAGGAGTTTCTTCCTCTTGCTGCACTGTGGGTCCCATTTGACTTGTTCTACCTCAGAGAAGTAGAAAATGGCTGGCTGCACTCCCTGATCCTGCCCTCGCCAGCCCCCATGGGCGCCTGCGTTCTCAGAGGCCTCGACATTGGAGAGTTGTCCCAAGTCACCTGTTAAGTCATGCATCTATCTCTGTGGTTGGTCTACTCTGCATGCCGGGAACACCTGCCTCATGCTTGCTAGGAGTTTGAAGGCTGAGAGTTCTTAGGAAGCAGCTCCAAGCTCTTACTCCAAGGCAGGGGGGCCGGCAGTGACCTACATTCTTTGACAGCCTCTGCCCATTGCTGAAACAGCTGGGGCTCCTGGTGGAGCTTCTCTGGCCTAGACTCATACCCTGGGCATGAGTAACACAGGTAGAGTTCAGGAAGCCTGGGCATTTAGACAACAAATGATAGCCAGGCTTTCCAGCCAGTATTGCCAGCACTGAGGAATGTCTGCAGGGTCCCCATTCCTCCCTTCTGTCGTGGAGCCTGAGGCTTCTGTGTGACCAGAAAGAGCACAGGCCCACAGGTACTTCCCAGGTGACATGTAGTGTGAGAAATAAACTTGTGTGAAGTCACTGAGCTTTTAGGGATGTTTGTCACCACCACAGATAGGATCTTTGCCTATCCTGACAGATACACTCTTACACAGTGCCTTTCATTACTGCTATTGTGGAGACCAGCACAGAGGAGCAAGTCAGTGTGGCCCCAAGTCAGCCTCCTTTCAAGGGGACCAGAAGGGTCAGGATGTGTGAGAAAGGTTCTGAAAGCCAAAGGGAAAGGAAATTAGTTGTCTCCAATTGCGTGGGGGAGAAAACAACAGATAGAGAACAGCCAGCTGGTCCTCTCTACCTCACTTGCCCTTGGCTCCCCAGGACAGAGCTCTGAAGCTCCACATCTGTTAAAATAAAGCCTGGCTGTGCAGCTGGTGGAGTGTGGGGTGGTCAGGGGCTGCTCCCCAGGAAGAACATGGTGACAGGCCCTCTGGCAGCAAGGACACAGATGGGACAGAGGCTCTCCCTGTAGGAAGGCAGTGCCAGGTGGATGCTATCTGGGGCTGTGGAGGGCTCTGCTGCAGAGTCCGTGGAGGCGAGCAGAACTGATTGTTTGCTGTCTTGGTTGGTCAGGCTTCTCACCGTCGGTGGCATTGCTTTTCGTCCTGTCACTGTGGAGTTGATGGGTTGGCATTGATCTGGAAAGGGTGCTTCCTGCACACTCTGGCCAGTGCTGCTGGCTGGTATGGAGCTCATTCTAACCTGGCAACCAGCCCTGAAGTCTCTGCAGCCCAGCCACAGGCCCCAGGCTCCAGTGGGGAATACAGAAGCTCTCGCCTATCTGTGTTCACCAAACACTCACTGTGTGTGCTCAGATATGTGGTCTCCCCTCTCTGCTCCCTTTCACGCACTAATAAAACAGGCATCAGACACCGTCTGCCCATGGGGCTCTTGTGAGGAGGAATGGGTGGGAATGGGGTGCAATGACTGGCAGGTGTGACGTGCCAATGGGGTCCCCACAGGCGGGGCACGAGGCTTGGCTGCTTGTACCTCCCCTAAGTGCTCCTCTCTTCTCCTGCCTTTCGTTGCCCAGTCTCCTCCTCCCTCACTTTCTGAAGTCCTATCACTGTGGTCTCCTTAACCCCCCTTGAACTTGCTCCCAGCTGATAAAAGCTGCCTACCATACCCAGCAGCAACGCCCCAAATGGGAAGTCAAGACTGAGGGTGGAAGACAGGGAGTAGCCCCTGGTGCTACTCGGGGTTTCTCATTCATTGTTCTTTGTGCTATACACAGGCTGGTCTCTCTCGAAACAGGCAGAGAAATAAGAGGCTGAAAGCAGGTCGAGAGGCCAGCAGCACCCTCTCCTCTCCTTGCCTGACTTCTGTGGGTCCAGCCCCTCCCCTGCAGCCTGGCGGTTCATGCATCCCCAGGCTCAGCCCAGCTCACCTTCATGAGGTCCCGGTGGTGTTCCAACACGCTGCAGGTCGTCTGCCAGGTGTCCTGGTAGCACTCCCAAGGGTCCACCCTAACATCATCGGAAAGAAATTTCTCTTGGTTTCTGTTCTCATACTCTTTCCTTATTGTTTCCTTCCAAAGATTATAGCTCAGGAAGCATGGAAGACCTGGCCATACCATGTGCTTAGATCTTGAATCAGATAAAACCCAGGTGTGAAACACTTTTCTGAGCTTCAGTTTCCTCCTTTGTAAAATGAGAAGAGCATGGTATAGGCTTATGAGAAGAGATGCTGGTGCCAGTCTGCCTGGGTTTAATTCCAGCCTCAGCTCTTTGCAACTGTGTGGCTTTGGGAAAGTTACGTGATCTCCCAGTGCCTCACCTTCCCCATCGGTAAAATGGGAATAACAACAGTAACGAGCTTACGGTCTTGTTAGAAAGGCTCGGTAAGTTTTATGTGTACAATGCTCAGTACAGCGTCTTGCTCCTATTATTACCTACAAAATAAACCCTCCTTTGGACCCTTGAGGGTTGTGACAAGGATTAGCTGAGCTGGGCCTTTGTCAAGTGGTGGCCAGGCTGCAAGCCCTCGAAAATCAGTCTTGCCTGCCTCCCTCTGCAGTGAGGTGCTTTATGGGTGTGGAGGTGAGGCATGGCAGGCAGATGAGAGGGCGCAGACCCAGCAATGGCCAGCCCATCTGGGATAGTGCTTGTGAAATACGCAGGGATCCAGCCCCAGACTGAGGCAGCACTGGGCCTTAATTGCCAACTTAATGATTTTTTTTTTAGACGGAGTCTCACTCTGTCACCCAGGCTGGAGTGCAGTGGTGAGACCTCGGCTCACCGCAACCTCCACCTCCTGGGTTCAAGCGATTCTCCTGCCTCAGCCTCCCGAGTAGCTGGGATTATAGGCACATGCCGCCATGCCCAGTTAATTTTTGTATTTTTAGTAGAGATGGGGTTTCACCACATTGGCCAGGCTGGTCTCAAACTCCTGACCTCAGGTGATCCGCCCACCTTGGCCTCCCAAAGTGCTGGAATTACAGGCATGAGCCCCCACGCCCTGCCTTCGCAAACATTTTCTTAGCAGTCGTGCATCCCCTTAACACCACCACCCTACCCCACCACCCCACCTAAAGTGCCCAGAGATGAGATCCCACTAGCTGAAAACCCTTAGAGAGTCAGCTTGCCGTTTGCCCGGAGCCTAGCTCCCCCTAGTCCGGCCCTGGGCCGGAGACAAACACTTCATCTGGCTAAATGGGCTCCCAGTGTTAGGCACCCCATCTCAGCCAACCCCCATCTCTAGAGGCAATGCTTAGACTCCCTAGTGATCTCAATTCTCAGGATTCTGATTTTCCAACCTAGAGCAGCCCAGGGAAGGTGGTAGGTACTCAGTAGTTGTTGAATGAATGAGGGAATTATTCCAGAATCTTCTAAGCACATCCAAGCAGTAACAGTCTCCTGCCCAGTGATTTCCTCACTGGACCCTTATTCAAGGTCCTCAGCATCCCCAGAAGATCAGGAGTTACAATGTTAAGAGGCTTCATTTCTAATCCTTTCTTCCCTATGGATGTATCAATGTATCATTGCTCAAACCCTTTGATTTCTCTGGGCCTGTTTCTCACCTGAGAAAAAGCAGCCATCTCTCTACCAAAGCTTTGTCGTTAGGGGGATGAGAAAGTCTATAAAGGGCATGTGCTTCTCACACAAATCACTGTGCACGAATGGCAAGGATCACTGCTGAATTATTACTGTCGCTTCCCTTCACTGCTCTCATTCCCGCCCACCCTACTCTTCCCGGACGAACTCTCTGCATTCCTCATTCTGAGGTCAGCATCCCGTCACTTCGCCCCTTTCATGGAAACCTCTAGGTGCTGCTTATTTTTCCATAGAGGGGGAAATTACAGCACACATGGCATGCCATTATTATTTTTAAACATCATCTTCTCATGCAAATTATAATGGTAGGAACTTTGGGGAGCATCATTAGCATAATTAGTGGAAGCTTGCTTTAATTACACTGCAAGCTCAGTGGAGGGGTTGGGGTGGAGGTGCCTTCCTAGCAGCACGTCTGGCCAGAAAGGCAGTGAGCAGGAAAGCCACCTAGTGGGTGTGATTTGGTGTGGCTGCCGTTAAGGGCAGACTCGCACCTCTCTCCTGGGGCCAGTGTGGGGCCCTTAGGCAGCCTGAGTTCAGGAATGGGAAATTGCAAAGGCCGGGGAACTTTCCCTGAAAGGTAGTGAGGGTTCATGGAAGTTAGTGGGAATGAAAGTGAGAGGCATTTCTGATTTTCTGGTCATGCTTCACCCAAAACCCAGTGATATTTCTGGAAGCTCCAAGAATCACGCCAGGACTCAGAGATGCCAAAACAGGTGCAACATTTAAGCTCTTTCTTTACTTTCATGGGCCTCATAGTTTGGTTCAAAAATAAAGTTACCGGTATCCCTGGAGGTCTACGTATTGCCTCCACAAGGCTAGCATCTTGCCCCTGCCTCCCCATCCTTTCAGGATCCAAATTACTGCTGGAACTCTTCTTTTTTCCCCACCTCACTCCCAGTAAGTCTCCAGGCCACCTGCCTCTGGCATCTTCAGGCCAGTCCTACCTGATCCAGTCGGAATTCTGGACAGCCAGCTGACACATGATGAGACGGTGCCGGCTTGACACGAGGCCCTGGGAAGCAACAGAGCAATCATTGGGAGACTCCCTCCGTTCCCCACAACATCCTTGGGGTACCAGCCCAAGCCCACCCATTGTTAAGGTGCAGCCTTTTTCCAGTGGTGAGAGGGAATGAGGGATGTGACCCCTTTACTTGTCCGTTTGCCACAGGCAGGCCTGGAATGGTGGTGGGGAAAGGAAACGAATAAAGGGTGTGTGGTGTATACCACCCCAACAGGGTCGATAGATGAGCCTCCATTTGCAAAGCAGCCCCTCTGTGCCCTGCAGAGATGAGACTTAACTCAGCAAATGTGGCCTTGTCTTATGACTCAGTCTGGCTCGTTAGGTGAGTTTTCCCAGAGCCCACCAAGGTGCATCTGTGGGAGAAAGGGGGAATGATGGGTAGAGCTCCTAGATTTGCCGGAATATGTGGTAGGGAGGGATGGGCAGGGAAATGAATTTTAAATCAGACTATATGAGGCATAGGCCGTTTTCTCCTAAAACCCTGAGAAGACTTGCCCAATGCAGCTCAACCCATAACCAGCTGCCAACCTGGCATCCACCATACCAAGCCACACCCGGTGGGTGTTCCTGCTCCCCTTTCAATGAGTCCTGACCGGCCTGTGAGTGGCTCTATGGTCATGGACAGCTGGTCTTTCCAGCTGCTGCTTCAACACCCATCCACTCAGGTCCAACTGTGGTCCTGAGATGGGAAGCAGGATGGATGCATGGACCTGGGCATTTTGTGTCTCCAGGAATCTTAGCAGAGACAGAGGTGGGGCAGTTTTTCTGCCAGAAACTAACAGGCCAGGGATGGGAGGGCGGGAGTTGAAGGAGGACAGAGGCACAGGAAGGAACCCACCTGTTTTCCATAGGAGTCGTGGACAGGGGAGACAATCCCGCCAATCACAATAAACCTTCCAGTTTTGTGCAGATAATCCCTGGCTCTTTCTAATTAAGAGAAGAAATCCATACATTATAAAGAGGAAAGGCATGGATTAAAGGTGATAATTGAAATCAATATGCTCAGCTCTGTAATGCTGAGGTTTATTTCCCATCTCTCTTGCCATTTAAATAGAAAATGTCAACTTTCAAAGCAAACATTGGTGATTCAAAAGGTTACAGAACCAGATTTCAGCCCCCAAAGCAAAAGGATTTAGAACTCAGAGTTTTAAAAGTCCTCTGTGGGAGGAGCCAGTGTAGCTCAGAGGGATTTAAAACAAGCGCCTCATTAGCAGCCATTAGAGCTACAGATTGGAATTTACCCCTATTGTCACTTGCAGAAATTATAACGTGGAGGAGTAGTGTTTAAAAAAAAAAAAAAAAGCCTCCTTATAATATGAAAGATGTGCTGATTG